>NC_066581.1:134755392-135087267 GCF_024323335.1 Lathyrus oleraceus
CATAAAACTCATTTAAACAAGTGAGAACATGTCCTAATAAGGACCAAGTCAAAAGCATTAAGCAAGGTCATGTAGTGAGCAAGAGAAGACAAAGGCAATTTCAAAGCACACAATTGATCATTAAGAATAAAAATTCTATATCAAAACAGAAATGAATAAAAAAATCATGGAAATTTTTATGTGCACACAAAATGTCTAACACAATTATCATGCAATAGATTGGAAACAGAGGAGCTCATTTGACCTAGAAATGAAAATGCACAAGTATGACATCAAATTGTGTGACACACATGGTCACACCAAAAGTTTATGTGCATAAAACAGAGATGGAAAACGAGAAAAATACCAAACCAAGCCTCAAAGGTCAAGTATCATGTTAGGAACCATCACACAAAATTTCATGGCAATTGGATCATTATTGAACATTTCACAATAGAAAGAAGGAAGCATGTCACAATTTGCACATATGATCAATAAACCAATCACAATTCAAATTCCAGAAATGATAAAATCCAAAAATCAACACCACAAAATAATTGACAAACACATGAACATTTTTCAAAAAATTGGGAATTAATTGGATGTGTTTTCAATTTTATATGATTTTTTGAAGTTGACAAAAATATGAAAATAAAATGAATCATGGCATGGAAATAAATGGAGGGAAAGGTAATGTTGGAATTGAATTTGAAAAAAAATGTTGTATGCTGGAATCGAACCAGGTTCAGATAAAAATGAAGCGCGCTGAACAAAATAAATCAGAAATGCTAGCTCCAAGGATCGAATGGAGGGAGGGATCAAAACGCATAGCTTCACTTAAGCATGTTGGCGTCCAACTCAGCAGTCCAAGCACACGTGGACTGGTCAAAAGAACGCTGGCCAATGGAATAGCCAACGATGCGCTCGTGTGGGCATGACTAGGCAAAGCCCTAGCACTAAAACCAGAAGGCAGCGTTACAGTGCACGCATGGCCAGGCAGGGTGGTTTCCACCGTCTTCTTCGCGAAGACGGCGGAGCTACAGTACATGCGCAAGAATTTTTTTCCAGAATCCACAAACAAGTACATCATTCGAAAGCTTATAACATATAGATCGCAAATCTAACATCATTTTGGCCTAACAATCCACGGATATTGAGAATCGAAGGAAAACTTTTTCACATCCAAAACTTTAACTCAGCATAACTCAGTCATTTCTCAACCAAATTTCATGAAATTTATATCAGTATGATCAGCATGAGAAGCTCTACAATAACATGTGCATAAAATGAAGAATAATGATAATCGAAATCAAACCTCTTGAAGAGCAGTCAACTGAAACAGCGTGTTCAAAGCCTTGCAAGTGTCCAGATCAACTCCTGAGCTCTTGTTATGAAGCTTTATGCACCAAGAAGCGACTGAAAGCCCCCAAATCCAACTCAATTTCAGAACTCCATCTTCACATTCATGTGCTTGTATGGCTCGAAACCCAGCTCAAATGGACAGTCCAGATGATGATTCTTGCTCAGAATTACTCAGGGGTCACGAATATGCAAAGAGAATGAAGGTTTGTGTCAAGAAATTTGGATTTTCAAAGAGAGAAAATTTTGATGAAATTTGGAAATTCTCAGATCTGAGTGTTGTTTTTTCTCTTAATGGAATTAGGGTTTTGCTTTTATATGGTCTGCTAATGATACTGAAACGAAAATTAAACCAAAGCTAAGCATGATTAGTGAAATAGGAGGTGTAGTGCAAAAAATGCAAGTGAGCTTAGCATGTACATGCTATACGTGAACAGTACCATGCTGGGCCTTGAAATCACTTAAAATCAGCCAATAATCAACATGGAATTGGTATTTTGCATGCATGATCAATAAAACTTAAATTCTTGATTTTTACTCCAAAATGTTCATGCATGGACAAATGGTCATGTGAGCTAATTTCATGCAATGCCATGTTGGATTTGGAAATTATAGGTCATGAGAAGAGATATGCAAAAAGAGGCACTCAATTTGGAGCTTTGGATCAAAAGTTATGGCTTGTTGAAGTTCCATGCACACTTGGCAATCATTTGATCATAATTTCTCAACCACTCATCAGATGCTCATGATCTTGGACTTTTTGGAAATGGGAGAGAAAGATCTTCAACTTTGATGTTCATCAAAATTTCATTTGAACCTTCTTTGATGTTGGAAAGTTAAGTTGAATGTGGACTGAAAACTTGCATTTTTGGAAATTTGAAATTATAGGTCATTTTCCATTTTGGGAAGTTAAGTTGGATGTTTGAAATGTCAAATGAACCTTGTTTGAACATGAATGAAGTGTTTCAATCACCTCCCTACCCTCAAAGTCCTTAGTTGACTGTGCAGTGGACTGTCTGGGTCTTCAGATGACCTGAAAATGCTTTGATGAATTTGCATCTCCCACACTTGGAAAAGATGCTCCAAAATGGAACCATAACTCATATAAGCTCATCAAAATGATCATATGGTCTGCATCTCAAGAAAATACCATCATCTCTTGCACAAAGGATGCTCAGGAAGTGCTTGACCTGTGTTTGCTTAAGCTGCAAGTAACAAAGATTAATGACATATTTTTGTACTTTTTTGTTAGTAAATGAAATGATAAAAGCAATGATATACAATGCAAGTATGCCTGGTGATCAAAACCACTCAAAAGAGATCCCTACCCAAAGGGGAAAGGAGGCCAAGATACTCAAAGATCCTTGAGGCTATGCAATGAAATGCTATGATGCCATGAGGGATCTTAGGGACAAAATTAGGGTCTTACGGATGCCCCTATTTAAGGTCATTCTAGCCGGAGAAGTGAAGGTTAAAATCTTCGTCTCGACGAGGTAGAATGGGCTTAAATAATAACAAAGAGACAAATTTTGGTCCCTAAGAGACCTCATGATGCAAATGTATGTATGCAAAACAAAACTCTATGTGGGGATGTGTGTCCACAAAGAAGAAAAGAACAAATTGGAGAAAAAGACAACTCCCATGAATAGTTCATTCTATGGGGTAAAGACCCTACTGGGTGTCGCATTACGCGAAAAACCGGCGGGAAAACAAGAACAACAGAGCCGCCACCGTGCGTTATTTATCCCAAAAGAGGGAAAGGAAACGCTCAGAGTAAACCTGGAAAGAACATGGTCTCGCGACCAAAGAGAATGGGATCGGGAGTCGGTTATGCGAAGGGAAGGTATTAGCACCCCTACGCATCCGTCGTACTCGACGGGATCCACGCACAAAAGGAAGGAATATGGTTGCTAAACACTGCTCACGAACAAACAAACACTGGCTGAAAGAGACACAAGAAAACAAACGAAACTGACTCGGCAGGATATCGCATCCTGGGCCTACTTAGTCTATCAGGCATAGACATCAGAGTCTAAGTAGTTCGGACTGGGAAAAGACACATGCTCGCTAGGATATCGCATCCTATGCATACGTATCTCCTTTGGACGAAGGAGAATCAGAGCATTCGTAGCTCGGCTAACACGCACACAAACAAACACAGGCAAAGGCAAACGTGGAGCTTGAATGCCAATCACTGGACTTATATCAGCATCCGAACCAAAACACACACAGGAAGGTAAACGTGGAGCCTGAATGCCAATCACTGGACTTACATCAGCATCCGAACCAAAACGCACACAAGGGGGTTGAAACACAAAGGTTGAAAAAGAAAAAGGGCGCCCGGAGAGATCAGCTCATCTCCTGCCTACGTACCTCATCTGGTATGAGGATCAGGGCGACGTAGTTCCCCTACGGAGGGACACAGGACTAGCCTAACCAGATAACAGAGGGAGACACAACTAGGGAGACTACGACTCGAGCCTAGATGTTATCATGCAAATTCATCCCTAAGTTAAGGTTTCTAGCTAACTTGCACAGGAAGCAAGCCTATCCTAAACATGACTTGCACAGGAAGCAAGCTAAAAACAAACACACAAGCACAAGTAGCACACACTATATGCAATCAATGGGCTCAGTCAAGGTTAGGTTTTAGTCGAGGGGTCATATCAACCTCAACAAACAAACCACTGTAACAGGGTAATGTTAGCTCTTAACCCTAACATTGAGAGTTAGGGTGAAGCTGATGAAAGGTGAGTGAAGATGAGACTTCACAGCTCTTATCCCTGGCCTGGGAGAGCTTAAGACAAGAATGTGTGGGTTCAGAAAGTGGGAACCCCTCTACACATATGACACTGACTCAATGTACAATGATCTTGGGTTAATATCTGCAATGCATCAACACAGTGGTGTGAGCAAAACGGATGACACACAGAGTAGCAGGGGATGGATTGCACATCCCTTATATCTGCCAATGCCTCTTCACTTAGGAGGTCTTTGAGTATGTACAAGGACAAAAGTAAACAGTCACAAACATTGCCTCTTAAGGAGGACTTCAGACAGGTGCCTGGCCAAGTAACAGGCCAGGTCTTCCAGACTACATGGAGTAAGGAAATTATACCTCAATGCAAATTGCTATCAAGCAAAGCAAAGCAAAGTTCACAAAGAACTACTAGCAACTAATGTACCTGAAATCAGTCAAACACAATTAGTATATCGGACACAAAGTTAAAACAAACAGCATAAGCCAACAGACAACACAGTCAAGCATATATGCAAAGCACAAGCTCATAACAAGTGAGCTAAACAACCTACAAAACAAACAAGTTAGTTCATGATAAACAATCAAACTCGTTCAACTTGTATTGATCTCTTTGAAGCATTTGTTGCTTAACCTGAAAAACCAAGCTTAAACATGAGCAACAAGACCACTAGGACAAGCCTAGGGTCAAAAGGAGATAAAAAATTCTAATCAGCAAGTGACAAGTGTCCAAAGTCAAGACAAATCAATCAAGAAACAAACCCAAGTGGTTTCACAATCATATCATTCATCATTATCATTTCACAAGCAAATTAGGTCAAAACATGGCATATAGAACCTCAAAGAAGTCAACAGAATGTCTCAACTCAAATTAAATCACAAACATTCCAAAAAATCCTCAAATAAATCATGATCAAACATAATCCACAACATGATAAGCACACCAAATTTCAGCTCATTTGGATCAAAGGAAGTAGGTCAATGAAAATCAGAAAGTCATGGTAAGCAAAAGCATACTCATACAAAGCATCAAAACATGCACTAACTTCAATTAATCATAAAACAGAAACAACATATGATAAATGAATGGGACTAAAACCATAACAAACTTTAAGATGTCTACAATTCACATATCAAATTTCAAGTCCATCCAATTAAGCATTAGAATTTCACAAATCATATGGCATCATGTGTCACAAAAGGTCAACAATTTGGTCAAACAGGGGAGAAATTATCAAACAAATAGGAAATGCATTCCAAAATTCCAGAAAAATTCACACATATTCTCAGCATGCACAAGTATATTCATGCAAAAATCCAAACCATTTTGAGTTCATTAAGCATGGTAATTAAAATCATGAAGTTGGACATGCATGGTGTGACACAAATTGTCACACCCCTATTCAAAAAATCATATCTCCACAACCAGCAATGATAAAATTACAAACTCTACACCAAAATCACCATGAACATGTCTAGTTTAAGCACAAAAAATTTGAGAAGCATTGGATAATGTATCATTATTTCACAAGCAATTTGGCAAAGCATACACAAAATGGACATACATGAACAAACCCTAGCATATTTAAGAATCCACACATGCAAAAAAATCTGGAAAAATCATCATAAAAAACTAGAGATCATGAGGAGAATTTCACAAGAAATCCCATCAAATTTGGATTAAAAATGAGTGACTTATGAATTTTCTAAGTTGGCCATGCAAAATGAAATAAATAATGAAATAAGAAAATGATTTAATTAAAATGATAAACCGGCAGTGGCAATTTCGTAATATAGCGTTCATTTAAATGGAACGCTGCGTTCCAATAGAAGGCGTGGCAAGCGCTCAATGTTCACATGGCCCAGAAACTTGGAAACACATGCAGGGACGCGGGTTTAGGGATCATACAGAAATCTGGGTAATATTTTCTAGGGTTTTCATGCACAACCACCATGTTCATCATGTAATTTCCAGCAGAAAATAATTTGCAACCAAAATCAATAAATGATATACCAATCAACTCATCTCACCACGTACAATCATAATCCAACCTTAATTTTCATTAATTCAAGTTAACAAGGAAGAACTAAGCACAAACACATTTGACCAACAAACTTTAAATCGATGTTTCTCTCTCAATATGCAACCATTTTCCACGATTCAAGTTTCATTACAATCAGCATGGAGAGATCTTTAATAAGCATAGCATGATTCTAACAATGGCTAGGTTCGAATGTTACCTGATTTTGAAGAGCAGTAATGGAACAGTGGTTCTTTGGCTATGATGAGTTGAAACAGAAGTGCAAAGATGTTCCAAATGATGAATAAGTGAAGAATCGTGGCTCAACAATGATTGGTTAGGCTCCAAACTCGAACTGCCATGTGAGGAGCTCCAATGCAACAATGTGGATTCTTGCTGTACAACTATGAAATAATGCTTGCGAATGCTTCCAAAAGGTTGGTAGATGATGAACCAAAGCTCAAGAACACGAGTTCTTTGACAATTTTTCAGAAAAGTTCCAAGTGAAGGATGAGAGTTTTTTGAGAGAAAATGAAGTTTTTGATCTGATTTGGTGAATAGTGGCTAGGGTTTTCCAGTCTGAAAATGTGCAATATATACTCTGATTAGCAATGCTTAAGTGTGGTTAGTGAAAATGATAATTGGTTTTAGCTTGAATGAAGTGTTTTGACAATTTGCTAAAACCAACCAAAAATGCATGGGGTCCATGTTAATGCACAAAAATGGGCTTTAAACAACCTCCAAATGTGATTTCTGAACATTGGCAAATGGTAAAATGCAGTGGCAAGGCTTAAATTGAAAGCTCATTTTTTCACCTCTCTCTTTTTTAATTCATGCCACTTGAAAAAGGTCATTTTTCTTGGATGATTTTTGGTGAATTGTGATGAAGGATTTGGATAGAGCATATCAAATGTGACTTGTAGCAAAAAACCTCAACCAATTTGGCCAAATGGTTTGGAAGATATACCACTTTGAAGTTCAAAAAATCTTGAGAATGATTTGATCATAACTTGCCAACCATAAATGAGAAATGAGTGTTCTTGGACTTTTTGGAAAGGTGAGAGCAAGATCTTCAACTTTCATGTTGGACAAAATTTCATTTGAAGCTTTTATAATGATGTAAATTTGAGGAGCAAAACTTTCCATTTTTGGCAGTTTTCAATTACAGGTCACCTGCCATTTTTGGAAACTTTTTGTCTGACTTTATTTTCTCCAATCTTGATCTTTGAAATGTCAAATGAGACTTGTATGGACATGAATGAACCCTTTCAAACCATTTCCCACCTTGAAATCCATAAAATCAGGCACAGTTGACCACAGTTGACCATAGTTGACTTTCTAGGGTTTCTGGTGGACTGAACAATGACTGATGACTTCTGAGCATCCAATCCTTGACCAAATCACTTCAAAAGGACCCCTAGGTCATGTGAACATGTTGGACCAACCCTAGGGCCTTGCCTCCTTGAGAAATGCACTTGCTTGCTTGATTGACTGATCTCCTGACCAGTTTGACCTAATTTTGTCAAGGGACCTGCACTTGGGCAAAGGACAATGCAATGCTATGCAGTGGACTATGTTATGTTAATGACCTAATATGAGAATGTATGTACAAAAGGTAGGTGCAAATTTGAGGTGCTACACTGGGGAACAAAGGATTGAAAAAAAAAATGCGTGAGCAGGTCACGACTTAAAACTGGGGAAAAGAGTTTCCAAAGGGAATAAATCCATTGGAAAGGCTCGAAACTGACTCGAAGGCGCATGTATTGGGAAAAATGCCAATACAGCAGAATTATCCACAAAGGATACTTCGGATAAAAATCCGGAAACAGGCTGGGGAAGGATGAACAAAATATCCCTACCGGGGAAAATGCATGTATTGGGGAATATGCCAACACAGCAAAACTATCCGCAATGGATACTTCGGATAAAAATCCGGACCACAACAATCCACTAAGGGACCTCGCTGGGGATGTCTAAAAAGACAATCCTGGGGAAACAGCGAGATGAGGTGTTACCAGTTACTGGGTAACAAACTCAAGAAGAAATGAACATCTAAGACTGGTATAAGGGTGAGAGATATCAAGACTTCAAAACATCTGAGGAAGACCTAAAAAGGTATATTTCAACTCAGGAAAATCTGACTCCACAGGGGACCAAGGTCATAATGGCGAGCAGAAAGGAAGGAACACCAGGGATACCGGTTACTGGGCATATAATAGGTGACCGACCAACGTGAATTGGGGAATATTCCTAAAACACTCATCATCCGAAAGAAGGGCTTCAAAAGCAAACACGACTAGGATGGACATTCCACTCCACAAAGGGATACGAATCTTACTCAGCTGGGGAAGGACAGAAGGCTCCGACCAGAAGAGTGCATGAGATATATTATCTATTACCGTCATAACGTAGATAATACACTCGCAAAGGAAGGGACACCAGGGATACCGGTTACTGGGTATATAATAGGTGACCAACCAGGGGGAGAAACAATCATTACCAACAAAATGGAAGATGAAAGATGACTCGCTGGGGATATTGATAAGAAATCAATGATCCGGGGAACATATCACTGACAAATGGTGAAAGGACCCACTGGGGATAAAATTGCTTGCTCGGACCAATCATCCACAAAAAGAGGGAATATCAAGACCGAATATTGGATAATGATAACCACCAAAGAGTAACCGTCACCAACAGGGATGAACAACAAAGATTAACTCTGCACAGGGGGAAAAATTAGGGTTTACAACTACCGGTTTACTTGGTAGAAGGCCACCAACTCCGCTGAGGGAAAGGTGAATACTTCTTGATATACTGATCAATTATTCAACAAAAGGAGGGATTACACCTACCGGTTTACTGGGTAGGAAACCACAAATTCCACCGGGGATAACGTGAATGACTACTAAATATTGAGTAATTATTCATTTATACCACGGGGAAGTACAAGAGACAGTTACAAAAAGGCCAATTCAGGATCAATCCAAAAAGGCAAACTGAATCAAGACTCATCCTAATGAGGATATAACTCAATAGGGGACCTCCATCCCAATATATGTGTTGGGAGGAAACTGAAACAACCATCATCCACGAGGGTATAACTCAGTGGGGAATATGGAAGGAAAGGATAAACACTTTCTGCTTAGGGGAAAATATATCACCAGAAGCAGGGAACAACAAACAAAGATATATGGCAAAGAATACAACATGAATATCTGAATGTTATGATTATGCATGAATATGCGTGATTTATGTTTGATGAATGCTGACAAACAGACATTTCTAACACAAACAGGCCCAAGGATCAAACGCCCAGTACTACACCACAGGAGAGAAATCCAGGATCACCAATTGGAGAGTATCCAAACTGTTGGAGATCTAGATGCTAGGAAGCAAAGATCCTGGAGAATCAGAGATATCAGGAAATCACATAATCTCTGAGTGATGGATCATCAACCAATCCGGCTAGGGAAGGAAGTCATTGCACAGGCAGAACAGCCACAACAGTAACTCATGCTGGGGAGATCCAGATACCATAAAACAATAGTCTCTCTGATGGGAATGGATCAACATAGATAAAATTCCACCACCAAATCACTGGGGAATTATCTGAGGAAGAGAAGGAGAATTGGGGATCAACCACCAAATATTGAACCTTCCAAGAAAACACAATATGCTGAGGAGGAAAGAATCACTGCTCTGCTGAAGGGGAGGGGAGGTGAAAACCTCAACAAGCGCACTGGATGAGGAGGAGTCATAACAAAGACTCTGCTCAACAAAATCTGCTCGGGGGGAAATCCCAACAAACACCCTGCTTGGGGGGGAAAATCTCAACAGAAGCTCTGCTTGGGGAGAAACCCCAATCAACAATCTGGAGAAAGAGGATACAGCCATGCCAGGAATATGAACAAAAGTCTTACCCTATTGGAAATCATGCCACCCTTGGGAGAGCACTGAGAGTTTCTTAAGTATCCTTTCATCATTGTGAATGTTCATTTTGATTAAAAACAATTTTGAAAAATTTATTGGTTTAAAAGCAATGATATTTTATCAATTAAAACATGCAAAATATTTGTTGAATTGAAACAAATAAGAGTGCAAATAATTGGATAAAAGCTCAAATTGATTTGATGGAATGGTAGTCTGCAAATGGCAAGACTCCATAGATTTGTACAAATTTGGAAATCGGTGATATATATTGGAAGAAGGCTACATTGAACATAATGACCATTTCTCTACCAATTTGAATCTGATGTATTTGAAGCTTCAGTTGATGATGACTGAGCGAGAACCCCTGACGAAAAGACAGTTGTGAAACAGAAAGTCTTGTCAGGATGCAGTTACTTGCAAAATCCCTAATTTTTGCCTAGATTGCCCCAGGTTGAGGTACTCAATCTAGCGGGATGCAAATATTTCATTTTTTTATGTCTCTAATTTTTGCCTGGAACGCCCTTTCGGGTTTTCAATCCACCGAGACACTCATTTTTGCCTAAGTCGCCCTTTCGGGTTTTCAACTTAGCGAGTTATTCCTCTTTTTTTTTTATTTATCTAGGCAAAGTATTTCTTGACTGCCTCTGAATTCACAAAACGAGTGAAATCCTCCCCATCCATAGTTGTAAGCATCAAAGCACCGCCTGAAAAGGCTCTCTTGACAACATATGGACCTTCATAGTTTGGATTCCACTTGCCCCTGGAATCGGGCGCAAAAGACAAGACTTTCTTGAGCACAAGGTCACCTTCTCGGAACATACGAGGCTTGACCTTCTTATCGAATGCTTTCTTCATTCTCTGCTGATATAACTGACCGTGGCACATGGCAGTCAATCTCTTCTCTTCGATTAAATTCAGCTGGTCGTAACGACTCTGAATCCATTCAGCATCAGTCAACTTGGCCTCCATCAAGACTCTCATTGATGGGATCTCCACCTCTACTGGGAGTACAACCTCCATGGCGTAAACAAGAGAGAAAGGGGTTGCCCCTGTTGAAGTGCGGACAGATGTACGATATCCATGCAAAGCAAATGGCAGCATCTCATGCCAATCTTTGTACATGACTGTCATCTTCTGGATAATCTTCTTGATATTTTTGTTGGCGACTTCAACAACCCCATTCATCTTGGGTCTGTAAGGAGAGGAATTATGGTGTGCAATCTTAAACTCAGCGCACAACTCTTCCATCATTTTGTTGTTCAAGTTAGATCCATTATCAGTAATGATCTTATCAGGCACACCATAACGGCAAATCAGCTGATTCTTGACAAACTTCACGACCACCTGCCTGGTCACATTAGCATACGACGCCGCTTCAACCCATTTGGTGAAGTAGTCAATTGCTACGAGAATAAACCTGTGTCCGTTGGACGCCTTCGGTTCAATCATGTCGATCATGTCGATTCCCCACATAGAGAAAGGCCATGGTGATGAAATCACATTCAGAAGTGTCGGAGGAATATGAATCTTGTCCGCATAAATCTGACACTTACGGCATTTCTTCACGTATTTGCAGCAGTCAGACTCCATTGTCAGCCAATAGTAGCCTGCTCTCAACATCTTCCTAGCCATGGCATGTCCATTGGAATGAGTACCAAATGAACCCTCATGGATCTCAGTCATCAACAGGTCTGCTTCGTGTCCATCCACGCATCTGAGCAGAACCATGTCAAAATTTCTCTTGTAAAGCACTTCGCCATTGAGGTAGAAACTGCCTGACAACCTTCTTAGAGTTTTCCTATCTTTCACAGATGCCCCAGGCGGGTAGACCTGGTTCTGGAGGAAATTCTTGATATCGAAATACCAAGGCTTATCATCATTCACTTCTTCGACTGCAAACACGTGAGCTGGTCTATCCAAGCGCAACACTGTGATGTTGGGGACTTCATTCCAATACTTCACCACAATCATGGAGGTGAGCGTAGCAAGAGCATCTCCCATCCGATTATCTTCTCGAGGAATATGATGAAAGTCAACTTCTGTAAAGAACGTTGAAATCCTCCTCGCATAATCTCTATACGGAATGAGACCTGGCTGATTCGTCTCCCATTCACCCTTGATTTGATTGACAACCAGGGCCAAATCACCATAAACATCCAGATGTTTGATTCTCAGATCAATGCATTCTTCAAATCCCATAATACATGCCTCATACTCAACCATATTATTCGTGCATTTGAAAGTTAGCCTTGCTGTAAAAGGAATATGTGTGCCCTGAGGAGTAATGATTACTGCCCCAATACCATTTCCGTACTGATTTACAGCGCCATCAAACACCATAGTCCATCTGGAACCAGGTTCTGGACCTTCATCAAGTGTAGGCTCATCGCAATCTTTCATCTTCAAATACATAATTTCCTCGTCTGGGAAGTCGTACTGAATTGACTGATGATCTTCAATCGGCTGGCGTGCCAAATGGTCAGCCAACATACTACCTTTAATAGCTTTCTGAGCTCGATACTCGATATCATACTCAGACAACAACATCTGCCAATGGGCAATTCTCCCTGTTAAAGCAGGCTTCTCAAAAATGTACTTGATCGGATCCATTCTGGATATCAACCAAGTCGTATGATTTATCATATACTGGCGTAAACGCTTAGCGGCCCAAGCCAAAGCACAACATGTTTTCTCAAGCATTGAGTATCGAGACTCACAATCGGTGAACTTCTTACTCAGGTAGTAGATATCATACTCTTTCTTCCCTGGTCCATCTTGCTGACCGAGGACACAACCCATCGAGTCTTCAAGAACAGTCAGATACATGATCAGAGGTCTTCTTTCCACAGGCGGAGACAAGATTGGAGGTTCAGACAGATACTCCTTGATACTATCGAAAGCTTTCTGGCAATCCTCGGTCCAATCATGAGATTGATCTTTCCGGAGGAGCTTGAATATCGGCGCACACGTGGCAGTCATGTGGGATATAAATCTGGAAATGTAATTCAAGCAGCCAAGAAAACCTCGGACTTGCTTCTCAGTTTTGGGCGCAGGCATCTCTTGTATTGCTTTGACCTTGGCAGGATCAACCTCAATACCTGGCTCGCTGACTATAAAGCCCAATAACTTAGCAGAACGAACTCCAAATGTACAGTTGTTCGGATTCAGACGAAGCTTAAACTTCCTCAAATGCTGAAAAAGCTTCAACAAGTGCTCAACATGTTCAACTTCCGTTCTAGACTTAGCTATCATATCATCGACGTACACTTCAATCTCCTTGTGCATCATATCATGAAACAAGGTAGTCATAGCTCGTTGATACGTGGCTCCGGCGTTCTTCAAACCGAAGGGCATCACTCGATAACAGAATGTTCCCCAAGGTGTGATGAATGTTGTCTTCTCCATATCCTCGGGTGCCATTTTGATCTGATTATATCCGGAAAATCCGTCCATAAATGAGAAGACCTTGAATTTAGCTGTATTATCTACCAACATGTCAATGTGTGGTAGAGGAAAATCATCTTTCGGACTAGCTTTATTCAAGTCTCTATAGTCCACACACATTCGGACTTTTCCATCTTTTTTAGGCACGGGCACAATGTTGGCCACCCATAGAGGATATGTAGAAGTCACCAGAAACCCCGCATCAATTTGCTTCTGAACTTCCTCTTTGATCTTCACTTCCATGTCTGGATGAGTTCTTCTGAGCTTCTGCTTCACAGGCACGCACTCAGGCTTCAAAGGAAGGAAATGTTGCACAATATATGTATCTAGACCAGGCATGTCTTCATACGACCATGCAAAGATATCGGAATATTCTCGTAGCAAACTGATCAACCCCTTCTTGACAGATTCTTCCAAGAGTGCCCCAATCTTGACCTCTCGAACACAATCTTCAGACCCCAAGTTGACTGTTTCCTGATTCTCGAGATGCGGCTGAATGATCTTCTCTTCGTGCTCAAGAATACGGGTAATCTCGTTAAGAATCCCTTCAACATCATCTTCCTCTGCCTCGAATACAGGAAATTCAAAATTGGGAGATGGCGTTGGATCATTATGTTCAATGGGTTTAGAAATCAACCTGCATAATGATTTTGGATAATGAAAAGCTTTAGATTTTAAACAAACAAATCATTATGCATATGAAAAGATTGATTTTATTATTGTTTTTATGGTTTTTTGTGATCACCGATTTCATGCAAAAAAGCGAAAAGGGAAAACAATTGGAAAAACAAATGTTTAACATGAATTTACTGAATGAAATATCGTTGTATATATGATGCCAATAATGTCATCACTCCTCCTTTTGGCATGGGAGAAGGGTTTTTAAACAAAGTGAATCATTACTCTGATCTATGAATGACTGTAGGAACATCTACAACGACCCAATTGTGGCAGATCCCGCCAGGGATGACAAAATTGTCGGAGTCCTCTGCATCCTCTTCCACGATAGCAACAGCTTCTTCATCTTGATCGGCGTGGATGAAACCTCCACTCTTGAACAACCCTTTGTCATTGAAAACCCAAGAAGAATAGCCAATGCTAGCCCGAGACTTGTTATCTTCAAGCTCAATCATTTTTCCTAGACCAGCAACTGCACCACATTCAATGGCCCGTTTCACATCTTTATAGGAAGCAAATGAAGGAGACCTCTTCTCAATCGGCTCAGCAATAGATAAAGTTTGGAAATGAGTTCCAACTTCATCCTCAACATCAATATATGAGAAGGAAGACAAGTGGCTAACCAGGAGAGCCCTTTCTCCCCCTACCACAACCAGTTTCTTATTCTTAACGAATTTCAGCTTCTGGTGTAGGGTGGATGTCACGGCGCCAGCCTCGTGAATACATGGTCTACCAAGGAGACAACTATAAGATGGGTGGATATCCATAACCTGGAAGGTAATCTGGAAATCACTTGGTCCAATCTTGATTGGGAGATCAACTTCCCCAATCACGGTCTTGCGCGACCCATCAAAAGCTTTCACAGCAACACCACTCTGCCTCATGGGAGGCCCTTGATATGACAATCTAGAGAGAGTGGATTTCGGCAATACATTTAGGGATGGCCCAGTGTCCACCAGCATGTTGGACATGGCATCGTCTTTGCAATTCATTGAAATGTGTAAAGCCATGTTGTGGTCTCTTCCCTCCTCAGGGAGATCAGAGTCACAGAAACTCAAATTGTTACAAGCAGTGATATTTGCAACAATGCTATCGAACTGTTCTATTGTGACGTCGTGATCAACATACGCCAGATCCAAAACTTTCTGCAGAGCCTCCCTATGGGGTTTTGAATTCAGGAGCAGAGATAGTACAGAGATCTTAGACGGCATTTGTAGAAGCTGGTCTACAACATTGTACTCACTCTTCTTGATGAGCCTCAGCATCTCATCACAGTCTTCTTTCACATTGCCACTTGGGCCAACAGAAGGAGGAGTTAACAATGTAGAGGAGGATTTAACAACAGGTGCCGGATTCGGAGCATTAACAGCATTCCCGATCGGGCGCTCAGCAAAATCAGCATTGGTTTGTGGCTTGGGAGGTGCAGAAAACACACGACCACTGCGAGTCAGACCACTCACATCAGCAATATTTACAACGGAGGAGGAAGGCAAAGGCACTTCTTTCCCATCTTCCACAACAACAGCACTGTAGCGAAAGGGAATTGCTTTATCAGATGAATAAGGTACAGGACCTGCAGGCTTGATAATCAGGGAAGGAGAAACCTTCTGCTTGCTACCATCATATTTGATGACAACAAGATCAGGTATCCGAAACACTGGAGAGATTATGTTGACTTCTGGCTCTTCCTCGTCGACATTCCTGTTCTGAAGGATCTCAATAATTCCCTCATCCAGCATCCTTTGAAGATCTTTGCGCACCTGGCGACAACCCAATCTATTAACAGAACAAATTCGACACCGGTCATGATCGTGCTCACAGTAACTATAGTCACACAACAAACGATGCATTCCTACTAGAGATTATCGAATATGACTGACATATTTGACCTTGTACTTGCCAGGGCAACCCTTGACCATGTTAACTGACTTCCCATGCTCGGGCAATGGGTTCTTTTTAACATTTGGACCAACATCCTCAAAGCTCAGAATTCCACATCTCATAAGGTCTTGAACCTTAGTCTTCAGCGGATAGCAATTCTCTATGTCATGACCGGGAGCACCCGAATGATAAACACAGTGCAGCTCGGGCTTATACCACCACTGAGGGTTAGCAGGTATAGCCGGTGGGTCTCTTGGTGTAATCAGCTTCCTCTCTATCAAAGAGGGATACAATTCTGCATATGACATCGGAATAGGATCAAAGGTGACCCTTTTCCTCTCGTAATTTGAGCTAGCTTGATTACTGTTGTTGCGAGGCTGGTAGGCCTGCTGCTGAGGGCGATGTTGTTGCTGCTGATATTGCTGAGGTGGTTGTTGATGATTGTGATGTTGATATTGCTGATTATCACGGAAAACAGGTGCTACATGAGCCACCTGATGCTGATTACTGGCTTGCCGCACAGTCTTCCTCTTCATAGAGGATCTTCTGGATTTCACATGGGAGGTCACAGCATGTGCCTCTCCATCTTTCTTCTTGGCAAACGCTCCATATCGTTTGGAAGAAGAGCCTTCATCCCTGGTTAGCCGACCTTCTCTAACCCCTTCCTCTAGTCGCATCCCCATGTTCACCATTTCGGTGAAATCAGAAGGAGCGCTAGCAATCATCCGCTCGTAATAGAATGAACTCAAAGTCTTCAAAAAGATTTTGGTCATTTCTTTCTCTTCCAGCGGAGGCATAATCTGAGCTGCTAACTCTCGCCACCTCTGGGCATACTCTTTGAAAGTCTCCTTGTCCTTCTGGGACATGGCTCGCAACTGATCCCGATCGGGAGCCATATCCACGTTGTATTTATATTGCCTGACGAAAGCCTCGCCAAGATCATTGAAAGATCGGAGGTTCGTACTGTCCAGACCCATATACCATCTAAGAGCAGCACCGGACAGACTGTCCTGAAAATAATGGATGAGCAACTGATCATTTTCAGTCTGAGTTGACATCTTCCTGGCATACATGACCAGGTGGCTGAGAGGGCAGGTGTTCCCTTTGTATTTCTCAAAGTCAGGTACTTTGAATTTTACAGGAATTTTGACGTTGGGAACCAAACACAGCTCAGCAGCAGATTTGCCAAACAAATCTTTTCCTCGAAGGGTCTTCAATTCCTTGCGCAGCTCAAGAAATTGGTCATTCATCGCATCCATCTTCTCATGAACATCTGGGCCCTCAGACGGCTCAGAATGGTAGATGGTGTCGTCTACCCTAGGAATGGTATGCACGACAGGAGGAGGAATAGCAAGGACCGGGCTAGATGCCGGCATAAAAGCAAATGTTGGTGCAGGAATATCAGGCATAAAGCCAGGAGGCATCCCCCACGGAAACCCGGACGGCATGGCTGTTGGCACGGAGTAGGCAATGGCAGCTGGCATTGTCGAAGAGGCAATCTCAGAAATAACGGTCCTCTAGGGAGGAGTTGCAGGTGGAGGAGAAGACTGGCTCTGGGCAGCCAAGAACTGTTCCATCAAAGCGCTCAATCTGGCAACTTCTTCCTTCAACTCACGGTTCTCTTGCTCGAGGTGCTCCATCAATCTTGCAGAGTTGGTTCTGGTGTAGTACCGATGAGTCAGCTTGTTTTCAAAATAAATGAAGAGCAACAGAGTTAGGCCACAGACAAGAAGACCGGAACAAAACCTGCTTATGCGCATGATGCATGCAATGCTTGTGCATATGAATTGTTTTTATATTTCAAAGGAATTTTTTAGGGTATTATTTGCAAGTTTTGAAATTTTAAACATTTTGATCGCATATGGAAAATATCTCATCAAATATATTTGAGAAAAGAAGTACAGCATTGTCAATCATATTACAAGAGAAAAGGAACATAAACATCCTATGGATCCCTAGAAGCTCGGGATGCAGGAAGATAAGCTGCACGAAGCCTCTTCACCTCTCTCTCATAGGCCGTTTCCATATCCGCTTTCTCTTTGGCGAGTCTGTCATACCTCCTTTTCCAAAACTTGGAAGACTGAGGAAGTAGAGAAGTCCAAGCATCGTCAGGATCATCAATGACCTGATGCTCGAGGAACTCGATCAGAGCATCCTTCTCCTTAAGCTGTTGAAGCAACTCTTCTCTTTCACGGATCCAGGCACGTGAAAGGTCTTCGTCTCTCGACTCCTCTACGCCTTGGTTAGGGAGGGTTGAAGGCCCAGCCACAACCAAAGGTGTAGGTCTCGGATAATCATAAGGCATGAGATACTCGGATGCTCTCTTCCTCACCCAAGTAGTATACGGCTCCAAAGCAATGCAATTCTTCGGACCTAACTCATTCCTACCCTTCTTGTGGATCTTGCGCCAAGCACGAACCATCCTGGCTTTCAGGCCTTGGGGATCTTTACCCTCCTGAAAGAACACACCTTCTAACAGAATGTTATTAGGTTTATCCTTTAGGGGGAACCCAAGCTGACGACGTGCTAACACAGGGTTGTAGCTAATTCCACCACATGTCCCAAGAAGAGGCACATTGGAGAATTCACCACAAGAGTCAATAATCAGAACTCCATCATACACGCGATCATACCAAGAGATATCATCATTAGTGAGAGACATAAGTCTCGTAGACCACCATAGACATCCCTTGTTCTCCTTGAAAGCGACCCTCTGAGGTAAGTGAGAAATAAACCACTTAATCAACAGAGGCAAACAGCACACAATAGTGCCACTACCCTTTGCATTCCTCAGATGCAAAGAGAAATAGGTATCACCCAACAGAGTTAGAACGGGATTAAGAACAGAGAAGATCCTAATGGCGTTCACATCCACAAATTTGTCGATGTTGGGGAACAATACCAATCCATAGATGAGAAGCACGAATATGGCCTCGAAGGCTTCCTCACTCATGGCCTTCCCATACACAGTAGCTTGAGCAATGAGGAACTCAGAAGGGAGACCTTGAATTCCACCCTTGGTAGTCATATGAGCTTCAATCAGGGATTCATCTATGTGCAACAAGTCTGCTATCTCTCGAGAAGTAGGAACACTCTCTAAGCCACTGAATGGCACTTGATCCAGAATAGGAATTCCCACAAGATGAGCATACTCCTCAAGGGTAGGCAATAGCTGAAAATCCGGAAAAGAGAAGCAGTGATACAGAGGATCATAGAACTGGACCAAAGTACCCATCAACCCTTCATCAACCTGAGTAGTCAGAAGAGGCAAAAGCTTCCCAAAGCGAGCTTTGAAACCCAAGGGATCTAGTACATAAGATGTAAGATTCCTTAAGTCTTTCAGATCGGGTTGTCGGAAGCTGTACTTCTTTGTATGCCTTTTTTGTCTTTCCATTTCTGAAAATTTTGCAAATAAACCCCTTAAGTTCCTTGAAAATTTTCTTTTTACTTGATGATATTGATGCAAATGGGTGCATGAATGCAACAATCACACTCAAGGATCAAGAAAAGCACACCAAACAAAGGTCATGGGAAAGCTCATAGCATCCTTAATATCAATCATCCATTTTGGTGGATTATGGTTTACACCTTATCAACATCCAAGTTCCATTGATATTAACGATACATGAACCGGCTCAATCATCCTTAATATCAATCATCCATTTTGGTGGATTATGGTTTTCACCTTATCGACACCCAAGTTCCATTGATATTAACGATGTCTGAACGACTCAACCATGAATCACGGGTTTGTTGCGAGTCACGAGCATGGAGTCTCGGTTAAGAACCACCCAAAGGGAGTGTACTAGGGTTTAAACCTGCCGAACATGTTCTACAAGAGGTTCCCATAGTCATCATCCCATCTTTCGAATATTATCGGAGGAACGAATACTCGTATTCCAAAAATATTCTCAAGAGAGACTCTTATTAGTGTAGTATCGCGTAACAATCGTATCAAATCTTACATTTGAACGACCTCCGCACTACGTCCTAAAAATAGGCCAAGATGGGCTTGGTAAACTAAGGTCCTTGGCTTCTAAGGCACATGTTGAAAGAATAATGCCTAACCACAAATAACTTGTGTGACATTATTAATCCAACATGACCTCCACCAAGTGAATGGACTCGCAAGTCAACTTGCTAAGGAATAACTCCACACAAGTCGACGAGACTATGCCATTCTCCTATCCTAATGTGCACTCGAGTTCGGGTATAGAACTCATCTCACAAAGATCACCAAGCAAACAAGCAATTGATATATCAAGCACATCAATCATTACAAACAATACAGTAATCCCAAATTGCACAAAAATATGTCATATAAACAAATATAATACAACAATTGTGAAAAGTAGGCAAACCCACTAGGAAGAGTTTTATCCCCAGCAGAGTCGCCACTTTTCTGTAGCGGTGTATTCGTCACTTTATGATTTATTGACTAAATCAAAAGCAAAGCATACAAAGATAGAGTCGCCACCGCACTTCTATTTATCCAAAGGAATGGCTAGAAAGTGAACAAAAGCCTAAGAAGTTTTACACAAAGAAAACTAATAAAAGGTCAGAGATCTGGGTAAGGGGGTAATTATGTTGTGGGAAGGTGTTAGGCACCCACAACATCCTAGGTACTCCTAGGGAACCTCTTTTCACAAATTGTTGTAAAATATTATTTTTGACATTTTTATTATGAAAACATGATTGAAGAGATGAGAAAAGAATATACAAGTTATTTACATTTTTGTGTTTGAATTGATGAAACCCATTGCCTACGTACCTTTTCATGAAAGATAAGGATCAAAACGCCGTAGTTCGGCTAAAAGATTTCAAAAAGATGAGTGGATTGATTATAAACAAAAGCCTTAAGGTCTTTCGTTATCAAAGGGAGAAAACTCAACCTGAACAACCATAAGCCCACCATGTCAGAATAGCTTCAACGTGCTAGTGAGGGGTTAACCCTATAATAAGCAGGGAAGTCTTACAATTCAATCACTAAGGACAAAAGGTGAGATTCACATCAACCACTAAGATAACTCAGATCTATGGCTAATGCATGAAAATTTGATTAAGAAGTGATCATTGAAATCACAAAAGACAATTGAGTGAGTGGAATTAACCAATTAGAAATATTCACAAACATGTCAAAGTTGATTAGAGATTCAATTCACAATAAGTATTATGAAAAGAAATTTTGAAAATCAAAGGCATAAGGCCTAGGTTTCTAGTTTTGAAAACAAGTCAAAATGTTTGCACAATAGTTTTCTGGTTTTGGGTTAAGGATGAAAACAAGGTTCAAAGTTATGCACAAAAGGTGAGGGTTAAGGGACAAAGCCACAAACAGGGTTGCTTTCTCAAGATCATAGAAATGATCCAAGGAAGTTCCTTTGGAATGGTCAAGCACAGGGCAAATGACAGATAAAGCATGGTATCAGAGAGAAAATAAGCAAGAGGAAACAAGATGCCAATAGCTGGTCTTACTCTCGACTCCAAGGAAATGGAATGCTAATCAATGGTCTTAAATCCAACTCCTAACAACACAAAGGAAACAAATGCAATAAGCAAGAGGAAATAAGTTGCCAATATATGGTCTTACACTCAACTCCAAGGAAATGGAATGCCAATCAACGTTCTTAGTTCCAACTCTTAACAACACAAAGGAAACAAATGCAATAAGCAAGAGGAAATAAGTTGCCAATATATGGTCTTACACTCAACTCCAAGGAAATGGAATTCCAATCAATGGTCTTAGTTCCAACTCCTACCAGATCACAGGAAACAAATGCCAATAGCTGGACTTACAATTGACTCCTCAAAGGACAAAACAGATGTCACAAAGTATGAACAATGATCATGAAATGATATACAATTAATGCTCAAAGATGAAAACAATGCACAGAGGCACACACAAACAATATTGCACAAATGAACAAACAAGCACACACTATACACAAACAATGGGCTTCACACAAAGGGTGGGCTTTAGTCAAGGGGTCATATCAACCTTGACAAACAAGCCAACTGTATAAGTGTAAACAGAAGCTCTTAACCACTAACATTGAGAGTTAGGGTGAGTAGATGAAATGGGAGATGAGGATTAGACCTCATGGCTCTTAACCCTGGCCAGGGTGAGCTCAAGACAATGAAAGTGTGGGAGTCCAGAATGAGGAACTCTACTCCACAATGACTGACTCTATATACAAGATTTTGGGTGTTTATTCAAAATGCATCAGCACGTAGTGCGAGCAAAGTGAAAGACTCAACTGAATAGCAGGGGATGGATTGCACATCCCTTTTATCTGCCAATGCCTCTTAACTTAGGAGGACTTGAATTACATGGCACAAACATAAACAATCACAAACATTGCCTCTTAAGGAGGACTTCAGACAGGTGCCTGCCAAAAACAGCAGGTCTTCCAGACTACATGGAGAAAAGAAATTACCTAAGTGGTATGCCAACCACAAGCAAAGAAAAGCAACTCAAGTAATGAGTTAAAGCTACTAAAGTACCTGTAAAAAAGGCTAGTCAATTAGTAACTCAGACAGGTAAACAGAAACAGATAAAACCAATCAACAGTGTTACACAAAGCAAAGTACAAAGTGCGAGCAACTCAAATTGTTTCATCATTCAAATGACCTACAAAACAGCAAGGTTAGTTAACCAAAGTAATTTGTATCTCAAGCAATGAGATCACATCAATCATTGGAACTAATTGCTTGAACCTGAAAGGCAAAACTCAAATTGTGAGTACAAACCCATAGGGAAAAGCCTAGGATCAAAGTCAAAGCAAAAAGTCAAAACAGAAACCAACATTCAACATAAAGCTCATTTAAACAAGTGAGAACATGTCCTAAAAAGGACCAAGTCAAAAGCATTAAGCAAGGTCATGTAGTGAGCAAGAGAAGACAAAGGCAATTTCAAAGCACACAATTGATCATTAAGAATAAAAATTCCATATCAAAACAGAAATGAATCAAAAAATCATGGAAATTTTTATGTGCACACAAAATGTCTAACACAATTATCATGCAAAAGATTGGAAACAGAGGAGCTCATTTGACCTAGAAATGAAAATGGACAAGTATGACATCAAATTGTGTGACACACATGGTCACACCAAAAGTTTATGTGCATAAAACAGATATGGAAAATGAGAAAAATACCAAACCAAGCCTCAAAGGTCAAGCATCATGTTAGGAACCATCACACAAAATTTCATGGCAATTGGATCATTATTGAGCATTTCACAATAGAAAGAAGGAAGCATGTCACAATTTGCACATATGATCAAATAACCAATCACAATTCAAATTCCAGAAATGATAAAATCCAAAAATCAACACCACAAAATGATAGACAAACACATGAACATTTTGCAAAAAATTGGGAATTAATTGGATGTGTTTTCAATTTTATATGATTTTTTGAAGTTGACAAAAATATGAAAATAAAATGAATCATGGCATGGAAATAAATGGAGGGAAAGGTAATGTTGGAATTGAATTTGAAAAGAAATGTTGTATGCTGGAATCGAACCATGTTCAGATAAAAATGAAGCGCGCTGAACAAAATAAATCAGAAATGCTAGCGTCAAAGATCGAATGGAGGGAGGGATCAAAACGCATAGCTTCACTTAAGCATGCTGGCGTCCAACTCAGCAGTCCAAGCACACGTGGACTGGTCAAGAGAACGCTGGCCAATGGAATAGCCAACGATGCGCTCGCGTGGGCATGACTAGGGAAAGCCCTAGCGCTAAAACCAGAAGGCAGCACTACAGTTCACGCACGGCCAGGCAGGGTGGTTTCCACCGTCTTCTTCGCGAAGACGGCGGAGCTATAGTACATGCGCAAGAAATTTTTTCCAGAATCCACAAACAAGTACATCATTCGAAAGCTTATAACATATAGATCACAAATCTAACATCATTTTGGCCTAACAATCCACGGATATTGAGAATCGAAGGAAAACTTTTTCACATCCAAAACTTTAACTCAGCATAACTCAGTCATTTCTCAACCAAATTTCATGAAATTTATATCAGTATGATCAGCATGAGAAGCTCTACAGTAAGATGTGCATAAAATGAAGAATCATGATAATCGAAATCAAACCTCTTGAAGAGCAGTCAACTGAAACAGCGTGTTCAAAGCCTTGCAAGTGTCCAGATCAACTCCTGAGCTCTTGTTATGAAGCTTTATGCACCAAGAAGCGACTGAAAGCCCCCAAATCCAACTCAATTTCAGAACTCCATCTTCACATTCATGTGCTTGTATGGCTCGAAACCCAGCTCAAATGGACAGTCCAGATGATGATTCTTGCTCAGAATTACTCAGGGGTCACGAATATGCAAAGAGAATGAAGGTTTGTGTCAAGAAATTTGGATTTTCAAAGAGAGAAAATTTTGAAGAAATTTGGAAATTCTCAGATCTGAGTGTTGTTTTTTTCTGAATGGAATTAGGGTTTTGCTTTTATATGGTCTGTTAATGATACTGAAACGAAAATTAAACCAAAGCTAAGCATGATTAGTGAAATAGGAGGTGTAGTGCAAAAAATGCAAGTGAGCTTAGCATGTACATGCTATATGTGAACAGTACCATGTTGGGCCTTGAAATCACTTAAAATCAGCCAATAATCAACATGGAATTGGTATTTTGCATGCATGATCAATAAAACTTAAATTCTTGATTTTTACTCCAAAATGTTCATGCATGGAAAAATGGTCATGTGAGCTAATTTCATGCAATGCCATGTTGGATTTGGAAATTATAGGTCATGAGAAGAGATATGCAAAAAGAGGCACTCAATTTGGAGCTTTGGATCAAAAGTTATGGCTTGTTGAAGTTCCATGCACACTTGGCAATCATTTGATCATAATTTCTCAACCACTCATCAGATGCTCATGATCTTGGACTTTTTGGAAATGGGAGAGAAAGATCTTCAACTTTAATGTTCAACAAAATTTCATTTGAACCTTCTTTGATGTTGGAAAGTTAAGTTGAATGTGGACTGAAAACTTGCCATTTTTGGAAATTTGAAATTATAGGTCATTTTCCATTTTGGGAAATTTTTGACTTGACCTCAAAATCTTCAATATGGATGTTTGAAATGTCAAATGAACCTTGTTTGAACATGAATGAAGTGTTTCAATCACCTCCCTACCCTCAAAGTCCTTAGTTGACTGTGTAGTGGACTGTCTGGGTCTTTAGATGACCTGAAAATGCTTTGATGAATTTGCATCTCCCACACTTGGAAAAAATGCTCCAAAATGGAACCATAACTCATATAAGCTCATCAAAATGATCATATGGTCTGCATCTCAAGAAAATACCATCATCTCTTGCACAAAGGATGCTCAGGAAGTGCTTGACCTGTGTTTGCTTAAGCTGCAAGTAACAAAGATTAATGACATATTTTTGTACTTTTTTGTTAGTAAATGAAATGATAAAAGCAATGATATACAATGCAAGTATGCCTGGTGATCAAAACCACTCAAAAGAGATCCCTACCCAAAGGGGAAAGGAGGCCAAGATACTCAAAGATCCTTGAGGCTATGCAATGAAATGCTATGATGCCATGAGGGATCTTAGGGACAAAATTAGGGTCTTACAGTATGATACAATCAAATAGTGCTTGGTGATCTCTCCCACTACAAACCCAATGAATGATGGGTAAAGAGGATGCCAAGTTGTGATCCCAAATGCCAATGCACATGATGAGAAAGCATGAGGGATCTTAGGGTCAAAATTGGGGTATTACAACTGCCCCTATTTAAGGACGTTCTAACTGAGGAGATGGAGGTTAAAATATTGGCATCGACTCAGTAGAATGGGCTTAAATTGTAAGAACAAAATTAGTCTACAACAAATTCCAGGATTTTGATGATAACAAAGGATGAAACCATAAATGGCACTCTAACGAAATTTCTCTAAGTGTGGAGGACTCTGAACAAGAACAAAGGAATCTGATCGCCTTATCAGATACAAAATCGAATCAGATACAAAGTACCAGAAGATCAGAAGCATCTGAAGAAGAAGTGCTCTCTAGAAGTTCTGACTCTGAGATAAACAGCATATCAGAATACCAGAAGCTCTAAACTTCCTCTGGCATCAACGCTGAAGTTCTAAAAGACCAGGACTATCAGAAGCTCTGATGTCACATCACAACAATCACATATTAACAGAGTTAACGCAGATTCTGACGAAGAATCTCCTTATCCAAAAAGAGTAACGGAAACTACAACTTCAAATGGAAAGAAAGTATACTTGGAAAGAAGTTATTCAGGGAGACAAATCTGTTATGGCAAGAAACACAAAAGTAATGGCATTAACTCTCATCAAAGTCAAATATCCTGCCATCACTACAACAGTCCTTTCACCACTATATAAAGGACGGCTAATTTCATTGAGAGACACACCTGAACGTACAGAAAAACTCTACTCTCTCTCTTAGTTTTTCACGAGCTGTTGCTCATACGTGAAATCACTTACTTGCTCTATTTGCTGTAATACTTGCTTTATCTTAGAAGCACTTTAAATTACAATTTTCTATTGCTAAATTGATTTTGTTCCTCAAGTGACTCTACGTAGTCTGTATACTTGGGAGGACTAAGAGATCTTTCTCTTAGACGTTGGTTGTAATAATCTTTCAAGATTAGTGGATTAAGTCCTTTTTGAAGGCGAAATCACCTTGGCCGGGTGGATTGGAGTAGCTTTGTCTTATAAGCGAACCAGTATAAAATCCTGTGTGTTCTTATTACTGCAAAAGCGCTTATTTTCCAAAACAATTCAAACCCCCCTTTCTTGTTTTTCTCACCTTCAATTGGTATCAGAGCTTCGACTCTGTCATTGATTTTCTAATCAAACACTTAACCGTGTAGAGAGATCCAGAACAAGAAAAACTATGGCCCACACAAATAAAAGAGACAGTTACAATGCTAAGCCTCCTGTCTTTGATGGAGAGAATTTCGATTACTGGAAAGATAGAATTGAAAGTTTCTTTCTTGGCTATGATGCTGATCTCTGGGACATTGTCACAGATGGATACAAACCTCCTGTAACAGATGCTGGAGTTGAAGTTCCCAGAAGTAAGATGTCAGATGATCAGAAGCGCGAATTCAAAAATCATCACAAGGCCAGAACGATACTTCTCAATTCCATATCTTACAACGAGTATAAAAAGATCACCAATAGGGAAACAGCTAAAGACATACTCGACTCTCTGAGGATGACTCATGAAGGAAACTCTCAGGTCAAAGAAACAAAGGCTCTGGCTCTATTCCAGAAATATGAAGCCTTCAAAATGGAGGATGACGAAGCTATAGAGGTAATGTTCTTTAGATTCCAAACTCTTATTGCAGGTCTGAAAGTACTAGACAAAGGATACACAACTGCAGACCATGTCAAAAAGATAGTCAGAAGCCTGCCAAAGAAGTGGAGACCCCTGGTCACTGCCTTAAAGCTTTCAAAGGATCTGAACAACATCAGTCTTGAAGAGCTTGTCCGTTCACTCAGAATTCATGAGATAGAACTGGAGGAAGATGAGCCTCAGAAGAAGAACAAGTCTGTAGCATTAAAGTCCAGATCTGAAAAGCGCAAGTCTGAAAGGAACAAAGCCTTCCAGGCCGAAACAGAAGATGCTGATGACTCTGAACAGGAAGATTCTGATGATGAAGAAGAATTGTCCCTCCTGACCAGAAGAGTTAAACAACTCTGGAAAAAGAGGAACAACAACTTCAGGAGACCAAGACCCAGAGGGGATCGATCAAAATCAACCTCTAAAGGTAAAACTAACAAAGATGTTACTTGTTATGAATGTAAAGAAACATGTCACTACAGGAATGAATGTCCCAAGTTAAAGAAAGACAGTTCCAGAAAACAGAGCTTCAAGAAAAATTCCCTCAGAACCAAGAAAGGATTGATGGCTACCTGGGATAATAGCGAATATGACTCATCAGAATCTGACTCTGATGAACAGGCTAATGTGGCGTTCATGGCTACCACATCCAGGAACATTTCTGATGAAGAATCTGAATCAGAAGAGGTATTTTCTGAACTCTCTCTATCTGACCTAGAATCATGTTTGTCTGAAACTCTTAGCTCATATCAGAAACTAAAACAAAAATTTAAAGCAATAAAAGGCTGTCTTGAAGAAAAATTTGAAGAATGTGGCAAACTTGAGACAACAATTCTAGAACTAAAAGATGAAAACAAAGTTTTGACATCACTAAGAGATGCAACAAAGAAAAATTGTTTAAAACTGGAAGAAGCGTTATCTCAAGCTCCACAGACTTCAAACACGATAATTTATAAATATGAAAAAGCCTTTCAAAAGTTTCTGAAAAATGGGATAGGAAGGAGTGTAATGGCATCCATGATCTATGTAGTCAGTCAGAACAATAGAAAAGGAATTGGGTATGATCCTAAGGAAGATAAAACTTCTACTAGTGACCAACCTAAATCTCCATTCTCATATCACTACACACACACTCAAGAGCAAAAATTTGATAATGCTAGAAAACCCAAAGTGATAAGAAACTCTAGGAAAACTAATCATAAAGGACCCAAGAGACCCTGGGTACCAAAAGATAAGATTGTTTATGTTGCAGATATCTTATGCAGCAAAGTTCAAACACCAGTCATGGTACCTGGACTCTGGATGCTCGCGACACGTGACGGGAAGAAAGTCTATGTTCCAAAGCCTGGAACTTAAAGACGCTGGATTCGTAGGCTTCGGAGGAGATCAGAAAGGAAGGATCAGAGGCTCCGGAACTATTGGTAATGGTACTCTTCCCTCTATATCTGATGTTCTTTACGTAGAAGGATTAATGCATAACCTGTTATCCATAAGTCAATTAAGTGATAACGGTTATGATGTAATCTTTAATCAAAAAACATATAAAGCCATCAATCAAAACAATGGTTCTGTCCTATTCACAGGCAAGAGGAAAAACAATATTTATAAAATAAATCTTTCTGATTTAAAAGAACAAAATGTGAAGTGTCTGATGTCCGTTCACGAAGAGCAATGGGTATGGCATAGACGCTTAGGCCACATTAGCATGAGGAAATTATCCCAGCTAAATAAACTCGAGTTAGTCAGAGGCCTACCCAAACTTAAGTTCTCTTCAGATGCTCTATGTGAAGCATGTCAGAAAGGAAAATTTTCAAAAACATCTTTCAAAAAGAAAACTATTGTTACTACCTCTAAGCCTTTGGAACTTCTTCACATTGACTTATTTGGTCCTGTGAAAACAACATCAGTCAATGGAAAGAAGTACGGACTAGTCATTATTGATGATTTCAGTCGCTGGACATGGGTGAAATTCCTAAAGCACAAGAGTGAGTCTCACTCTGTATTCACTAGCTTCTGTTCCAAAGTGCAAAAAGAATTTGACTCTAAAATTGTAAAAGTCAGAAGTGATCATGGTGGGGAATTTGAAAACAAATCTTTTGAGGAATTATTTGTCTCTAATGGAATATCCCATGATTTCTCCTGCCCTAGAACTCCACAACAAAATGGAGTTGTAGAGAGGAAGAATAGGACACTCCAAGAGATGGCCAGAACTATGATCAATGAAACTAATGTGGCTAAGCACCTTTGGGCCGAAGCTGTAAATAAAGCGTGCTATATTCAGAATAGAATCTCCATAAGACCTATTCTGGAAAAGACTCCCTATGAACTGTGTAAAGGAAGAAAACCAAACATTTCATATTTTCATCCTTTTGGATGTTCCTGCTTTATTTTAAAACTAAAGAACATCTGAACAAGTTTGATTCCAAAGCACAGAAAGGTATTATGTTAGGATACTCAGAACGCTCTAAAGGCTACAGAGTATTCAATACAGAAACCAAAATTATGGAAGAATCAATTCATGTCAGATTTGACGATAAGCTTGACCCTGAAAAGTCAAAGCTAGTTGAAAATTTTGCAGATTTGGTAATCACTCTTGCAGGATCTGACAAAGCTCCAGAAGCAACTGCCATTCAAACTCCTGAAGAAATTAACTCCCCATTAATCCCAAAGAAAGCTAAAAGTCGCCTCAACATATCTGAAGAGTTGATTCTGGGTAACAAGGACGAACCTCTCAGAACCAGGTCTACCTTCAAGACCTCTGAAGAAACTCCTCTGGGACTAGTATCTCTGATTGAGCCTACGTCCTGTGATGAGGCACTTCAAGATAACGACTGGGTTCTAGCCATGCAAGAAGAACTAGAACAATTCACAAAGAACGATGTCTGGGATCTTGTTCCTAAACCCAGAGGCACTCACGTTATCGGAACCGGATGGGTATTCAGAAACAAGATGAATGAGAAAGGAGAAGTCGTCAGAAACAAAAATCGACTGGTGGCTCAAGGTTACAGTCAACAAGAAGGTATTGACTACAATGAAACCTTTGCTCTAGTCGCCAGGTTATAATCTATTCATCTTCTTGTATCATTCGCTATAAATCATTCTATCAAATTGTATCAAATGGATGTCAAGAGCGTATTCCTTAATGGTTATATATCAGAAGAAGTGTATGTCAACCAACCTCCAGGTTTTGAAGATCTAAATTATCCAGAACATGTTTTTAAACTTAAAAAATCCTTATATGGACTTAAACAAGCTCCTAGAGCTTGGTATGAACGATTAAGTAATTTTCTTCTGGAACATAATTTTATCAGAGGGAAAGTTGACTCCACACTCTTCTGTAAAAACCTTAACAATGATCTCATGATATGCAAGATATACGTTGATGATATCATTTTTGGTTCAGCTAACGCCTCTGTTTGTCAAGAATTCTCTGAGTTAATGCAGGCAGAATTTGAAATGAGCTTAATGCAAGAACTAAAGTTCTTTCTAGGAATTCAAATTAACCAAACTTCAGAAGTCACGTACGTTCATCAAAGCAAATACATAAAAGACGTTCTGAAGAAATTTGACATGGCTGAATGCAACTCTGCAAAGACTCCCATGCATCCAACATGCATTCTTGAAAAGGAAGAAGTCAGTAAAAAGGTTTTTCAGAAGCTCTATCGTGGTATGATAGGCTCCCTTCTCTATCTGACTGCTACTCAACCTGATATTCTCTTTAGTGTTTGTCTCTGTGCCAGATTTCAATCAAATCCAGTAGAAACTCACTTAACAGCAGTTAAGAGAATTCTAAAATATCTGAAAGGAACTCCTAACTTGGGCCTGATGTATGAGAAAACATCAGAGTATAGACTTTCTGGTTATTGTGATGCAGATTACGCAGGAGACAGATTGGAACGAAAAAGCACTTCTGGAAATTGTCAGCTCTTGGGAAACAATCTGATATCCTGGGCCAGCAAAAGACAATCAACTATCGCCCTGTCCATGGCAGAAGCAGAATACATCTCAGCATCTCTGTGCACTACTCAGATGCTCTGGATGAAGAATCAGTTAGAAGATCTGCAAATCTTCGAGAGTAACATTCCTATCTTTTGTGATAATACTGCTGCCATTTGTTTAAGTAAGAATCCCATTTTGCACTCCAGAGCTAAGCACATCGAAATAAAACATCACTTTATCAGAGACTATGTTCAGAAAGGGATAGTAACATTGAAGTTCATTGATACAGATCATCAATGGGAAGATATCTTTACTAAACTCTTAGGTGAAGATAGATTCCTCTTTATCTTAGAAAATCTGAACATTCAAAATTGCCCTGATTAAAATGTGCCTCCGAGGTTGTTAAATGAGACTCTGACATAAACAAATGGATTCTGCCTCTGACTTTGATACTTCTACCTAGTTAGAAGTCATCTGAGTTAGAAATCTCCAGGAACCAATCCTTTGGTATTCCTGAAGATCAGATAAATCAAAACACGTGGAGTGCCTTGCTCTGACCTTGGAACTTCTAGACAGCTGTCCAGCAGTAATCAAGGAACAGTCTCTTGAGATCTCCTCGAGCAGTATGCTGACTGTTGGGATTAGACATCATTTATGAGCTATAATCATTTCTCCCTCTAAACGTGCTAACTTGGTTTTTGTGCTAAAACTCTGATTTATGTGTCGTTTTGCATGCGCCCTAATTTGGGTATTTAAACACTCATTTCCCACCTTGCACACACTTCACTCTCACTCACTCTTTAAACCTCAGTTCTCTCAAGGCATTTCTGCAAGCAGTTCTTCATCTTCATCTCAGTTCTTCTTCAACATCATGGATGCTCAACAACAAGCTGTGTTCAACTACTCTCAACAAATGGGTTCAAGCGATCAAGTTCAAAGCACCAGCAACCCTACTCCAACAGTCACAGGCGTAGTTACAACACCAATCTACAAGGAGCCTCACATTCTCGATCGTGAGCCCCATATTCATCTTGCAACGCCTTTTGACAAACTGGAAGTTTTATGTGAATCCTTGGTGGATTTTGATAATATGAAAAGAAATGGTGTAGACCTCACTGAAGAACTTCACAAACAAGGTTGGGGAAACTACTTTAAACGTCTCTATGGTCCAGTTTACCCAAATCTTTTGAAGGAATTCTGGAGATTTGCAGACGCTGACGATCACTTCATTGTCTCCTATGTTCTGGGAGTAAAGATCGTAATAACTGAGAAGGCTATTGCTGCACTTCTGAGTATGGAAAAGGATGGCGGCAGAAGAATCTACAACATCAACCCCAGGGCAAAATACATATCTCAAGAAATCAACCCAACAATCTTCAAACAAAACGCAGAAGGCAACCCCTCAAAGAACAAGGAACTACTTCAGAACCTCCGGGTTTGGCTGAAGATCATTCTGGGCACAATTCATCATCGCCCAGCGTCAAACTCCTCAGATTACATCAACACAGACCAGAAATGCATTTTGTACTGCATTCACAAGGGTCTGAAGCTATGTCTTCCAGCACTTCTGTTCAAGTACCTCAGAGACTCTGTACGGGATACCAGAAACCACATGAAGCCCAGAACCTACATCCCTCTGGGAAGGTTAATCTCCGACTTTCTGATTGAAAGTCAGATGGTGGATCATCTGTTAAAACACAGACTCATGGAGGACGTGGCAATCGACGTTAGACCTACCCTGGACACTTCTTGGGATGCTTTAAAAGATCAGAGGAAAATTCCCAATGGTCTATATGTGTTCTCAAAGGAAGAGCCCCGAGAGGTAATTCTCCATTACCTACAAGGTCTGAAGGATGAAGGAATAGATATCTCTGATTTCCACTTAAAGGATCTACCAGATACAGCTCCTCACTTCATGAGGCATAAAAGAGGTCCCTCTGAGAAGACACCACAGGCGAAGAAAGCAAAGCTAGGAGAATCCTCTGGATCAAGACCTCCAGCACCTCTGCATGAGTCTTTTGGTAAGTCTATCTCTCCTGCTCCCTCTGCACAAACACATCAACTTGCTTCTTCTATTCCTCTACCAACACCCCTATACACTCCACCTGAAACCCCTCCTTCAACCACCAGAACATCTCAACCACTCCCAAAATTCAACCTTACCTCTACCTCCCTACCCCTATCTGAAGCTGAAAGGCTAAATGAAACAACTTCTTCATCCTCTCCCCCAGAATCACCTCCTTACTTTGTCATCTCATCTGACACAGAATTCTCTGACCCCTCTTCTCCCACTCTAGCCCAACTTCAGACTCAGAACCTTGCCTCACAACAACCACAATAACCTCCACCTGAACCTGAAGTAACCTCACCACCCACAGAACAACCAAACATCCCTCCATCTGACATTCAACCCTCTGACCCCAACACCCCTGAAATTACCCCTCCAAACACTTCCGCTGAACCTCAAATTCTCAACCTAAGCCCTCCAAACACTCCCACTTCTTCACCTCTACTATTTGCACCAGAAAACTCTCTGCCAACCCTAGAGGAAGCAATTATGCTGTTTGCAGGAGCATCAGTTGAAAAGGTCAAGTGTCTGACCATCAACTCTAGCATCAGTGATGATCCTTCCTCTATTAGAACACATTGGAACAGAGTTATTGGCTGGATGACCTCTGAGGCCTTCAAGCTGAAGAACCTCTCTGAGCAAGTCAGAAACAACTTTATTAGAGACGCTGAGGCAAGACTACAGGAGCGCTTAGCCAGAGAAGCTGAGGAACAAGCCAGAAGGGAAGTAGAAGAAAGAGCAAGACAAGAAGAAATTCAAAGGGTTAAGGAAGCTGAAGTCAAAGCTCTAGCTGACGCTGCTGCTGCTGAAGCTGAAGCAAAAGCTGCTGCTGAAGCTGAAGCTAAAGCCGCTACTGACGCTGAAGCTCTTCGTGCTGAAGAACAGAATGCTCTGACTCAGGGGGAGTCGTCTACATTTGCCCCTCTGGTTCTCAAGACCCTTGAGGAGCTTCAGAAAGAGCAGAAGGAAGTTCGAGCCAGATTGGATCAACAGGACACAGTCAACGCCAACATCCAGAATCTGCTGACCCAACTGCTTCAGAGGATGCCTCCTCCTCCCAACCCCTAGGCACCTAGGATTTTTTTTCTTGTTGCTTTGTGTTTTGTCTCTGATGTTTATGCTCTTATCTGGACATATATATAATTTCTTCCTGCTTATTATTTTTTTTACTAAGTCTTTTTGATTCTGACAAAAACGAGGAGAAATCAAACAGCTCTGATGAAAAATTATCTAATTCCTCAGTACTCTACAAACTTACTATTCAATAAAAATCTATCTAACACTCTTTGACTTAGAAAGTTGCAGAAGGGTATCTAGAAACTTCATTGCTTAGAAGCTCTGGTAAGAACTTCTGAACTCCCCAGCTTATCTCAGGGGGAGCTCACTTCTATCTGATCTGATAAACTCTTATATCTGAATGTTTCATCTATTCAATAAGGTTGTTTTGTCATCATCAAAAAGGGGGAGATTGTAAGAACAAAATTGTTCTACAACAGATTCCAGGATTTTGATGATAACAAAGGATGAAACCAAAAATGGCACTCTAACGAAATTTTTCTAAGTGTGCAGGACTCTGAACAAGAACAAAGGAATCTGATCGCCTTATCAGATACAAAATCGAATTAGATACAAAGTACCAGAAGATCAGAAGCATCTGAAGAAGAAGCGCGCTCTAGAAGTTCTGACTCTGAGATAAACAGCATATCAGAATACCAGAAGCTCTAAACTTCCTCTGGCATCAATGCTGAAGTTCTAAAAGACCAGGACTATTAGAAGCTCTAATGTCACATCACAACAATCACAGATTAAAAGAGTTAACGCAGATTCTGACGAAGAATCTCCTTATCCAAAAAGAGTAACGGAAACTACAACTTCAAATGGAAAGAAAGTATACTTGGAAAGAAGTTATTCAGGGAGACAAATCTGTTATGGCAAGAAACACAAAAGTAATGGCATTAACTCTCATCAAAGTCAAATATTCTGCCATCACTACAACAGTCCTTTCACCACTATATAAAGGACGACTAACTTCATTGAGAGACACACCTGAATGCACAAAAAACTCTACTCTCTCTCTCTCTTAGTTTTTCACGAGCTGTTGCTCATACGTGAAATCACTTACTTGCTCTATTTGCTGTAATACTTGCTTTTTCTTAGAAGCACTTTAAATTACAATTTTCTATTGCTAAATTGATTTTGTTCCTCAAGTGACTTTGCGTAGTCTGTATACTTGGGAGAACTAAGAGATCTTTCTCTTAGACGTTGGTTGTAATAATCTTTCAAGATTAGTGGATTAAGTCCTTTTTGAAGGCGAAATCACCTTGGCCGGGTGGACTGGAGTAACTTTGTGTTATAAGCGAACCAGTATAAAATCCTGTGTGTTCTTATTACTGCAAAAGCGCTTATTTTCCAAAACAATTCAAACCCCCCTTTCTTGTTTTTCTCACCTTCATAAATAACAACATATAGAAACAAATTTTGGTCCCTAAGAGACCTCGTGATGTATATGAAATGTTATGTTGAAATAATATTTGTGGGGAGATCTTGCCACAAAGGAAAAGAATCCTGAGAGACTAAAAGTCCACAGGAGTATAATGCATTCCATAAGGAAAACTCACTGGGGAGACCGAGACTCTGGGGGGATGAAAAGGTTGCGTGTAGGCCAGGCTCTGACTTAAAAACAACTCGGGGACTCGAGGGATTCCATGAAAATAAATCAATGGAAAGCCTCAGCTGGGGAACGAAAGGAACATCTGCAGGGGAAACGGGTAGATCAGGAAAAAGTTGAAATACTCGAACCAAGTAGGAAACAAAAGTTTCACTAAGGAAATTAGCACTCAAACTCAATTGGGGGAAGAAAAGATCTTCAACACAGGAGGAGCAGGAATCTATTATCTATTACCGATTACTGGGTAAAGGGATAACAAAAATCTGACAAGGAGGACATCTGTTACTGGTTAGGGTAATCATATCAAGGATGACTTGCTAAAGGCGACCAGGAGGTGTATTCATTACCGGTTACAATGTAAGAACAAACTGTTGGGGAAAAGCCAAAAATAGGGTTTACAACTACCGGTTACTGGGAAGAAAACCAAAGAGAGAGAATACCCGTCACTGGTTAAGGTGAACATATCAAGGATAGACTCAAGGGAAAGAAAATTCGTCATCGGTTAGGATGAACATATCAAGGATAGACTTGCCTGGGGAATATAGGGAGAATATCCATCATCGATTAAGATGAACATATCAAGGATGAACTACCTGAAAAAATAGGAATTACATCTATTGAGTGATGGATAGAATTCCGAAAAGAGAATATCCGTCATCGGTTAGGATGAACATATCAAGGATAGACTCAGAGGGGAGAAATAGGAATTGTATCTATCAGTTACTGGATAGAATATGAAAAAGAGAATATCTGTCATCGGTTAGGATGAACATATCAAAGATAGTCTCTGCAACTAGGAGAAAAACAGAATTTACAACTACCGGCTACTGGGCAGGAGACCACAAAGAGAAGGAAACCCGTCATCGGTTAGGATGAACGTATCAAGGATTAACCCTCTAGGGAATAAACTAGGGATTAAAACTACCTTTTACCTGGGTAGAAAACCAAAAAGAGAATATCCGTCACCGGTTAAGATGAACATATCAAGGATAAACTCAAAGCAGAGGAAGAAAATATCCGTCATCGGTTAGGATGAACATATCAAGGATATACTTCCTAGGGAAACATGGACACGAATCCGTTGGGGAAACAAAGGTTGTTCTTGCCGGGTATTGGGCAGAAGTAACAAACATGAGCAGAATATTACCAATTACTAGGTAATAGGCTCTCAGGGGACCAAAAGCTTCTATCTAGGTAAGATATAGAAAGAAATGGTCAATCAAAGGACTCAACCCAATGATGATATAACCCAAGGGGAGTGGTTCCATCCAGATAATCAACTGGGGAGGAAGAAAAAATAATAATCATCCAAGAGGAAGTAACTCAGTGGGGAAAAGAGAAAGGTTAAAGTTTTTCTTCTTATTGGGCTGACACTCTACAATTGAAAGAGGACAAATACACCAAGTCTGCATGGGGAAAGGGTACCACCATAGCAGAGGATCAAAGGCATAATGAATCATAAAGTGAAATGATGCAATAATTAAATTTATGAATATGTATATGTATATGTATATATGATGATCATGCTGACAAAACGATCATAGAGGATGCAACTGCCACTGATTTGAGTCATCGATACAACTCTCGGACACTCCACGCAAGAGGGAAACAACTGCTGGAGAAAAGATCAAAAATCTCGAAGGCTCAACCCTGGCTGGGGAAGAAAGGTGAGGATCTGCTAAGGAAGCTGCTACAAAGTATGCAGGGAATTTTAGGTCAACACCAAATCAAATGGGAGACAACCCTGCAGAGGATAACACAATAGCTGCTCAGAATCAAGAAGTAATTCTGACGACTTACGGAGAAACTGTAGCGGGGTATTCGTTACCTTTAGATTTATTGACTAAATCAAAAGTAAACCATACAAGTCAAGTCGCCACCGCACTTCTATTTATCCAAAGGAAAGGTTAGAAAGCGAATAAAAACCGAGAAGTTTTATTGAATCAAAAACTAATAAAAATGTCAGAGATCGGGGTAAGAGGGTTGGTTATGCAATGGGAAGGTTTTAAGCACCCAAAACATCCTAGGTACTCCTAGGGAGCCCTTTTCATAATTGTTGTAAGGTTGGTATTTTGTGAAAATTTATTTGTGCAAACATGATTGGGGAGATGAGAGAAGAATGTACAAATTATTTACAATTTTTGTGTTTGAATGGATAAACCCATTGCCTACGTACCATCTTAAGAAAGATTAGGATCAAAACCTCGTAGTTCGCGGTAAAAATCTCAAAACAAGTTGGTGAATTGATTGGTCCAAAAGCCTTAAGGTCTTTTGTTATCCAAGGGACAAAACTCAACCTAAAACCACAAATCCACCATGCGAGGATAGCTTCAACATGCTAGTGAGGGGTTAACCCTATAATAATCATGGAAGACTTAGTGTCCATCACTAAGGATATAGGTGAGCATTATATCTACCTCAAGGATAACTCAAACCTAATAGCTAAAGGTTATGAAAAGTTTTTGATAAGAAAGTGGCCATTGAAACCACAAAAGCATTTGAATGGGTTATATTTACCAATGAAAAGTATTTACAAAACATGGTCAAAATTGACTTAAAGATTCAATTCAAAATAAGTGTTAGGAAAAGAAAGTTTGAAAATCAAAAGCATAATGCTTAGGTTTCTAATGTTTGAAAACAAGTGTTAATGTTTGCACAAAAGTTTTGGCTTGGGTTAGAGTGGAGGGAAGAAGAAGAATGGCTAAGGTCCTAATCAGACAAAGGTAAAGGAAGAGAAATAAAACCACAAATGGAGTTCCTTTCTTGAGATCATATTGATGATCCAAGTAGCTCCCATCCTTTGGAATAAGCAAGCAAATAAGTGTATACTAAAGCAATCAATCAATCAAGCAAGCTCTTAGAAATCCTCCAATGGCTCTTAGATCTCTCTCTTTAGAAGCATATGACAATGGTTCTTCAATTTGGCTCAAATAGGAATCCCTAGCACAAAAGCACACACATTAAAAAGTTCCATGAAGTAAATCAAGAATGGACAAGAGTGAGTTTAGAGATTTGGTCCTTCTAATCCATCTTCAACATTAAGGTCTTCTTACTCCATTTTGCATAGGGAATGTCCTAGAATCTAAGTCCTTTTTTGTCCATTTTTTGCATTTGGTCCACAACAATCAAAACAAAACACAAGCACAATAGTACATATACAATTATGTGCTCAAGTGAGCAAAAGGCAAATTGCATTAACATAAACATGTGCTCAAATGAGCAAAGGGCAAAAGAAAATGAATAATATGTATAAGAATAGTAAATTGCACAAATGTAAAGTGCAAGAATTAAATGTTAATGGTTAATGGTTAGTGAAATTCTGGTATCGGATATAAGATGTCGAAGGTAATGTCATGACACTAATATCTGTTAACACACACAGGATAAAGATACAGAATTGTAAAGCAATTGACACAAGAAATTGTTAACCCAGTTCAGTCCAACTCACCTACATCTGGGGGCTACCAAGCCAGGAAGGAAATCCACTAAAATAGAATCAGTTCAAAGACTCTCCGTACACTTCAACAAGTTACAATCTTTCTCACCTAATCTCTACCCGTGCAATTTCTACCTAAGCACTCTTAGATATGAGAACCCACTCACTTCCCTACAATCACACCTGTGATCTTAAACAACAATCCCTTGAGAAAAGAAAACACTTTTCAATAACACACTCTTGATTTTACTTCACAATTTCAATCAAGAAGACACACTCTTGATCTTGCTTCACAGCTTTAATCAAGAAGACACACACTTGATCTTGCTTCACAGCTTTGATCAAGTAGACACACACTCTTGCTTAACAGCTTTATAGTGACAAATTACAACCACAAATCAGTCCAATTCAATCATCAAAAGATGACTTGAATGGCTTACAAGTCTCACGACTAAACTGACACAAACCCTAGCTCTCTCTCTATATTTCGCTCAGTATTGGTTGTGTTGTAAAACAGGTTTTCTAAGTCCCTTTTTATAGAAGCTTTCAGCTGGGCTTGGACATCTTGAAAACCCTAAATCTATTTTCCAATCAAATCTTCTCATGACAGCTGGTTAGATCTCTTTGGAAAATAAGTAAATCAGGTTGTAATTAATGATTGAATGCGCCTGCAAATCAGATCTTCAACCATGCATAGATTGCCATTAATTGTGCAATCACAAAACACCATACATCCACACTGAATGTTCTGTGTACAGGATGTCATGACATCAGGTCTGACATCCTGGAACAATTCCTGCATAATTCCATAATTCCATTTATAACTTCCAGCAGCTACAAACATATCAAATGCCATGACATTGTGTATGACATTTTGAAACAATCCTGCATAACCATGTCTTCCATTTGAACTCCAGTAGGTACACACATATCAGATGCCATGACCTTGTGTATGACATTCTGAAACAATCCTGCATGATTATGTTCCTTAAGCTCCAGCAGGTACATAGGATATCTCATGTTAAGACATCACACATAACATCTTGTGAACACTCTTTGTTTTACCAAAATTGCTGCCAACACTTAGAACCAACAAACTCCCCCTTTGGCAAATTTTGGCTAAAACATATATCTGTCCTTTTTGTTCACAAGAAAACTATCAGCAGTTAAACAACAGTTTAAACAGCAGCATAAGCAACACAATTACTAGTTATAGATTCTAGTAATACACACATGCACAAGGGTACTTCTCCTCCCCCTAAATTTGTGCAACAGAAACAAAATTACTAGTTATGGATGCAACTAGTAAGACACACAAATGCACAAGGGTACTCCTTCTCCCCCTATATTTGTGCATACATCAAACATCTTACATGAAAATAACAGCTACTGTAACTCCAACACCTGTACCAGCCAGAATGTCATTCTGACATCTGCTTCAACATCAACACCTGTGCACCACATCAAACATCCCCTTTGACATCTGTAAACAGAACATCATTCTGTTTTAACACCTGTGTACTTCCTTCAATAATAGTTGTCCTTCTGCCCAACTACATACATCTCCTCACAGCTCCAGCTCCACATAAACACTTCTCCCCCTTTTTAGTCAAAATTGACCAAAGGTGACCAATTAGACAAACTAAATGTCAATTAGCCAAGCAGAGAATATCAGATCAGATGTTATAACATTAAAAATGTTAAAACATAATTGTTCAGGAGATACAAACCATCATCATACACAACTGTGATAGCTGAGATAATGAACAAATTCAAGGAACTCATTAAGAGCCCAAAATATTATAAACAGGCATCAATGAGGACTGCCACAAATTACACATTTTTTAAAAAAAAACAATAAAACTTCAGCATCCAAACAGTAGGGGGGAACAACTTCCAAAATAACAACCACTTAGTATACTCTTCGCCACAACACACTTTACCCAGTCAGAGATATCCTCTAGGATAAACAAACACAAACTCCTTTGCTTGCTATAGATTCTCATGAACACAGATCCCTAACTTCCCCCTTAAAAATTCAAATTGATTGGCATCCAAAGCTTTAGTGAAAATGTCTGCTAATTGCTTTTCAATAGTAACATGCTCCAGAGTTATGATCTTCTCTTCTACAAGTTCTCTGATGAAGTGATGACGAATGTCAATGTGCTTTGTCCTGCTATGTTGAATAGGATTTTTTGAAATATTTATAGCACTCAGGTTATCACAGTATAATGTCATGACTTCTTTTGTGACATTGTATTCAAACAACATTTGCTTCATCGAGACCAGTTGAGAACAACTACTCCCGGCTGCTATGTATTCAGCTTCAGCAGTGGATAGAGATACACAATTTTGTTTCTTGTTGAACCATGAAATCAGATTGTTCCCCGAAAAGAAGCATCCTCCAGATGTGCTTTTCCTATCATCAGCACTTCCAGCCCAGTCAGCATCACAGTTGTCGCAACCTGAAAAATACAGTGCGCAAAAAAAACAACCGGCGAAAGAAAAAGACAGAAGAGTCGCCACCGTGCGTTATTCATCCAAAAGGAGGGAAGGGAAACGCTCGAAGTAAACCTGAAAAAGGAAAGGACAAGACGGGGTCTCGCAACCAAATCTTGGGTTCGGGAGTCGGTTATGCGAAGGGAAGGTATTAGCACCCCTACGCATCCGTAGTACTCTACGGGATCCACTTTTGTGACTCTTGTCTAAAGGGTGTGGGTTTAACTAGTGTGTTTATTTACTAAAAAAAGTTAAGAGGAATGACTCGCGCGGATGTCGCATCCACTGCATACGTATCTCATCTGAATATGAGAATCAGAGTCTTCGTAGCTCGGCTGACCTATGGGTTGGGGGATGTGTGCTCGCTAAGACATCGCGTCTTATGCCTACGTATCTCATCTGGAATGAGAATCAGAGCAAAACGTAGTTCGACCAACTACGGGGTTATGGATTGGGTTTTGGACGAACAACGTTACTACGCAATCTACCGGATGCTCGACCTTTGGAGACTTACTCGCCTGTAGTAGAAGGAGTAAACGCGTTGCTTTGGGTTTTAGGGTTTGTTTGCATTGTAAGAACGCGCATGCAAAAAGGAAGTCCTAGGCGAAGGAACAGTGCTACCCTAATTGGCATGCAGACGGGAGACTATTCGAAGCCTCGCATCCTATGGGGGAACAATCACACCACACAAAACATGTATCTTAAAGTAAAATGCCACCAAGGGGCTCAAACATTGCCTCCTATCGAGGTCTTCCAGCTAAGAAAGCGATAAAGTACGAGAGAAGGAAAAAATTACCACACGGATAAAGATCCGAAGTTACAGCGATTAAGGGATTAGCAACCCTGAGATCTCTCCAGCTAGACCATCAAAGAAAATCAGTTAATGCGAGCAATCAGAATAAACCTCCACATGGTATCCTTGCAAGGGTATGTGAGTCCTCACAAAAACTTGACAAAGGTTAGAGTAACAGGATGAAAACAAGAGAAAACAATGCCATGGAAACACAAGACAGGTTAGGACAAAACAGAACAAAAAAAAAGCAAATACTGTCACATTCGCGACTGCTTCGCCTAGCGAAGGCTTAGCGAAGCTTCGCTACAGGCTCGCCTAGCGAAGCGGCTAGCAAAGGCCTGCGGGTTTCGGATTCCTCCTTGATAACAGTTCGATCTCTATGATCCGAAACCCTGTGGTATCCATCTCATAAACGAAAATGATTAAAACATTCAAAGCATTATTACACATCCATGCCTATTCGAACCCGTGGGCAAAACCTGATATTACCTCATACATTCATAATATTCAAATTCAAGGCGTAAAGTAATAGGAACAAAGGCATACCTGATGAGAGAGACTGATTAAGATTGAATGGTACGGCTGGATCTGCAAAGTAATACTAGGGTTTGTGTGAGGCGGAGTGAACTTCTCAGAGCTGCCTGAAGGTTGCTGTAGAGTAGTTCCTAGGTCTCTTTCTCCAGTCTCTGGTCTTTTCTGTTCAGCCAGTGTTCAGCAGTGTTCAGTAGTATGCAGTAGTGTCCAGGGTTTATTTCATTGACCACTCTGGTATTTATAGGCCAAATTTCGCAGCTTGCGGGCTTTGAATGAGGACAGCTCAAGCCCAAAATCTTTCTGATATTTTCTGCAATACGCGCCCTTTGCCTAGCGAAGGATCTGCTCGCCTAGCGAGCATGACAGTGCTCTTCGCTAGGCAAAGCATCTGCTCGCCTAGCGAGCGTGACAGCTCAGCAGCAGATTCTTGCTTCTTCCGTCTTAGCGATTTGTACGGCGAATAGGCCCCCTTTGGTCCTGTTGGTAGTACCTCAAGTCTTTTCCTTTTGTTGACTGATCATTTGAATAAAACCCACAAAGTATCCTGGATGATGTTCAAGCTTCTTGGAGCTAACTCTGATTGTCATGATGCAATGTGATATGAAATGCTAAATGACCTAAAAAATGAATGCATGAATGAGGAGGGCAAATTTTAGGGTGTTACAGCTGCCCCTATTCAATCATCAGCTAACCCATGTAGGATGAAAGCGAACAGTTTATCAGACAAACGGGGTGAGGTGTGATTGAATACCAAAGACAGACCGAAAATTTGTGCTCCGAGAACACCACAAAAATGCGGAAATACACCGCGCTGTTTATTTTTCTTCCGATCCTCTGGCTGAACCTATACTCAATTTAGTCCTTTGGTTGGATATTAATTTTGATCCTCGGGCTGGATACGATTTTGATCTTCTGGCTAGATCTTCTTTGTTTCGATTCTCTGGCTGAATATATTTCCTTTGATTCTCTGGCTGAATCTACTTCGATCTTCTGGCTAGATCTGAATTGTTTCGATTCTCTAGCTGAATCTATTTCCGGTCTTCTGGCTAGACCTTACGTTGATCTTCCGACTAGATCTGGATTATTTTGATGATAAATTCCCATCATTAGGATCCCGCATCTGAGGCATGCACTGGTTGACCCTCTTTAATATTCCGCTTTTGGGCTTCGTACATATTCTTCGGGCTAGAACATGTTGTAACGACTCCTCAATTAGACTTGCTGGGGGAATAAAGCTTGTAGGTGACTTCACTGGGGAATCTTCAAATTGAACCTTAGGTTGACTCTTGGGAAAATGATTCTCAGGCTGAATCTTCGAAATGACCCTCAGGCTGGATCACTGGAACACGATTCTCGGGCTGAATCTTCGAAAATGACCCTCAGGCTGGATCACTGGAACACGATTCTCAGGATGAATCTTCGAAATGACCCTCAAGCTGGATCACTGGAACACGATTCTCAGGCTGAATCTTCGAAATGACCCTCAAGCTGGATCATTGGAAAATGATTCTCAGGCTGAATCTTCAAAACGACCCTCAGGCTGGATCTCATGGCCTTGGTTGTAAAGTAATTCTTCAGTCTGCTTGGAAGAACCTGTTTATCAGCTTATGTGTATGCTTGATATGATATGCATGCAAATGCAAATGTTATGCATGGTGTAAAAAGAAATTTGCTTGGGGAAGCAAACTCCGGTAGAGAACAGATCGTTGTATCAATCCTTGAATGCTCTGTGGGGAATGATCCGTCTGTCGGGACCAATGAGCCACCAAAAATAAATTGGCTGCTTGAAAAGTTGACCTTGCGGGGGGGAGTATCAACTATGGAAACTTTGTTCGGCGAGGCTTTGTGAGGAGAGTCTATGGGGAAAACACTTCCTGGGGAAATGTCGTAGGAAACGACCTTTGCTGGGGATATGAACTTGCTAATCGCCCTCAAGCTGGGGATTAACAAATCTGTTAAAAATAATCTACTGGGGAATAAGATGAACACTGGGAACACCACCCTCTCATCTGTTGGTTATGCAACCACTCCGTTGTTGCTAGGAAGATACAGTCCGACACTGTCAACTCCGCTGGGGATATACAGTCTGGATACTGTCAACTCTGTTGGGGAACATGCTCTGCTGTGGAGAGACTTTGTCAACCGCTTGGGGATGAGGATTCATGACTTGGCATCCGGTTCCTGTGACCTGCAACCAAAAATACATGTATGCCTCGGGGGAATTACTCGGTTTGAATTCACCGTCCGGGATTAAGCACATTCAAAGCAATTTTAAATGTTTTCCTGTGCAAATCATCTGCAAAAGCCACCATTATGTTCATATGCAATATGTTTTATCAAAAATTCAGACATTTTTGCAAACAAACTGATAAATGACAAATAAAAAGGCTTTTTAACTGAATTATTCGACTCTTATTGGGGAGAAAATTTGTGCCAGGAATAGGCGAGGGTATCAGGAAGCTGATCCCTGAAAAGAGGTGATCGCTATAAAAAGAGAACTATCTTAATGGCAATGGGGATACGGGGTCCCATCGAGTTTCGACTCTGCTATGGCTCGTATGTCCTCAAGACGCTCTGCTCATCTTGCTTTCTGAAGTGGATGATTAGTCGATCTTTAACCTTCGAAGATTGCCGGATTGAATGAAACGGTGATATAACACAGTCGTTCGCTTATTCCCTAACTTTTGCCTGGATCGCCCCCTTTTCGGGTTTTCAATCCTTCGGGATACCCATTTTTGCCTGAGCCGCCCTTTTGGGTTTTCGACTCACCGGGTGTACTCTTTTTTATATCCCTAATTTTTGCCCGAACCTCTTTATTCTTTTTTTTGGTTCGTCGGGATGCCCTTTTTTGCCTGGACTATTCTTTTTACTGTCCAGCGGTTCTATTTTATGCGAAGTATTTTTTAACTGCGTCTGAGTTGACAGGGGACGAGAAGTCTTAGCCATCCATGGTTGTTAGCATCAGAGCTCTTCCAGAGAAAACTCTTTTAACCACGTATGGACCCTCGTTGTTCGGTGTCCATTTGCCCCTGTGATCTGTGTTGGGAGGAAGAATTCTTTTAAGTACCAATTCACCGACTTTATACCCCGAGGGCGCACTTTCTGACCAAATGCTTTCTTCATTCGTCTCTGACCGAGATATGTGAATTCTGGGTACGTAGTTCCAGCATAGCATCATTTCCCGTTGGTTTGATTGATGACTGAAGCTGAATCCCCGTATACATCCAGGGTTTTAATCTGTATATTGATAGCTTTTTGTGAAGTGTATTGGATGTCATACTCTGTCAGTATCATTTGTCACCTAGTAACCTTTCCGGTAAGTGCTGGCTTTTCAAAAATATACTTGACTGGATCCATTTTTGATATCAATAGAGTCGTGTGAGTCAACATAACCTGTCTTAGTCGGCGAGCAGCCCATGCTAAAGCGCGGCAAGTTTTCTCGAGCAATGAGTATCTTTGTTCACAGTCGATAAACTTTTGCTAAGGTAGTATATTGCATGCTCTTTTCGACCTGACTCGTCATGCTGACCGAGCACACAACCCATTGACCTTTCTAACACAGTCAAGTACATGACCAGCGGTCTTTCCTCTCGGCCTGTAGACTTTCCCCGATCTTGATCTCTTTCTTGTCGTCTGCGGTACCAATGTTGATGGTCTCAACCACCTCCTGATAAGGTGTGATAGCTTGGTCCTCCTGTTTCAACAATCTGGCTAACCCTTCAGGCAATTCACAATCTTCCTCAGCCCCTTCTTCGGCTTGATAGATAGGATTATCGAAGTCATACTTGGCCATAGCAGTGTCGTTAGCAGTGAGATCCGAGTGGTCGGCTCTGCATGATGGAGGATCATGCTTTACCTTAGAATGGGAGATTTTTTTTTTGGAAAGAAAGAAAAAACGAAAAAAAGAAACATTGCCATTTTTTTTGTAAAAAGTAAAAAAAAAACTGAAAGAAAGAGAACACAAAATTGTTTGCAAAAGCCGTCCTTTATTGATGATAAAAATAATTGCGAAATGTAACTAAATGGATGGCCCTACAAATGAGCCGTTACACCTTGGGCAAAGTGTAAGACTTTATTATGCATGTAATAAAGGAAAACAATAAAAATCACTCTTTCAGTAGAGTAACCCGGACGGTTTTTTCAGACGACCAATTGTCGAGCTTTTCTCCCAGGACACACGGGCGAATCCAGCTATCTAAGTCACAGTCGCTGTCAGCCTTGTCTTCATCTGCAGCATTGACGATGTGGGGAGAAACCAAACCCCCGCTGGAGAGAGCACCGGTTTCATTCTTCTGAGATCCCGGAGCATACCCCAATCCAAACTTGTCTTCTTTGATGACTGGCTCCACAAATTTGCCCCAGCCTTGGGCATTACCAGCTTTAACTACTTCAACAACATTAATCTCCTGGCCGCCATGGGCTGGCATCGGGTTCTGGATAATATTAGGCACCAGAGCAAAATTGATAGCCTGGGCATCTCTCAAATCTTGTACCTTGAACTGGAGAGCCTTGCAATTATCTGTAGTATGGCCAGGTGCGTTGGAGTGAAAAGCACATCTGGCGTTGACATCATAACCCCTAGGCAAATTATTGGGATCGATTGGTGGGGCCAGAGTTCTCAACGTAACTAGATTCATGTCAATCAGCTTGGGAAGTAATGCTAAATAAGGCATTGGGATTGGCTCAATGACCTGGTCCGCCTGCCTTGGACGTTGTTGATAGTGTCTCTGCCGACCCGGATTACCTCCTTGTTGTTGATTGTTGTACCTGGGTTGTTGTTGCGGATGATACTGCGGTTGAGGAACAGGCGTTGGAATAGTGAATGCGGCCACTTGATCTTGATAATAATTAGGGCGTCCTTTACTCCTGCCTCTGCCGGCATACAAACGCTTGCCTCGCCTTCTTTTCTTCGCTGACCGTTACCAGCAAACGGTCTCTTGGGACCTGATGAGTTGGAAGCCCTATTGTCTTGAATTTGGCCCATCTTCAACAGACTCTCGATTCTTTCTCCAGTAATTACTATCTCTGCAAAGCTGATTGACGGGCAAGCAGCCAATCTCTCAATATAATTGCCTTGAAGAGTGTTCATGAACATGTCCGCCATCTCCCTTTCAGACATAGGGGGTTGGACGGACGCAGCAATCTGTCTCCAACGCTGAGCATATTCTCTAAAGGTCTCCTTGGCAGTCTGGGACATACCTTGCAACAAGGTCCGATTTGGAGCCATGTCCAAGTTGTATTGGTATTGCTTGACAAAAGCCTCTGCCAAGTCTTTCCAGCTCTTGATGGTAGTACGAGACAAATGAGAATACCATTCACGAGAAGCTCCAGTTAGACTGTCTTCAAAATAGTACATCCACAGCTTTTCATCTTCCGTGTGAGCTCCCAACCTTCCCAAATAAGATTGGAGATGCGTGCCTGGGCAAGAAGCCCCGTTGTATTTCTCAAAAGTAGGGGGTTTGAACTTGTGAGGAATCCTTACTCCCTGAACCAGACCAAGATTTGTGACATCAAAGCCTAAGGAATTTTGAGACTCCAAAGATTTGAGATTCTCAGCAAGCTCATCCATACGGCGAGTGGTCTCGAGGGCCTCGTCGTGCAAAGAAAATTGATCATACTGATAATCTTCAGTAACGGGGTGCCCGTTAATCCGAATTCCTTGATTCACATTGTACCTTCCGCCAATACCATTTCCAACATTCCCTGTGTTACCAATATTACCCGGGTTTCCATCAGCATTTGCGTTACCCGCGTTACCAGTGTTCACAGGGTTACCAAGGTTTCCCTCAGCATTTGGTATCTCCACCTCCGGATCGGGTCTCGGTTGCTCAACCAATTCCCTCAGCTTTTTCTGGCCTTCTGCCATACCAGTCATCAATGTCATGAACTGATCCATCCTTTCACGCATATCAGCCAGCTCTTTCTGTACTTGGTCCATCGCTAGTCATGGACGGTTTTCCTTTGTCGGGTATCTGTGAACTCGCTTGGGACCAATAACTGCCTGATACAGGGAACAAACATTAGACACTGCGGTGACACCTGCAAAACAAACAAGGGTTAGTATGCATGGTATGCGATGCACTGCTTGTTCAGTTTTAAGACACCCCCGTTTTGAAAGGGAATACCCTGCAAATGAATAAGCATGAGATGTTGGATGCAAATATGCAGATGATGTTATGCAATGCAAAGGCATGTCAATCAGAATTGATGGATCCGCTTGAACATCTGTCAGGTTGCACTTCCTGGAGAGAAATTCACTGAGGAATATAATACAAGATCAAAGCTCTGCTCCAGAAAACCGGGTTGGTTGGAGGTTAAGGTTTCCTGAATTTAGCCCGCCCCTCACTGGTAGGTTCTAAGAACAGAAGTTCGTCAGTTTCAGCCCTTCAGTCGCGAATAATACGTTTGCAACTGAAGGTTTGGCATTATTACGGGATAAAAGATCTCCACTGACTCCCCTCAACAGGACATCCTAAAGCAAGTTCTCAGTCTCGGGGTCCTCGGATTGATCAGCGAGAATGCGCCCACCATAGCTAACATAATCACGTCTTGGAGGAGAGGCCTCAACTGAGTTCTCGGGAAATGGTCACCAGAGTCGACGATTTCTAAAGGAACATCATGTCGTTACGGAACATCCGTAGGACATAATATATCCAAAAGAAACCTCGTCTGGGTGTGGTTCTTCACGAACGACTTAACGTAGGAACATGCCACGCAAGCCTCATGATCATCCACTCTAAAACCTGTGTGTACACTCAAGCCTGGGTAATGGGCTTATCTCTCATAGAACATCCCATCCCAACAAACAAACAAACAGATCCAATAGATACAACAGATGCATGCAAGCAGGTAAGCAAATAAATGTACAAAAGCATGAACACCCAATAAACAAGAAATCACACAAGCTAGGAGGGACTCGCTTAGGGAAGATGGACCAACAAGAGGTCAACTTCTTAGTCCCCAGTGGAGTCGCCAGCTGTCGCAACCTGAAAAATACAGTGCGCAAAAAAAACAACCGGCGAAAGAAAAAGACAGAAGAGTCGCCACCGTGCGTTATTCATCCCAAAGGAGGGAAAGGAAACGCTCAAAGTAAACCTGAAAAAGGAAAGGACAAGACGGGGTCTCGCAACCAAATCTTGGGTTCGGGAGTCGGTTATGCGAAGGGAAGGTATTAGCACCCCTACGCATCCGTAGTACTCTACGGGATCCACTTTTGTGACTCTTGTCTAAAGGGTGTGGGTTTAACTAGTGTGTTTATTTACTAAAAAAAGTTAAGAGGAATGACTCGCGCGGATGTCGCATCCACTGCATACGTATCTCATCTGAATATGAGAATCAGAGTCTTCGTAGCTCGGCTGACCTATGGGTTGGGGGATGTGTGCTCGCTAAGACATCGCGTCTTATGCCTACGTATCTCATCTGGAATGAGAATCAGAGCAAAACGTAGTTCGACCAACTACGGGGTTATGGATTGGGTTTTGGACGAACAACGTTACTACGCAATCTACCGGATGCTCGACCTTTGGAGACTTACTCGCCTGTAGTAGAAGGAGTAAACGCGTTGCTTTGGGTTTTAGGGTTTGTTTGCATTGTAAGAACGCGCATGCAAAAAGGAAGTCCTAGGCGAAGGAACAGTGCTACCCTAATTGGCATGCAGACGGGAGACTATTCGAAGCCTCGCATCCTATGGGGGAACAATCACACCACACAAAACATGTATCTTAAAGTAAAATGCCACCAAGGGGCTCAAACATTGCCTCCTATCGAGGTCTTCCAGCTAAGAAAGCGATAAAGTACGAGAGAAGGAAAAAATTACCACACGGATAAAGATCCGAAGTTACAGCGATTAAGGGATTAGCAACCCTGAGATCTCTCCAGCTAGACCATCAAAGAAAATCAGTCAATGCGAGTAATCAGAATAAACCTCCACATGGTATCCTTGCAAGGGTATGTGAGTCCTCACAAAAACTTGACAAAGGTTAGAGTAACAGGATGAAAACAAGAGAAAACAATGCCATGGAAACACAAGACAGGTTAGGACAAAACAGAACAAAAGAAAGCAAATACTGTCACGTTCGCGACTGCTTCGCCTAGCGAAGGCTTAGCGAAGCTTCGCTACAGGCTCGCCTAGCGAAGCGGCTAGCAAAGCGGCTAGCGAAGGCCTGCGGGTTTCAGATTCCTCCTTGATAACAGTTCGATCTCTATGATCCGAAACCCTGTGGTATCCATCTCATAAACGAAAATGATTAAAACATTCAAAGCATTATTACACATCCATGCCTATTCGAACCCGTGGGCAAAACCTGATATTACCTCATACATTCATAATATTCAAATTCAAGGCGTAAAGTAATAGGAACAAAGGCATACCTGATGAGAGAGACTGATTAAGATTGAATGGTACGGCTGGATCTGCAAAGTAATACTAGGGTTTGTGTGAGGCGGAGTGAACTTCTCAGAGCTGCCTGAAGGTTGCTGCAGAGTAGTTCCTAGGTCTCTTTCTCCAGTCTCTGGTCTTTTCTGTTCAGCCAGTGTTCAGCAGTGTTCAGTAGTGTGCAGTAGTGTCCAGGGTTTATTTCATTGACCACTCTGGTATTTATAGGCCAAATTTCGCAGCTTGCGGGCTTTGAATGAGGACAGCTCAAGCCCAAAATCTTTCTGATATTTTCTGCAATATGCGCCCTTCGCCTAGCGAAGGATCTGCTCGCCTAGCGAGCATGACAGTGCTCTTCGCTAGGTGAAGCATCTGCTCGCCTAGCGAGCGTGACAACTCAGCAGCAGATTCTTGCTTCTTCCGTCTTGGCGATTTGTACGGCGAATAGGCCCCCTTTGGTCCTGTTGGTAGTACCTCAAGTCTTTTCCTTGTGTTGACTGATCATTTGAATAAAACCCACAAAGTGTCCTGGATGATGTTCAAGCTTCTTGGAGCTAACTCTGATTGTCATGATGCAATGTGATATGAAATGCTGAATGACCTAAAAAATGAATGCATGAATGAGGAGGGCAAATTTTGGGGTGTTACAACAGTAACCAGTCAGCATGGATCCAGATCTATGAGTATAAAACATCCCATAGTCACTGGGGCCATTGACATACTTCAGTATTCTCTTCACTTGGTTTATGTGACTGACTTTTGGTTCAGCTTGATACCTAGCACAAACACCTACAGCAAATGCAATGTCAGGTCTGCTTGCTGTGAGATATAGCAGACTACCTATCATGCTTCTGTATAGACTCTGATCTACACTGACACCATTTTCATCTTTGGAGTCTCTCATACCAAGCCCTGGGAGCTTGCTTCAACCCATAGAGCGCTTTCTTCAATCTGTACACATGTTGTGGAAGATTTGGATCTGTGAATCCTTTAGGTTGTTCAACATATACTTCTTCATTTAAGTAGCCATTCAAGAAGACACTTTTTACATCCATTTGAAACAGTTTGAATTTCAGAATACATGCCACTCCAAGCAATAATCTAATGGACTTAAGGCGAGCTACAGGAGCAAATGTTTCATCAAAGTCTACTCCTTCAACTTGAGTATATCCTTGAGCCATTAATCTAGATTTTTTTTAGTAATAACCCCTTGTTCATCAGATTTATTCTTATATACCCACTTTGTACCTATGACATTTACTCCTTCAGGTCTAGGAACCAATTCCCATACTTCATTTCTCTTGAATTGGCCTAACTCCTCTTGCATGGCATTGATCCAAAACTCATCAGTCAAGGCTTCCTTGACATTTCTGGGTTCAATCTTTGACACAAAGAAGCCATGTGAGATCACTTCCCTATATCTAGTAGTGACTCCTTTATCTGGATCTCCTATGATAAGATCTTTGGGATGATCCTTCTGAATTCTGATAGAGGGTCCCTTGTTGATTTTGTCATCTTCAGGTTTAGCTTGAGGAGGTTCTCCTTCCTTATTTTTGTCTGAGAATTCAGCTGGAGAATCATTCAGAGATGTCTCGACATCGTCTGTGACATCAGTCTGTTGGTCATCAACCACAACATTAATGGATTCCATCAACACATTAGTTCTGGAATTAAAGACCCTATAAGCTTTGTTATTTGTTGAATAGCCAAAAAATATTCCCTCATCACTTTTGGGATCCATCTTCCTTCTTTGCTCATGATCAGCCAAGATATAGCATTTGCTACCAAATACATGGAAGTATTTGACAGTAGGTTTTCTTCCTTTCCAGACTTCATATAGGGTTATGGGTGTCCCTTTCTTTAATGTCACTCTGTTGTGAACATAGCAGGTTGTGTTCATGGCTTCAGCCCAAAAGTGGTAGGGCAATTTCTTAGTATGAATCATAGCTCTGGCTGATTCTTGAAGAGTCTTATTTTTTCTTTCCACCACACCATTTTGCTGGGGAGTGATGGGAGATGAGAACTCATGATGAATTCCTTCTGAAGAGCAGAATTCAACAAATTTGTTGTTCTCAAACTCCTTCCCATGATCATTTCTAATTTTGATAATAGGACATTCTTTTTCTCTTTGAAGTTTCAGACAAAGCTCCTTAAAGACTTCAAATACATCATATTTTTCTCTTATAAAATTGATCCAGGTGTATTTAGAGAAATCATCCACCACCACATATGCATACTTCTTCCCACCAAGGATTTCTACTTGCATGGGTCCCATCAAGTCCATATGAAGGAGTTCCAAGACTTTGGTAGTGGTGTCATGTCTGAGCTTCTGGTGTGACATCCTTGTTTGTTTTCCAATCTGACATTCTCCATAGATTTTTCCCTCATCAATCTTTAAGTTGGGAATTCCTCTAACAGCTTCAACTGATATGATCCTCTTCATACCTTTAAGGTGTAGGTGGCCCAATATTTGATGCCATATCATCACTTCTTCCTCTTTGGCTAAGGTACACATTGAAGAGTATCCAGTTTCTTGAGAGCTCCACATGTAGTAGTTGTCTTTGGACCTAACTCCCTTCATGATTACTTCATTTTCCTTGTTAGTAATCAGACATTCAGTTCTGGTGAAGTTTACATTCAGACCTTGATCACACAGTTGACTGTTTCTTATAAGATTAGCAGTTAATCCCTTAACAAGTAGGACATCGTCAAGGTCAGGAACTCCAAGGCAATCCAGCCTACCCATTCCCTTGATTTCACCCTTTGCACCATCACCAAAGGTAACATACTCATGGCATGAGGGTGAAGTTCAGTTAGCAGATTTTTATTCCCAGTCATATGTCTGGAGCAACCACTGTCAAAATACCAATCTTCTTTGGCTGAAACACTGAGGGAAGTGTGAGCTATTAGACTTGTAACCTTTTGTTGGTGTAAGCCCTAGAGGCCAATACTTTTGGTACTTGTATCGAATTATTTATTAATAATAAAAGGCTTTTTCTTTAATATGTTTAATTAATAAATTCCCTGGAATAGATAGTCCGTTTAATGTATCAAGTGTGACTTAATCATGAGAGCACATTAAACATAAGGACACTATTCTTAAAGTATCCGTAGTCGAGCTTTATTATGAAGTGGGATAACATTAAAGCATGGAGACTATTATGTTTATAGACTGATGATCACATCTCATGGATCATGGATAAGGACTTATCAAGTCTTAAACATAGGTATGAATATTAAGAGTAATATTTATACTGGATTGACCCGCTATGAGAATATTATATAGAATGTTATGCAAAGTGTCATAAGTTATTCTCATGGTGATAATGGTGTATACCACTCTTCGACCTGAAACCACTATGGATCTTAGATGTAGAGTCAAGTGCTTTATTGCTGATCCAACATTGTCCGTAACTGGATAACCATAAAGACAGTTGATGGGTACTCCACAAAGCATGCTAAGGGACATGAGTGACCTAGATGGAATTTTCCCATCCTGCGTAACAGGATAAATGTCTATGGGCCCAATATTCAACTGGACAAGGATGACGCGGTCTATGCCTTGTGTTAAATATTGACATAAGGGCAAAAGGGTAATTATACACATAATTATTATCACAGAAGGATTTGTCAGATCACATGACATTTTCGTGTCTTGGGTAGCAGCGATGTGTTGTTAGATACCGCTGTCGCATTACGCGAAAAACCGGCGGGAAAACGAAACAACAGAGCCGGCACCGTGCGTTATTTATCCCAAAGGAGGGAAAGGAAACGCTCGAAGTAAACCTGGAAAAGACATGGTCTCGCGACCAGAGAAAGATGGGATCGGGAGTCGGTTATGCGAAGGGAAGGTATTACACCCCTACGCATCCGTCGTACTCGACGGGATCCACGCACAAAAGGAAGGATAAAGGTTGCTAAACACTGCTCAAACACTGCACAAGGCTGGAAGGAAACACAGAAAGACAAAAGAAACGGGACTCGGCAGGATATCACATCCTGGGCCTACATAGTCTGTCAAGCACAGACATCAGAGTCGACGTAGTTCGGGACAGGGGGAAACGTGCTCGCTAGGATGTCGCATCCTATGCATACGTATCTTCACGGACTGGAGAAGAATCAGAGCACCCGTAGCTCGGCTAACGCACGCCAAACAAAACCACACAGGAAACCGACTGCCAATCGCTGGACTTACGTCAGACTCCACACAAACAGGCAAACATGGAAACCGAATGCCAATCGCTGGACTTACATCAGACTCCGAACCAAACAAACACACACTGGAAACCAAATGCCAATCACTGGACTTACATCAGACTCCAAGCACACGACAAACAAACACACGGGAAACCGACTGCCAATCGCTGGACTTACGTCAGACTCCTACACTACACAAAGGGGTTGAAAACAAAAAGGGCGCCCGGAGAGATCAGCTCATCTCCTGCCTACGTACCTCATCTGGTATGAGGATCAGGGCGACGTAGTTCCCCTACGCAGGGAAAAAGGACTAGCCTAACCAGAGACTGGGAAATGACATACTAGAAGGGAGACTAACTCGAGCCTAATAGTTATCATGTAAATTCACCATGGTCCTAGGTTGAGGTTTCTATCTAACTTGCACAGGGAGCAAGCTAAACCTAAACAGCACAGGCAAAGCAATCATACACACAATTAGCACACACTATATACAAACAAAGTGGGCTCACACAAGGCTAGGCTGTGAAACACAAGCCAACTGGAATCGGGTGTAGTTAGCTCTTAACCCTAACATTGAGAGTTAGGGTGAAGCAGATGAAATGGGAAGTGAGGGTAAGACCTCACAGCTCTTATCCCTAGCCTGGGAGAGCTTCAGACAAATGAAAGTGTGGGAGTTCAGAAAGTTGGAACTCTTCTATCCACATATGACTGACTCAACAAAGATCTTGGGTTAATATCCATAATGCATCAACACATGGTGTGAGCAAAGTGGATGACACACTGAATAGCAGGAGATGGATTGCACATCTCTTTTATCTGCCAATTGCCTCATAGAGGTCTTTTCCTGCTTGGCACAAAAGATAAACAAACACAAGCATTGCCTCCTAAGGAGGGCTTCAGACAGGTGCCTACCCAAGTAACAGGACAGGTCTTCCAGACTACATGAAGTCAGAGAGTTATACCTCAAATGGTTAAGCAACCAAGCAAAGCAAAAGCAAGTTCAAAGAACTTAAGCAACTAATGTACCTGAAAAAATCTAACTCAATCAGTATACAAGTCAAACAACCAAACAGACAATCACTAGTCAACAGTCAACAGTACATAATCAAACAAGCAATGCAACAAGGTGCAAGCCACAAGCTCAACTCAAATGAGCTAAAATCCACCTACAAAACAACTCAAGATTGGTCAACATCAACCAATTTAGTCAACTCAAGCAAGTGAATCAATCCCAATATTGCCATGTGCTTCTTAACCTGAAATCAAAGCTCAAACATGAGAGGCAAACCACTAGGTCAAGGCCTAGGGTCAAAGGGGGAGAAAAAATTCAGAACAGAACATGAAATTCAACATGAATCAACCTCAATTAATTAAGAACACCATCCAAAAGGTCTCATATCAATAGCATCAACCAAATTCATTTCATAAACCAAACATGGCAAGGTATGCAAATGGAAAGCACATTGAGAAACCAGAATGAACAAATGCACATTAATTCAAAAATGATTCAATTAATCTCAAGAAAATTCATGGCTAAACAAAACACACAACATGATCATCACGCAAAAAATTAGGGCAATTGGACATGATTAGGCATGGTAATCAAATTGTATAAGGCAAGGCAATCACAAACAAACTCATGTGAGACACCAAATGGTACATCAACTTAGCACAAGCCTAAAACAGAAATGAAACATGGTAAAGACCTCAAACCAAAGCCAACACAACCTTTAACATGTCTAGAAACAGTATGCAAAATTTCACATTCATAGGATAAAGCACAAGCATTTCACAAATGATTGAAAATCAAGACCATTCAAAAGTGCACAAATGACCATCCAGAATGAAAAGTCTCAAACAAATCAGAAATGAATATAAAAATTCCAAAAATATTCATGATCAATCACAACATCCATATCAAGCATCATACAAAAAATCAAAGCATTTGGAATTTATTTGGCATGGCAAATCAATTAATCAAATTGAGCAAGCAAAGGTGTGACACACATTGTCACACCTACATTCACATGATCATATCTCAGCAACCACAAATGATAAAAATGCAAACTCAACACCAAAATGTCCAGCTATGAGTCTAGTTTAAGCATGCAAAATTTCATAGGCATTGGATAAACAACCATCATTTCACAAAGCATATGGCAAGGCAATGTTCAAAATGCACACATGTTCACAAACCCTAGGCAAAATTAATTTTCAGCCAGGCACAATTTTTGGAAAAAAAAAAACTAGACACAAAATGTGACCTAATGCAAAAATTCCCATATTTTTTGGATCATTTATCAATTAGTTATGAATTTATGAAGTGAAAGAAAAAATAAAAAAACATGAAGAAGCATGTATGTGAATATATGAGGAAAAGGAAATAATGTGAATGGCAATTTGAAAAGATGTCCTGGCCAGGAATCGAAGGGAGGATGAATTTGAAATGAAGCGCGTAGTACATGAAACTCTATGTTTCATTAATCTGATGTGGCAAGGCAATACGATATTATCCAATCAATTTGCCATGCATGCGCTACGTGGACCAGTACATGGAGGTTATTACAAAAACACATGCAAACACGCTGAAACACAGTTGGAAAGATCAAATGCATTTCTGGAAGTGTTCTTCATCACCTTCAAGCGCATTCATCATGAACAGTACAAGCTCAAGAACAAAAGTCTCAGATTCACAAAATAAGCATATCATCGTGTTCATCTCTCATCACTCATCACTAATCCAGGCATGGCTTAATCTAATTCTCACTAACATGATCAAATCGAAGCAAACAAGTTTCACATGTCAATTCTACATGGAATTCAGTGATCTAAAGCTCAGATTGATCAGCAATGTAAGATCTACAACAACCACATAATAATTTCAAGAATTGAAAGATTCAATTTCTGACCTTAATGAAGATGTAGAACTGGAATAACTTGATTCAGGCCTTGCTAAGCTCAAACAGATACACCACAACACTTGTATGGATGAATGGATAAAGAATTGATGTTTAATCGAGCTTGATTCCAACAGAAATTGCAACTGCCATGGATGAGCTTCAAGCTTTGAAATGCTTCCAATTTGCACGATATCCCTTGGATCTTGGCTCAGCAATGCTCAATAATGCTTCTAGGTGATGAATGAATCAAGAACAATGTAATGTGTTTGGAGAAAATTGAAGAAAAAAGTGAGAGAAAATTTGTGAAGCTTGATCTAGATCTGAAAATTGTGATGTTGTTAACAGAAAAACAGTTATGATTTACTATATATATGATGTGTTAATCATCCCTTAATCATGCTTAGGCCATTTGGTAATTGGATTAGTGAGAATGGAGTGTTTGTGCAAAATTGATAATTCACCCTATGCATGGGAAAACCAATGGAACAGTGCACGAAAATGTGACCAAATTCACTTGAAATTCTGTTTGGAAGCCAATGCAAGTGTTGGAATGTGAAAACAATGCATCATTTTTAAATTTGAAAATTCCCTCCAAAATTCAAATGAAAAACCAAATGATTATGTGATGAGAATGCATGGCTTGTGATGCATAATTTGGATAGTGTATGTCAAGACATGAATGTTGCAAAAAGAACCACTCCATTTGGCCATTTGGTTTGAAAGTTATGCATGTTTGAAGTTCCATGTTCACTTGGCCATGATTGATCCATATCTCTTCAACCATACATGAGAAATTCATGATCTTGGACATTTTGGAAATGGGAGAGAAAGATCTTCAACTTTCATGTTGGACAAAAGTTCATTTGAAGCTTTTTTGATGATGTAATCTTGAGGAGAAAACCTTTCCATTTTTGGCAATTTCAAATTACAGGTCACTTACTATTTTTGGAAAGTTTTGATCTGACCTCAAATTCTTCAATGTTGACGTTTGAAATGTCAAATGAGACTTGTATGGACATGAATGGGGCCTCTCTAACCATCACCTACCTTCAAATCCATGATTGAATTGACAATTGACCTTTATTGACTTTCTAGGGTTTCAGATGAATTGATCATGAACTGATGAGCTTTGAACATCCAATGCTTGACCAAATCACTTCAACATGATCCCTAGGTCACATGAACTCATTGAACCAACCCTAGGGCTTTGATCCCATAGAAAATGCACTTGCTTGTTTGCACAACTAAATCTCCTGACCAGTCTTGCCTGATGACTTGATGGATCATGCAAATGATAATGCAATGTTAATGTGATGTTAATGACCTAAAGAAAATGAAATCAATGTACAAATGGGAGGTGTAAATTTGAGGTGCTACAACTGCCCCTATTCAATCAACTAGGAACCTGAACGGATGAGAGCAACGGCTTTCAGACCTTCAGGGTAAACAGGGATTGAATACCAAAGAACCGTAGAAATTTGCACTCTGCGGGGATCCAAGAAAGGAAAATTCACCAACGGAAGCTTCCACTGGGATCTGATATTTGTCATTGAATCAGTCAAGATGTCTACCAACGACTCCACTGGGGATTTTGACTTTTCTCAGAAAAAAGAAACCACATCCAGACGTCGAAGGACGACAAATGGGAACGAAGAAATCACAACTAGAGGCCAACGGACGACTAGGAAAAACTCGACGTTTATCGAAACCAACGGAGAGGTAACCAGACATCAACGGATGACCTGGGGAAAGTACAACTATACGTCAACGGAGGAATAGGAAAAACTCAACGTTTATCGAAACCAACGGAGAGGTAACCAGACATCAACGGATGACCTGGGGAAAGTACAATTATACGTCAACGGACGAATAGGAAAAGCTCAACGTTTACCGAAACCAACGGAGAGGTAACCTGTGGGGAAATACAACTATACGTCAACGGACGAATAGGAAAAACTCAACGTTTATCGAAACCAACGGAGAGGTAACCAGACATCAACGGATGAATGGGAAAGACTCGACCAGACGTCAACGGACGAACGGGAAAAGCTCGACGTTTATCGACACCAACGGAGAGGTGACCAGACATCAACGGATGAATGGGAAAGACTCGACCAGACGTCAACGGACGAAAGGGAGAAGCTCGACGTTTATCGACACCAACGGAGAAGGAGACCAAACATCAACGGATGAATGGGAAAGACTCAACCAGACGTCAACGGACGAAAGGGAGAAACTCGACATTTATCGACACCAACGGAGAAGGAGACCAGACATCAACGGATGAATGGGAAAGACTCGACCAGACGTCAACGGACGAATTGGAGAAGCTCGACGTTTATCGACACCAACGGAGAAGGAGACCAGACATCAACGGATGAATGGGAAAGACTCGACCAGACGTCAACGGACGAAAGGGAGAAGCTCGACGTTTATCGACACCAACGGAGAAGGAGACCAGACATCAACAGATGAATGGGAAAGACTCGACCAGACGTCAACGGACGAAAGGGAGAAGCTCGACGTTTATCGAAACCAATGGAGAGGTGACCCTACTGGGGAAAAGCTAATCACAAACAAACGTCAACGGACGATTGGGAAAAACTCAACGTTTATCGAAACCAACGGAGAGGTGAACAAACATCAACGGATGACCTGTGGGGAAGATACAACTAGATGTCAACGGACAACTTGGAAAAACTCGACGTTTATCGACACCAACGGAGAGGAGAACAGACATCAACGGATGACCTGTGGGGAAAAGACAACTAGATGTCAACGGACAACTAGGAAAAACTCGACGTTTATCGACACCAACGGAGAGGAGAACAGACATCAACGGATGACCTGTGGGGAAAAGACAACTAGATGTCAACGGACAACTAGGAAAAACTCGACGTTTATCGACACCAACGGAGAGGAGAACAGACATCAACGGATGTTCTGTGGGGAAAAGACAACTAGATGTCAACGGACAACTAGGAAAAACTCGACGTTTACCAAAACCATCGGAGAGGTGACTCCTGGGGAAAGAATATATGTTACAAACATCGGACGATGATGTTTACCGACATTAATAAAGGGACGACCAGACATTTACCAATGACTGGGGTGAGACACGATGTTTATCGACACCGAAAGAATGGTGTTTACCGATACCAAAGAAAGGACACACGCGGGTGCTGACATGACACTTACTGGTATCACAAGGATGACATCTACATATGTCAAGGCAAGGCTAAACACTTGCTGGGGATCTCACTGGGGAGAATCAAACTTTCCTTTCACTTGCGAGTGAGGAAATAAACCTCTCTGGGGAGTTATCAATCCTGAATGTTGTCCGGAGCAACCGTAGCAAACGTGCTGTACAGATGTTGAACAATAATTCGCCTCTGCCGGGGATATGGTTTGATTGGGTTTGACATATGAATGCATATGTTTGAATTTTTCTACGGCGTAATGCCCCATATTGAATGGGAATGCTACGCGTTTTGAGGATGCAATGATTACTAAATGCAATAATGCAAATGATGAAAACTCCTGCCAGGGAGCAAAACTGATCAAATACTCCAACTCTGTGGGGAGACTCTGTCTGAGGAATTCTCTGCGGAGAGAGCACCGACTTCTCACTCCTGCTGGAGAATAGCACTACCGCTGGGGAAAGGATCCCAATCCACTCGGGGACTCCGCTTGGGACACAATCAAAGTACCTTCCCTGGGGAGAGCTGCCAATCCACAAGTAGGATAAACTCTGCTGGAGATAATTTTCACTGAACCGGATCCACTCGGGGAATATGTTGGGGAAAATATCAACACAACCTCTGCTCGAGAGATCTGCTAGAGGAACACATCACAACCCTGATGGGGATAGGAATTCACCACTCTGCTGAGGAAAAGCACCTTTGGTGGGGAAAGTAATATATCAGACCATACTGGAGATAGACATCCACAACCTTACTGGGGATAAGCGCCCACAACCACGCTGGGGATAACAGTACTTCAAACCAGACTGCTGGGGAATGGAACTACTCCACTAATACCTCCGCTGGGGATACAACATCCCTCCATCTCAGTGGGGATAATCCATCTTCAAACTCAGCTGGGAACCCAACTGGGGAAATTCTGATCATGATCTTGACATATGCTGGGGAAGACAAGTCTCGATCTTGCTTCATCTGCTGGGGATAAGCGCTCACGTGTCCTCAACATTCAAAATGATTTTCAAATGTTTCATCTTATTGCACGTTATTGTTTAGCCTTCATGTTTTTATATGCAATGTTTATCAAATATTCGGACATTTTTTGCAAACAAAACAGTAAAAATAAAAACAAGAGAGCAATTTTTCTGAATAACAACTTTTATTGATTGAAAATGGGCCTGAAAAGGCGAATACATCGGGAAGCAATTCCTAGAAAGAGGTAATTGCACACAAAAGGAAAAAATCTATCCTAATGGCAATGTCAACACGGCATCCACTATTTTCCAATTCTGTTATAACTCACAGATCATCAGTTTCCTCCCAAATTCCTTGCTTTCTGAGAAGAATGACTGGACCGATCACATCTTTCGAGATGGCAGACGACGAAGCGCGATGAAGTACAGATAACTCAGACTGTAGTCTTCGCTTTAATCCCTCTTTTGGCTGGATCGCCCTTTCGGGTTTTCAATCCACCGGGATACCCTTTTTTGCCTAAGCCGCCCTTGCGGGTTTTCAACTTACCGGGTGTACAAATTCTTTTCATTTTTTTATCCCTAACTTTTGCCCGAACCTTTTCTATTTGTTTTTTGGTTCGCCGGGATGCCCTTTTTTGCTTGGACTCTTTTATTCTTTTTGTCCAGCGGGTCAATTTACGCGAAGTATTTTTTGACTACATCTGAGTTAACAGGGGACGGGAAATCTTCACCATCCATAGTTGTAAGCATCAAGGCTCCACCGGAGAAGACCTTCTTCACAACATATGGACCTTCATAATTAGGAGTCCACTTGCCCCTGTTATCTGTACCTGGAGGAAGAATCCTCTTCAAAACTAGCTCACCGATTTGATAGCTTCGAGGACGCACTTTCTGATCAAAGGCTCTCTTCATCCTTCTCTGATACAACTGCCCATGGCAAACAGCTGCTAACCGTCTTTCTTCGATAAGGCTTAACTCGTTAAACCTTGTTCGAATCCACTCGGCTTCGTCAAGCTTGACATCTAGCAAGACTCTCAGAGAAGGAATCTCCACTTCAACAAGTAGGACAGCTTCCATACCATACACAAGGGAGTACGGGGTTGCCCCGGTCGACGTATGTACTGAAGTACGGTACCCATGCAAAGCGAAAGGCAGCATCTCATGCCAATCCTTGTACGTCACAACCATCTTCTGCATAATCTTCTTGATATTCTTGTTTGCCGCCTCTACAGCACCATTCATCTTCGGTCTGTAAGGAGAAGAATTGTGATGTTCAATCTTGAAATCTTTGCAAAGTTCTTTCATCATCTTGTTATTGAGGTTCGAACCATTATCAGTGATAATTCTCTCGGGAACCCCATAACGACAGATGATTTCTTTCTTGATAAACTGGGCAACCACTTGTTTGGTAACGTTAGCATAGGAGGCTGCTTCCACCCACTTGGTGAAGTAATCAATCGCAACCAGGATGAAGCGATGTCCATTAAAAGCAGTAGGCTCAATCTTCCCAATCATATCAATGCCCCCACATGGCAAATGGCCAAGGCGAATTCATGACATTCATAGGGCTTGGTGGTACATGCACCTTATCAGCATAGATTTGACACTTATGGCATTTCCGAGCATACTTGAAACAATCGGATTCCATAGTCATCCAGTAATAACCGGCTCTCAACAATTTCTTGGACATGGCATGACCACCAGCATGGGTACCAAACGAACCCTCGTGCACTTCCTGCATCAACATGTCTGCTTCGTGTCTATCCACGCATCTGAGCAAGACCATGTCAAAGTTTCTCTTGTACAACACGTCATCCTGATTAAAATAGAAGCTTCCAGCTAGCCTCCTCAGGGTTTTCTTATCATTCTTCGACGCACCTTCAGGATACTCCTGGCTCTTGAGGAAGTTCTTGATATCATAGTACCACGGTTTCTCATCCATAACAGACTCGGCTGCAAACACATACGCAGGCCTCTCGAGTCGATTCACCGCAACATGTGGCACATGATTCCACCAATGAACTTTGATCATAGAAGACAAAGTAGCCAAGGCATCAGCCATCTGATTCTCGTCCCGGGGGACATGATACAACTTCACCTTCTTGAAGAACGTCAGTATTCTTCTGGTGTAATCTCTATAAGGAATCAAATGCGGTTGGTTGGTATTCCAATATCCATTGACCTGATTGATCACTAGAGCGAAATCTCCATATATGTCAAGAGTTTTGATCCTCAAATCAATGGCTTCTTCTATCCCCATGATACAAGCCTCATACTCAGCTTCGTTATTGGTGACGTCAAAAGTCAATCTAGCCGAAAAAGGTATATGAGCACCTTTTGGATTGATAAGCACTGCACCAACACTGTTGCCATTCACATTCACAGCCCCATCAAACATCAATGTCCACTTGTCATCAGGATCCGTTCCTTCCTCGACAAGAGGCTCTTCATAATCTTTCATCTTAAGATACATGATGTCTTCATCAGGGAATTCAAACATCATCGGCTGATAGTCATCAATTCGTTGCTCGGCAAGGTAGTCTGACAGAATACTACCTTTGATGGCCTTCTGCGACGTGTACTGGATATCATATTATGTTAAAATCATCTGCCAACGGGCAACACGTCCGGTGAGAGCCGGCTTCTCAAAGATGTACTTCACTGGATCCATCTTAGAAATCAACAAGGTAGTATGGTTCAACATATACTGCCTCAGTCGGCGAGCAGCCCAGGCCAAAGCACAACAAGTTTTCTCGAGCTGTGAATATTTGATTTCACAGTCGGTAAACTTTTTGCTAAGGTAGTATATGGCATGCTCTTTTCGACCAGACTCGTCATGCTGTCCCAATACACACCCCATTGAGTTCTCAGTCACTGACAGGTACATTATCAGTGGTCTCCCAGGAACTGGAGGAATAAGGATTGGAGGTTTCTGTAAATATTCTTTTATCTTGTCAAAAGCTTTTCTGACAGTCATCATTCCACCTGATTGCTTGATTCTTTCTTAGCAACTTGAATATTGGTTCACATGTGGCAGTTAGGTGAGATACAAACCTTGCAATGTAGTTCAATCTCCCTAAAAACCCACGGACCTGCTTTTCTGTTTTCGGTTCAGGCATTTCTTGAATAGCTTTGACTTTTGCTGGATCAACCTCAATCCCTTTCTCACTGACAATGAAGCCCAACAGCTTCCCGGATCTCACACCAAACGTACACTTGTTCGGATTCAGCCTCAGTTTGAACTTTCTCAGCCGGTCAAACAACTTCTGCAAATTAACCAGGTGCTCCTCTTCTGTCTGCGACTTCGCAATCATATCATCCACATACACTTCAATCTCTTTGTGCATCATGTCATGAAAGAGAGTCGTCATAGCCCTCTGATAGGTAGCACCGGCATTCTTCAGCCCAAATGGCATCACTTTATAGCAGAACGTGCCCCAAGGTGTAATGAATGTCGTCTTTTCCATGTCCTCTGGCGCCATTTTAATCTGATTATAACCAGAGAATCCATCCATGAAAGAGAAAACCGAGGATTGAGCCGTATTATCAACCAATACATCAATGTGAGGTAATGGGAAATCATCTTTCGGACTCGCTCTATTCAAATCCCGGTAATCGACACACATTCTGACTTTGCCATCCTTCTTCGGCACGGGAACGATGTTGGCCACCCACGGGGGATAAGTCGTTACTGACAAGAAACCCGCATCAAACTGCTTATGAACCTCTTCCTTGATCTTAACAGCCATATCAGGACTCGTTCTCCGAAGCTTCTGCTTGACCGAAGGACAATCTTCCCTGAGAGGTAGTCTATGCACCATAATATCGGTATCCAACCCAGGCATATCTTGATAAGACCAGGCGAATATCTCCACATACTCTCTCAGCATCTCAATCAATCTGCTCTTGACATCTGCCTTCAAAGCAGCCCCGATCTTAATATCCCTTCTGGCGTCCTCAGTACCAAGATTAATAATCTCCAACTCCTCTTGATGAGGTTGGATGACCCTTTCCTCCTGCTTCAACAATCTGACCAATTCTTTAGGGAGTTCACGGTCTTCATCACTCTCCTCTTCAGCTTGGTAGATGGGATTATTGAAATCATACTGAGCCATAACGGAATTGTTCATAGTGGATTCCGTGAGATCACTTCTGCATGTTTAATGCTTTGTTTTAGAAAAAGAGTTCAAGAAAGTCACAAAAACAAAAACATTGCCATTTTTATTATTTATTTTTTTGAAAAATGAAAACAAAAATAGAAAGACAGGGATCATAAAATTGTTTGCAAAACGTCCTTTATTAATGATATCATTGAAAACATGATGAGGCCCTACAATGAACCACTACGCCTTGGGCAGAACGCAGGGTTTTGTGCAAAATGAAAAAACAAAAGAAAATTACTCTGTTTGAAGAGTAACTTGGACCATATCTTCTGCTGTCCAATTGTCGATCAACTCCCCTGGTGCACACGGGCGAACCCAGTTGTCCAGATCACAATCACTGTCACCATCTTCACTACTAGCCGCAAAGACGTCACCGTGATTCATCAGCCCAGCGCTGGTAAAGGTACTCGGACCCGTCTGCGCACCCTGCTCCGCCTGCAGAGGTTGATAACCAATTCCAAACTAATCTTCTTTGATAGGCAAATCCACCATCTTGCCCCAGCCTTCAGCTTTACCAGAGTCAACAACCTCCTTGGCCTGCTTATACGACGCTATTGAGGTGCCTGGCTTCTTTTGCTCAGCAAAAGCCACCCTCTCAAGAGCAACAGTCTCAAATGCCTGACATAAGGTTTCATGGATCTCGCCATCCACCTCTACATATTTGAAAGAGGATAGGTGACTTACCAGAATATCTTCCTCACCGCACACGGTCACAATCTGACCGTTCCAGACATATTTCAACTTCTGGTGGAGAGTTGACGAAACTGCCCCAGCTGCATGAATCCACGGACGCCCCAACAAACAACTATATGCGGGTTGGATGTCCATCACATAGAAGACAATGTCGAAAACCTCCGGACCGATCTTCACTGGCAAGGTGACTTCCCCAAAAACAGACCGTTTGGATCCGTCAAATGCACGCACAATCAGGTCACTTGGAGTGAGGATAACCCCTTCCACGTCAATCTTGCCCAAAGTCTTCTTAGGCAGCACATTCAAAGACGAACTAGTGTCTACCAGCACGTGAGACAAAACAGCACCCTTACACTCCATAGTGATATGCAAGGCCTTATTATGATTACGACCCTCCGCGTCAAGTCCAAATCAGTGAACCCCAAACCATGCCTGGTACTCACATTGGCAATCACACCCTCCAGTTGGTTGACAGAAATCTCTTGAGGTACGTAAGCCAGATTCAACATCTTCAACAAGGCATTACGATGTGCCTCAGAGCACAGAAGCAATGAGAGTATTGAAATTTTGGACGGAGTCTGATTCAATTGGTCTACAATCTTGTAGTCAATCTTCTTGATTATTTTCATAAACTCCTCCACGTCCTTCTCAAATGAACCCTCAGGCGCCTCTTTCCGAGCAGGTTCTTCCTCAACCACAACCTGTTTGCCTTTAGTCTTGGCAAGAGCCTCGGCATTTCTATCTTTCAAAGGTTGCGGAGCAAACAGACGTCCACTTCTGGTAAACCCTCCCGGTCCTCCAACATTGTCCACAACTGGACTCACAACCACAGAAGTTCTAGTTGGTACACCAATAGTCACAAGCGCTTGATTCACTGACCTAACCTGATTCTCAGCCCTTCGGTTGCTGCGATAAGCGTTATCATATCTCCATGGCACAGCCCTACTATCAACAACCCTTCTGCCTGAAGCAATGATGGTAGTCGGAGTACTGACGGTTACAGGAGCGGAAATAGTAACAGGAGTACCACTAACTGCACGCGCACTAACAACCCCCTGACTACGTCCCTCGGACGGTTTGAAGTAGATAGTAACGGTTGACACCATCCCACGATCTTTGACAGCCCGACTGAACTGCAAACAGCCCTTGTCAATCAAACTCTGAATACCAGCCCTCAACTGATTACAACCATTCTCAGATTCAACACATTCTGCACAAACCTGGTCACAGCCCGGGTATACGCCCCCATTCAACAAACGGTCTTTTACCACAAACAAAAAAGTCTGAACATCCTCAACACTGACAACCACATCTTCAGTTTCTCCCCCTTCCAGATTGTTCACTCTGTGTGTACCATGCGGAGGCATAGGGTTATTTACAACATTCGGCACAGGAGCAAAATTGATAGTTTTAGCGTCAATTAGGTCCTGGACTTTATGATGAAAAGCCCTGCAGTTCTCAATGTGGTGTCCCGGTGCACCAGAATGGAAATCACAACGCACGTTGGCATCATACCCAGGTGGTATCTTTGTCAACGGAGCCATGGTACCCAACTCCATGAATCCCAATCTGAGCAACTCAGGTAGCAACTCAGCATAGGTCATCGGTAAAGGATCAAAACGTCGATCAGGAATCCTCTGTCTAGGCTGATACGGACGTTGCTGTTGTTGTTGTTGTTGTGGCGGTGGTTGAACTCTTTGTTGTTGCTGTTGTTGACGAGGTTGAGGCGTCGGAATGGTTACAGCAGCAACCTGGCGATACTGATTTCTGTTTGTACTCCTTCGATGTTGCACAACATTGGTTTCCCCCTCTCTCCAGCGAGGTGCCCCAGCAAATGGTTTCTTGGACGATGAGGAACCCACATCCTGAATCTTACTAGCTTTGATCAGGCTCTCTGTCCTCTCTCCGCAAATTACGACATCTGAAAAACTACCGAATGGGCAACTTCCCATCCGGTCCATGAAAACACCCTGCAGTGTCCCAATGAACATATCAGTAAGTTCCCTCTCCAGCATAGGGGGTTGTACTCTCGCAGCCAATTCACGCCACCTCTGGGCGTACTCCTTGAAGCTCTCACTAGATTTCTGACAAAGACTCTGCAGCTGAGTCCGGCTCGGCGCCATGTCCATGTTGTGTTTATACTGCCTATAGAAGGCCTCTCCCAGATCTCTCCAGCAGCGGATAGAATCTCTCTTCAGTTCCATGTACCAGTCCAAGGAAGCCCCAGATAAGCTATCCTGGAAAAAATACATCCACATTTTCTCATCATCGGTATAAGCAGAGATCTTCCTGTAGTAGGCCTGCACGTGGGTGCGAGGGCAAGAAGTACCGTTGTATTTATCGAACGAGGGTGCTTTGAATTTATATGGAATCCTCAAACCTTCTACCAAACCCATGTTGGTCACATCAAAACCTAGGGAATTCTGACATTCCATAGCTCTGATTTTCTCAGCAAGGGCATCCACCTTACGATCCCTCTCTTCAACCCTTCCAACAACCTCATCGTCTTCACTAAGCAAAGTGAACATGTCCTCTTGTCTATCAACAGTCGGAGCAGGATGACGAATCGGAGCCCGGGTAGCTCTAACATTAACAGTCTCTGCAGCAAGAGGCTGTCCGTTGATTCTGATACCCCTTAATTCATCCCCTACAGCGTAGTCATTGACGGGAGCAACAACAACATCCTCATGAACGGGTACACCCACTGGTGACGCTCGGTTGGACGGCGGAATCACGCCTTCCTGTCTCTGGGCTAAGGCACGCAACTCCTCTTGCCCTTGAACAACCCCTTGCATCATTGTCATAAATTGGGCCATGTTTGCCCTCATCTCAGCCAATTCTGCTTGAACCTGGTCCATGTTTCTCTGATGATTCAGTCTGGTTGAGTAGCGGTGCGGTTGCTGATCAGCTATCCTGCCTGACACAGGAACCAGAGTGAGAAGTCTCGATCAAGAACACCTGTAATGCAAGAATGATATGTATATGATGCGTGCGATGCGTATGCAGGTTAACTTTTCTTTTTCTTATACATTATTTTTTTTTAAAAATAAACATGCTATGATGCAAATGATGGAGCCATGATTGGTCGACTGAGTATCACGCGGCACGGGATCAAAGCTTCGGCCTGAATTCGGAACCACAAATCATCTGAAACCCAAAGTCATCTGAACCCATACTTCTGAACCACGTCACCATCTGAGCAAGTACCCTCAAATTCAGCCCAGGGATCCGAAATAAACGGAACCCTCTGATCAATACCAGGGTCAAACCTCCTGCGTCCAGAAATAAAGATCCATAAATCCGGCTTAAGGTCACCAACACAACATCACTGGCAGAAATCTGTACTTGCAAGAATCAAACCCTCCCCTCACAGGTGAATTCTAACAAGGTCATCCTAATGCGGACAATGATCTCGACAATCGGGCAAAGATACTCAACGGGTTTGCCCTTTCGGGTGTGCCGTTGTAGCTCTCTTGAGATCATCTAAACCAAAGATTCGGGAAAGATCGGCCACCGAAGTCAACAACTCAGTTGAGGTGAATCAACCAAAGTGGATACTCCACAAAGGAAGAGCACTCTCAAATAAACCTCGTCCAGCTTGTGGCATGTCACGTTGCCAAAAACATGTTGACCTAACATGAGAGGCAACATGAGACCACACTAATCCTAGGTGTATACTCGGGCCTGGGTTTTAGCCCCACTCAGAACACCCACCCCAAATCAGAGGAACCACCTGTACAGAAGACAGCACAATGATAGTATGATGCATGCAAACATTTATGCAAATATATACACAACATAATAATCATGAATGCAATGAATGAAACAGCAAAAGCAACCAAACCCTATCCTAGAGAACGCTAGGAGAGACTCGCTTGGGGAAGATGGACCAGCAAGAGGTCAACTTCTCTTGTCCCCAGCAGAGTCTCCAGCTGTCGCATTACGCGAAAAACCGGCGGGAAAACGAAACAACAAAGCCGCCACCGTGCGTTATTTATCCCAAAGGAGGGAAAGGAAACGCTCGAAGTAAACCTGGAAAACACATGGTCTCGCGACCACAGAAAGATGGGATCGGGAGTCGGTTATGCGAAGGGAAGGTATTAGCACCCCTACGCATCCGTCGTACTCGACGGGATCCACGCACAAAAGGAAGGATAAAGGTTACTAAACACTGCTCAAACACTGCACAAGGCTGGAAGGAAACACAGAAAGACAAAAGAAACGGGACTCGGCAGGATATCCCATCCTGGGCCTACGTAGTCTGTCAAGCACAGACATCAGAGTCGACGTAGTTCGGGACAGGGGGAAACGTGCTCGCTAGGATGTCGCATCCTATGCATACGTATCTTCTCGGACTGGAGAAGAATCAGAGCACCCGTAGCTCGGCTAATGCACGCCAAACAAAACCACACAGGAAACCGACTGCCAATCGCTGGACTTACGTCAGACTCCACACAAACAGGCAAACATGGAAACCGAATGCCAATTGCTGGACTTACATCAGACTCCGAACCAAACAAACACACACTGGAAACCAAATGCCAATCACTGGACTTACATCAGACTCCAATTACACGACAAACAAACACACGGGAAACCGACTGCCAATCGCTGGACTTACGTCAGACTCCTACACTACACAAAGGGGTTGAAAACAAAAAGGGCGCCCGAAGAGATCAGCTCATCTCCTGCCTACGTACCTCATCTGGTATGAGGATCAGGGCGACGTAGTTCCCCTACGCAGGGAAAAAGGACTAGCCTAACCAGAGACTGGGAAATGACATACTAGAAGGGAGACTAACTCGAGCCTAATAGTTATCATGTAAATTCACCATGGTCCTAGGTTGAGGTTTCTATCTAACTTGCACAGGGAGCAAGCTAAACCTAAATAGCACAGGCAAAGCAATCATACACACAATTAGCACACACTATATACAAACAAAGTGGGCTCACACAAGGCTAGGCTGTGAAACACAAGCCAACTGGAATCGAGTGTAGTTAGCTCTTAACCCTAACATTGAGAGTTAGGGTGAAGCAGATGAAATGGGAAGTGAGGGTAAGACCTCACAGCTCTTATCCCTGGCCTGGGAGAGCTTCAGACAAATGAAAGTGTGGGAGTTCAGAAAGTTGGAACTCTTCTATCCACATATGACTGACTCAACAAAGATCTTGGGTTAATATCCACAATGCATCAACACATGGTGTGAGCAAAGTGGATGACACACTGAATAGCAGGAGATGGATTGCACATCTCTTTTATCTGCCAATTGCCTCATAGAGGTCTTTTCCTGCTTGGCACAAAAGATAAACAAACACAAGCATTGCCTCCTAAGGAGGGCTTCAGACAGGTGCCTGCCCAAGTAACAGGACAGGTCTTCCATACTACATGAAGTCAGAGAGTTATACCTCAAATGGTTAAGCAACCAAGCAAAGCAAAAGCAAGTTCAAAGAACTTAAGCAACTAATGTACCTGAAAAAATCTAACTCAATCAGTATACAAGTCAAACAACCAAACAGACAATCACTAGTCAACAGTCAACAGTACACAATCAAACAAGCAATGCAACAAGGTGCAAGCCACAAGCTCAACTCAAATGAGCTAAAATCCACCTACAAAACAACTCAAGATTGGTCAACATCAACCAATTTAGTCAACTCAAGCAAGTGAATCAATCCCAATATTGCCATGTGCTTCTTAACCTGAAATCAAAGCTCAAACATGAGAGGCAAACCACTAGGTCAAGGCCTAGGGTCAAAGGGGGAGAAAAAAAATTCAAAACAGAACATGAAATTCAACATGAATCAACCTCAATCAATTAAGAACACCATCCAAAAGGTCTCATATCAATAGCATCAACCAAATTCATTTCATAAACCAAACATGGCAAGGTATGCAAATGGAAAGCACATTGAGACAACAGAATGAACAAATGCACATTAATTCAAAAATGATTCAATTAATCTCAAGAAAATTTATGGCTAAACAGAACACACAACATGATCATCACACAAAAAATTAGGGCAATTGGACATGATTAGGCATGGTAATCAAATTGTATAAGGCAAGGCAATCACAAACAAGCTCATGTGAGACACCAAATGGTACATCAACTTAGCACAAGCCTAAAACAGAAATGAAACATGGTAAAGACCTCAAACCAAAGCCAACACAACCTTTAACATGTCTAGAAACAGTATGCAAAATTTCACATTCATAGGATAAAGCACAAGCATTTCACAAAGGATTGAAAATCAAGACCATTCAAAAGTGCACAAATGACCATCCAGAATGAAAAGTCTCAAACAAATCAGAAATGAATCCAAAAATTCCAAGAAAATTCATGATCAATCACAACATCCATATCAAGCATCATACAAAAAATCAAAGCATTTGGAATTTATTTGGCATGGCAAATCAATTAATCAAATTGAGCAAGCAAAGGTGTGACACACATTGTCACACCTACATTCACATGATCATATCTCAGCAACCACAAATGATAAAAATGCAAACTTAACACCAAAATGTCCAGCTATGAGTCTAGTTTAAGCATGCAAAATTTCATAGGCATTGGATAAACAACCATCATTTCACAAAGCATATGGCAAGGCAATGTTCAAAATGCACACATGTTCACAAACCCTAGGGAAAATTAATTTTCAGCCAGGCACAATTTCTGGAAAAAAAAAAACTAGACACAAAATGTGACCTAATGCAAAAATTCCCATATTTTTTGGATCATTTATCAATTAGTTATGAATTTATGAAGTGAAAGAAAAAATAAAAAAACATGAAGAAGCATGTATGTGAATATATGAGGAAAAGGAAATAATGTGAATGGAAATTTGAAAAGATGTCCTGGCCAGGAACCGAAGGGAGGATGAATTTGAAATGAAGCGCGCAGTACATGAAACTCTGCGTTTCATTAATCTGATGTGGCAAGGCAATACGATATTATCCAATCAATTTGCCATGCATGCGCTACGTGGACCAGTACATGGAGGTTACTACAAAAACACATGCAAACACGCTGAAACACAGTTGGAAAGATCAAATGCATTTCTGGAAGTGTTCTTTATCACCTTCAAGCGCATTCATCATGAACAGTACAAGCTCAAGAACAAAAGTCTCAGATTCATAAAATAAGCATATCATCGTGTTCATCTCTCATCACTCATCACTAATCCAGGCATGGCTTAATCTAATTCTCACTAACATGATCAAATTGAATCAAACAAGTTTCACATGTCAAACTTTAAATCCTCATAACTACTTCAATTCTACATGGAATTCAGTGATCTAAAGCTCAGATTGATCAACAATGTAAGATCTACAACAACCACATAATAATTTCAAGAATTGAAAGATTCGATTTCTAACCTTAATGAAGATGCAAAACAGGAATAACTTGATTCAGGCCTTGCTAAGCTCAAACAGATACTCTACAACACTTGTATGGATGAATGGATGAAGAATTGATGTTTAATCGAGCTTGATTCCAACAGAAATTGCAACTGCCATGGATGAGCTTCAAGCTTTGAAATGCTTCCAATTTGCACGAAATCCCTTGGATCTTGGCTCAGCAATGCTCAATAATGCTTCTAGGTGATGAATGAATCAAGAACAATGTAATGTGTTTGGAGAAAATTGAAGAAAAAAGTGAGAGAAAATTTGTGAAGCTTGATCTAGATCTGAAAATTTTGATGTTGTTAACAGAAAAACAGTTATGATTTACTATATATATGTTGTGTTAATCATCCCTTAATCATGCTTAGGCCATTTGGTAATTGGATTAGTGAGAATGGAGTGTTTGTGCAAAATTGATAATTCACCCTATGCATGGGAAAACCAATGGAACAGTGCACGAAAATGTGACCAAATTCACTTGAAATTCTGTTTGGAAGCCAATGCAAGTGTTGGAATGTGAAAACAATGCATCATTTTTAAATTTGAAAATTCCCTCCAAAATTCAAATGAAAAACCAAATGATTATGTGATGAGAATTCATGGCTTGTGATGCATAATTTGGATAGTGTATGTCAAGACATGAATGTTGCAAAAAGAACCACTCCATTTGGCCATTTGGTTTGAAAGTTATGCATGTTTGAAGTTCCATGTTCACTTGGCCATGATTGATCCATATCTCTTCAACCATACATGAGAAATTCATGATCTTGGACTTTTTGGAAATGGGAGAGCAAGAACTGCAATTTTCATGTTGGACAAAAATTCATTTGAAGCTTTCTTGATGATGTAATATTGAGGAGAAAACCTTTCCATTTTTGGCAATTTCAAATTACAGGTCACTTACTATTTTTGGAAAGTTTTGATCTGACCTCAAATTCTTCAATGTTGATGTTTGAAATGTCAAATGAGACTTGTATGGACATGAATGAGGCCTCTCTAACCATCTCCTACCTTCAAATCCATGATTGAATTGACAGTTGACTTTTATTGACTTTCTAGGGTTTCAGATGAATTGATCATGAACTGATGAGCTTTGAACATCCAATGCTTGACCAAATCACTTCAACATGATCCCTAGGTCACATGAACTCATTGAACCAACCCTAGGGCTTTGATTCCATAGAAAATGCACTTGCTTGTTTGCACAACTGAATCTCCTGACCAGTCTTGCCTGATGACTTGATGGATCATGCAAATGATAATGCAATGTTAATGTGATGTTAATGACCTAAAAAAAATGAAATGAATGTACAAATGGGAGGTGCAAATTTGAGGTGCTACAACCGCTCACTGTTTATTATGTTAAATGCGTAATTTAATATAATGCCAACATCGCGAAAACCTACAGGGTCACACACAAAGGACGGATTGATGAGAGATAGAGTAACTAAGGAACACCGTAGGGTCCGGTGTACTTAAAAGGAATACGAAATATGGTAAGGTACCAGACGCTTATATGATTTTGGGCATATTATAAGATATTGGCCAAAATACACTTAAGTGGGCTTTTTAGCTTGAAGCCCACACAAGTGGTTCTATAAATAGAACCCTTGGGTAGAAGCATTATCACTCTTGCATTTTCGTTTCTCTCTCTCTCTCTCACTCAAAGCCTTCATTCGTAGCAGCTAGCACTGAGATTGAAGGAATCCGTTCGTGTGGACTGAGTAGAGGCGTTGCCATCGTTCAACGTTCGTGATCGCCACAATAGGTAACGATTCTATCACTGATCATGCCCATTCGTAAGGATCATTAAAGGAGAAAAATTTAAATTTCGCTGTGTTTTGGATCGCCATTCTCCTTCGGTGGTATCAGAGCCACTTACGAAACCATGAATCTGATAACTGTTTATTTTCTGTATTAATACAATTAAAGACAAAATGAATCAAAGATTAAATTGAGATCGATCAAGTTATATATATGATATAAGTAATCCTGATGCAAAATACATTATATATGATATAATGTTCTTGTTTCGTTCATTCAAACACTCAATGGTTGTTTTCCTTTGAGCGATCAATGGTCGTTTGCTTCTTGATCCGACATTAGTATGCTGAAGCAATGACGTGTTGATCAATCATAGTGAATCAACAATCGAGATGTGTTTGACAGTCTGAAATTGGAGAATTAGGGTTAGTGACGGCACAAGGGTTGTGTTGTCAGAGAGTTATGCGATTGGGGTTGTGACTGCACAAGAGTTGTGCTTTCTAAACACTTTTTTGAACAGTGTTAACCGGTTAACGCATATGGTTAACCGGTTAACGCGAAACGGAATACAACTTTCTAACAGTTTTTAAACAGTGTTAACCAGTTAACGTATTTGGTTAACCGGTTAACGCAAAACAGAATACAAATTATGAACAGATTTTCAAACAGTGTTAACCGGTTAACGTATATGGTTAACCGGTTAACGCAAGGCAAAATTCACCCGTTCGGCTAACTCTGTGTAATGTGATCGGTCGTCGAGATTTAATTTGGTTTTAATTGATTAAAATAATTAAAATTGATAATAATAATAATGTGTTTATTATTGTCTTGTGGTGATCGGTTATGGTCTTAGTTTTCCTTTATTTTGTTTTGGGTTTTAAAATACGACCTGCGTGTCGTGCCTCTCTTTTAATCTCTCAATGTAACTTCTTTTCTCATCACACTCCCTCGTATGTAAAACGAGTTTCTTTATGTAATGTAATGTTATGAAGAAAGCAAAGAAGTCAGTGCAAAAGGAGGACAACCTTGAAGATCTTGCTTGGAGAAGCTTAGATCGTTATTAGGTTAGCTTAGGTTCTCTCATTGGCTTGGGAGAACAATTGCACTAGGGGCCATAACTGTTTCATTGTATATGTATGTTGATGCATGTGTATGTATGTTGATGCATGTGAGAGACGATTTATATGATAAATAAGTCGGTGAGATCAGAATAATTGCAAATTCTCTCAAATTAAATATTAAGTTTATGCTTTCCAAGTTTTAACACTCATCAAGACTAGTATCGGATAATGTAGGTTTCGCCTACGCGAGGTGCATATTCTATATTAGTAAGGTGCGATGGGATAATAGTAATATCCAATTGTTAAAACAATGGGTCAAACTTGACTAAACAAATTATAATAAGATTATATATGTTTAGAAGCAAGAATTGGAAATTATCCATGTGATGGATTGGAATAAGGAATTATTCACCCAACTAAAATATTCAAGAGTTGTATTAGATACAATTGGAAGGAGTTCCTACCTAAATAACCTAGTTTTGTGTAATCCGCCTACGCGGACTTAGAACGAAGAGAAATATGGATCTCGATCCACTAGAAAATCTTCCAACGGGATTTTCCGAATCAAATGATGAGGGTCATTTGTTTTGAGTAAAATAGTGGGAGCATATTTAATTAAAGGCCTAATTAAATATGTCAATGATACTTATATTTTCATTAATTCTTATGTAGATTACCATGACAACAAACACCTCTAACAACATCTTGTGATCAATCCTTGACAAAGAAAAGTTGTCTGGGACAAATTTTCTGGATTGGCACCGAAACCTGAGGATTGTCCTCAAACATGATAAAAAACTGTATGTCTTGGAGAAACTTGTTCCTGAAGAGGAACCTCCTAGTTCTGCACCTAAGGCAGAAAGAGATGCTTATAAGAAGCATGTCGATGATGCCAATGAAACTGCTTGTCTCATGCTAGCTACCATGAACTCAGAATTGCAAAAGCAACATGAGAACATGGCAGCGTTCGATATGATCGAACACCTGAAGATGCTCTATCAAGAGCAAGCAAGGCATGAGAGGTTTGAAGTTTCAAAAGCCCTTTTTCAAGGCAAGTTAGCTGAGGGAGCCCCCGTAGGTCCCCATGTGCTCAAGATGATTGGGTATGTGGAGAACCTTGAGAGATTGGGTTTTCCCCTCGGAAAGGAACTTGCGACTGATTTGATCTTGCAATCGTTGCCAGATAGATTCAGTCAATTTGTCCTAAATTTCAATATGAATGATATGGACAAATCTCTTCCTAAACTGCTCGCCATGTTAAGAACTGCTGAGCAGAATCTGAAGTCAAAAGTGAAGTCCATTCAGATGATCAGAAATGGAAAGAGACAGAACAAAAGGCCCACCAAGAAGGGTGATAAAGGGAAAGGCAAGGAAGTTGCCAAACCCAAACCCACCGTTGCTTCTTTAAAGCCTAGTGGAGGCATATCAAAAGAAGGCACCTGCTTCCATTGCGGTAAGACCGGACACTGGAAGAGAAACTGCCCAAAGTACCTGGAAGATATGAAGAATGGAGTAGAGACTTCAACTTCAGGTATTTTTGTTATTGAAATTAATATATACTACTTCTGCATCATGGGTATTAGATACTGGATGCGGTTCTCACATTTGTACAAATATGCAGGGACTAAAAAGGAGTAGAGATTTGGCAAAAGGTGAAGTCGACCTACGAGTTGGCAATTGAGCAAAGGTTGCTGCTTTAGCCATAGGAACTTATGTATTGACTTTACCTAGTGGTTTAATAATTCAGTTAGAGAACTGTTATTATGTACCTGCAATTAGCAGGAATATTATTTCCGTTTCTTGTTTGGACAAGTTTGGTTTTTCATTTATAATAAAGAACAATTGTTGCTCAATTTATTTGAATGATATATTCTATGCTACTGCACAAATGAACAATGGATTATATGTCCTTGATCTTGAAATGCCTATTTATAACATTAATACTAAAAGGATGAAACCTAATGAGTTAAATCCAACTTACCTTAGGCATTTTCGATTAGGCCACATAAATGAGAAGCGCATTTCCAAACTCCATAAAGATGGACTCTTGGACTCTTTTGATTATGAATCATATGAGACATGCAGATCTTGTTTAATTGGAAAGATGACAAAGTCTCCATTCACAGCAAAAGGTGAAAGAGCTAATGATCTTTTGGCCCTCATACATACTGATGTATGTGGACCACTGAACACACCAGCCAGAGGAGGTTTTCAGTACTTCATCACATTCATTGATGATTTCAGTAGATATGGTTATGTGTATTTAATGAAACACAAATCAGAGTCCTTTGAAAAGTTCAAGGAATTCAAGAATGAAGTACAAAACCAACTAGGTAAGAATATTAAAACTCTTCGATCAGATCGAGGCGGTGAGTATTTAAGCCTAGAGTTTGATGACCATCTTAAAGAGTGTGGGATCCTATCCCAACTCACTCCTTCTGGAACACCCCAATGGAATGGTGTATCTGAGAGAAGAAATCAAACCCTATTAGACATGGTCCAATCCATGATGAGTCACGCCGATCTTCCAAACTCCTTTTGGGGACATGCATTATTGACAGCAGCTTACACACTTAACCGTGTTCCATCCAAAAAGGTTGAGAACACATCATATGAGATATAGAGTGGTAAGAAACCACATATGTCTTACATGAAGATTTGGGGTTGCAAAGATTATGTGAAACGACAATTTTCAACTAAGCTTGAGCCCAAATCTGACAAATGCTTATTTGTGGGGTATCCTAAAGAAACAAGAGGGTATTACTTCTACAATCCTTCTGAGGGCAAAGTGTTTGTCGCTCGAACTAGAGTTTTCCTAGAAAAGGATTTTATTTCCAAAGGAATCAGTGGGAGGAAAGTAGAGCTTGAAGAAATTCAAGAATCACAAAGCATCGATACACCTATGGAGGAAATAAAGCAGGAAACACAAGTGGTCCTGGAAGAGCAACCTGCTCAAGTAGAACAAGACCAGCGTAGGTCAAGCAGGATACGTCACCTACCTGAGAGATATGGATATCTCATAACAGATCAAGGTGATGTATTACTCATGGATCAAGATGAGTCTGTGACCTACCAAGAGGCCATAACTGGTCCCGAGTCTGAGAAGTGGCTAGAAGCCATGAAATCTGAAATGGATTCCATGTACACAAACCAAGTTTGGACCTTGGTAGAGCCTCCTGTAGGAGTTAACCCTATAGGATGCAAGTGGGTCTTTAAAAAGAAGACTGGCATGGATGGTAAGGTACATACCTATAAGGCAAGACTGATTGCAAAAGGATATAAACAAATTCATGGGGTTGACTATGATGAAACCTTTTCACCAGTTGCAATGCTTAAATCTGTTCGGATTTTACTTGCTATCGCTGCATATCATGATTATGAAATATGGCAGATGGATGTCAAAACTGCTTTCCTTAATGGGAATCTTCTTGAGGATCTGTACATGACACAACCTGAAGGATTTGACATACCAGAAGAAGCCCAAAAGATATGTAAGTTACAAAGGTCAATCTATGGATTGAAGCAAGCTTCCAGAAGCTGGAATCTTCGTTTTGATGAAACAGTAAAACAATATGGATTCATCAAGAACGAAGATGAGCCTTGTGTCTACAAGAAGGTTAGTGGGAGCATGGTCGTGTTCCTGGTATTATATGTAGATGACATATTACTCATTGGAAACGATGTCCCTACCCTGCAACAAGTAAAGTCTTGGTTGGGGAAATGCTTTTCTATGAAGGACCTAGGTGAAGCAGCCTATATATTAAGAATCAGAATCTATAGAGATAGATAACAAAAACTGCTTGGCCTAAGTCAGAGTACGTACATAGACAAAGTGCTGAGACGCTTTAATATGCATGATTCCAAGAAAGTATTCATACCTATGCAACATGGTCTGTGTCTATCAAAAATACAATCTCCTTTGTAGCGGTGTATTCGTCACTTTATGATTAATTGATTAAACCAAAAGCAAAGTATACAAAGAAATCGAGTCGCCAACGCACTTTTATTTATCCAAAGGAATGGCTAAAAAGCGAACAAAAGCCTAAGAAGTTTTACACATAGAAAACTAATGAAAGATCAGAGAATCTGGGTAAGGGGTAAATTACGCAATGGGAAGGTGTTAGGCACCCAAAACGTCCTAGGTACTCCTAGGGAGCCCTTTTCACACTTGTTGTATAAAATTTTTATTTGTTTATGACATATTGTGCAAACATGATTAGGAAGATGAGAAAAGAATATACAATTTAGTATTTTTGTGTTTGAACGGATGAACCCGTTGCCTACGTACCTTCCCATGGAAGGTAAAGGATCAAAATGCCGTAGTTCGGCTAAAAAATTTCCAAAATATGAGTGGGTTCATTTTAAACAAAAGCCCTAAGGTCTTTCGTTATCCACGGGAGAAAACTCAACCTTATACAAACAACGAGTCCACCATGTGAGAACAACTTCAACTTGCTAGTGAGGGGTTAACCCTATAATAAGCAAGGAAGTCTTACAATTCAATCACTAAGGACAAGAAGGTGAGATTAACATCAACCAACTAGGATAAATAAAACCTATGGCTAATGTATAAAAGCTTATCAAGAATGGACAAAGCCACAAAACAATTGAATGAGTGAAGTTAATTGATTATGAATATTCATAAAATATGGTCAAAGTATGATTAGAATTCAATTCAAAGAAGTATTATGAAACGGAGTTTGGAAAATCAAAGGCCTAAAGCCTAGGTTTCTAGTTTGAAAAGAAATAAGAATGTTTGCACAATATATGTCAAAGTTTTTGAATTATCAATGTGAAAAGGAAGTTTTGAAAACACACACAAACAATGGAAGGGTGAGGAAGTAAAACTTCTTAGGTGTTCACCTCTTGAAATCATATGGAAGATGATTCAAGTGTGTCCTTTGGAATGAGGCAACAATGCAAGTAAGCAAATGCAAAGCAAGGTGATACCGGATGCCAATCAATGGACTTATACCAATCTCACAAACAAAGGTGGATACCGGATACCAATCAATGGATTTACACCAATCTCCTAAAACAAAACAATGATACCAGATGCCAATCAATGGACTTACACTAGTCTCACAAAACAAACACGGATACCGGATACCAATCAATGGATTTACACCAATATCCTAAAACAAAACAATGATACCGGATGCCAATCAATGGACTTATACCAATCTCACACCATATCATTGGAGCAACTGCCAAGTAATGGATTTATGCTTGTCTCCTCCATGGACAAAGCAAAAATGCTATAAAGCAAAGCTATGAAATGATATACAAATGATGATGATAAATGCACTAAGACACACTCAAGCAGATATGCACAGATGAATCAAGTAAACAGACAATCAATTCAGTTAGCACACACTATGTACAAGCAATTAGGCTCAAACAAGGTTAGACTTTAAAGTCAACTGGAATGGGGTAAGTTGTGCTCTTAACCTTAACATTGAGAGTTAAGGTGAAGCAGATGAAATGGAGATGAGGGGTGTGCCTCATAGCTTCTATCCCTGGTCAAGGAGAGCATTGAATGATAGAATGTGTGGGAGTTCAGAAAGTTGGAACTCTCTCCACAAGTGAATGACTCTATAGATCTTGGGTTAATATCCACAATGCATCAACATGTAATGTGAGCAAAGGGATGACACACTGAATAGTAGGAGATGGACTACACATCTCTTTTATCTACCAATTGCCTCATATGAGGACTTTTCCTGCTTGGCACAAAGAGTAAACAATCACAAGCATTGCCTCTTAAGGAGGACTTCAGACAGGTGCCTGGCCACATAACAAGCCAGGTCTTCCAGACTACATGAAAAAGGGAGGTTATACCTAAAGTGGTTAAGCAACCAAGCAAAAGCAAGTTCAAAGTGAACTTAAGCAACTAATGTACCTGTGGAAACATCAAACAAATCAGTATACTATACAAACAAACAACCAACAGTTAATGCAACAGACAACCAATATAGGAAAAGGCACAAGTCAAACTCAATTGAGTCAACATCAACCTACAAAACACACATTAGTAATCAAAAGCAAATATCAAATGCTCTCAAGATGAGGCATCATCAATTGTGAAACTTGCATGTGTAACCTGAAACAAAACTTCAAACATGAGCAACCAACCACTAGGTCAAAGCCTAGGGTCAAAGATGGGGAAAAATTTTAAAACAGAAGCTGAAATTTGACATGATGAAACTTCAAACAATTATTGACACATAGCAGAAAGTCTCACATCGATATCATTTACCAAATTCATTTTATGATCAATTGAAGGCAAGGTATGCAAGTTGAAACCATATTGAAGCAACAGAATGAACAAATGCATATTAATTCCAGAATGGCTCAATAAATCTCAAGAAAAAGCATGGCTAAACAGGACACATAAAATGAATAACACACCAAAAATCATGGCATTTGGACAAGTATAAGCATGGCAATCAAATTCATCAAGTCAAGGTAAGCACAAACGAACTCAAATGAGGCACAATTTGATACATCAACTTAGCACAAGCCTAAAACAGAATTGAAAAATGATAAATGCTTCAAACCAAAGCCACAATAAACTTCAAAGTGTTTAGAAACAATGTGCAAAATTTCAAGTTCATAGGATACACAACCAGCATTTCACAAATCATTGAAGTTCAACACTCATCAAAAGTTCAAACATGGTCAACCAGCAAAGAAAATCTCAAACAAATCAGAAATGGATCCACAAATTCCACAAAAATTCATGATCAGTCCTAACGTCCAGAAGAAATACCATACAAAAGATCAAGTCATTTGGCATTTATTTGGCATGGCAAAGAAAATCATCAAATTGAGCAAGCAATGGTGTGACACACATTGTCACACCTACATTAACCGGATCATATCTCAACAACCAGAAATGCTAAAAATGCAAACTCAACATCAAAAGGTCCTTAAAGATGTCTAGTTTAAGCATGTCAATTTTCACATTCATTGGATCAACCATCATCATTTCACAAAGAAAATGGAAAGCAAGGTGCAAGATAGCATATGCATACCTAAACCCTAGGCAAATTTAAATTCCAACCGTGCACAAATTCTGGAAAATAATCATAAAATAGTAGACATCAAATAGGACCCAACACAAAAAATCTCATATTTTTTGGAGTTGTTTTCAATTATTTATGGATTTTATAAAGTGATGAAAAATTAAAAAATAATAAAAGCAAGGCATGTGAATGAATGGACATAAGACAAATAATATCATGAAGCAAATTGGAAAATGATGGAGCCAGGATTCGAAGCCATGCACGATTTGAAAATCCAAGCGCGCCAAGGCTAAACACGGTCGTTTTGGACCAAGCCCTAAGCGCATGCACATCCATAATCCGCAGGTAACGCGGATGAACACGCGGGAAAATCCGCAGGAACTAGCATGAAGGCCGTGGGAGAATTCGCAGGTAAAACGCAGCAAACAAGAACACGATGAAGATCTTCATGATCTTCATCATCAATTTTCCAGAAAATTTTCAAAGTCTCCAGAAACATGAATTAGGCATAACATTATGAAGATCCAACATCAAGCAACAAGAATCAACAACAATTACATCCAAAAATAGTATAACACGCATGAATCGAGCCAAGTAAGAATCAACATGAAAACTTCAAATCATCGAAACTCAGTGGATATAGCATGGAATCAAGTGAAATAAAGCTCAGAATCATCACACAAATGAGATCTATAACAATCACATAACAAAATTAAGAAAAGAGAGGATCGATTTCAACACCTCTTGAAGAGCAGCTTTCAAATTCGTGTGTTCCATGCCCTTGCAGTGCTCCAATCATGTTCTAGCAAGCTTATGGAGTGTATTGTATGAGGTTTGGATGTTCAATTGAGCTTGAATCCACGGATTTTGCAATTCACCATTGATGTTCTTCAAGTTCAAACTACTTCAAATGGCACGGATTCACCTGGATCTTGCTCGCAGCTTACTCTATGATGATGTTTGATGATGAACAGAGCAAGAATTATGCAAATGCTTTGAAGAAAATGAGAGAAAATTGAGAGAAAAATTCTAGATCTGAGATTTGTGAATTGTGGTTAGTGTTTTCTGTTAGGGTTTCACTATATATACTCCCTATTAATCAAGCTCTAAACATGTTTAACCAATGCTAATTGAAATTAGTGAGAATGGAGGTGTTTGGAAAATTTGGGATTTTCACCCTTGCATGAGCATGGTGCATGAACAGTGCACGTGGCTCACTTGATTTCACTTAAATTTTCATTTTGGAGCTAAATGCATTGGTGTATCATTCAAATAACGTACCAATTTCAAATTATAATTTTTCCCTCCAAAAATTCAAGTGAAATGCAAGTAATCATGTGATGAGAATTGATGAAATGTAATGCATGATTTGGATGGTAGAGTTCAAGAGAGGAATTTAGCAAAAAGAACCACTCCATTTGGCCATTTGGTTGAGAAGTTATGCATGTTTGAAGCTCCATGTACACCTTGCCATGTTTTGATCATATCGCTCCAACCACAAATGAGAAATTCATGTTCTTGGACATTTTGGAAATGGGAGAGAAAGATTTACAACTTTCATGTTCAACGAAATTTTATTTGAAGCATTCTTGATGATGTAATCTTGAGGAGAAAACCTTTCCATTTTTGGCAATTTCAAATTATAGGTCACTTTCTATTTTTGGAAAGTTTTCATCTAACTTTATTTTCTTCAATGGTGATGTTTGAAATGTCAAATGAGACTTGTTTGAACATGAATGAAGTATTTCCCATCACTTCCCACCTCCAAAAATCACAGTTGACTTGGTAGTTGACTGGCTAGGGCTTCAGTTGACTGAAGAATGCCTTAATGAGATTCAAGCCTCTACCACTTGGGATTTTGATTCAAAATGATGTCATAGCTCATATGAACTCTTATGAATGATTATGGTGCCCAAATTCTCAAGAATGGCCACCATATATTGCTCATAGACTGCCTTGACCTGTAATTGCTTCATCTGCAAGTAACAAGGTTAGATGACATATTTTTATACTTTTGGTTAGTAAACAATTGAAAAGCAATGATATACAAATGCAAAACATGCTTGGTGATCAAGAATCACTCTCAAAAGATAACCCACCCACAGGAAATTAGGCAAGGTGCACAATGATCCTTGAGGCAATGATATGATATGGTATGATGCCATGAGGGATCTTAGGGACAAAATTGGGGTCTTACAGATGCCCCTATTTAAGGTCATTCTAGCCGGAGAAGTGAAGTTTAGAAATCTTCATCTCGACGCGGTAGAATGGGCTTAAATAACAGAAATGAGACAAATTTTGGTCCCTAAGAGACCTCATGATGCAAATGTATGCATGTAAAAGAAACAAACTCTGTGGGGAATATGGGTCCACAAAGAAGAAAAGACGATCCATCGGAGTGATATACTCACCAGGAAAGGAGATTCTAACAAGACTCTCATGGGGACTCTTATTGGGGATAGAAAGAAAAAAAAAAGTGTGTGAGCAGGACACGACTCTGAATTAGGGGACAAACCGACACTGCGTGAACAAAACACGACTGGACTGGAGACCTCACTGGGGAGTGAAGGACTCACACTGGAAAAGAAGATTTCCAAAGGAAGACACATCCATTAGAAAGACACAAGCTGACTACAACTATCCACAAAGGATACTTCGGATAAAAATCCGGACTCGGACCAGGGAACGATTCACAAAGAAACTCCCTGCCGGGGAAAATTGCATATATTGGGGAAGACGCCAATACAGCAAAAGGGTAAAATCACAACAGGAAACTCCACTGGAGAAGGTCTAACAAAGAGACTCTCCTGGAGAAGCAACAAGGAATGAGGTGTTACCGGTATAAGGGTAACAAACTCAGGAAGAATGAATATCTAAGACCGGTATAAGGGTGAGAGATATCAATCAACCAAACATCTGAGAAAGACCTGAAAAAGGTACAACAACTCAGGAAAATCTGACTCCACTAGGGACCAAGGTCATAATAGGGAGCAAAAAGGAAGGAACACCAGGGATACCGGGGTATATAATAGGTGACCGACCAAAGCGTGAATTGGTATATATGCCAAAACACTCATCATCCGAAAGGAGGGCTTGAAAAAGCAAATCGACTTACAGGATGGACATTCGAATCCGCAACGGGAACACGAACCTTACTCAACTGGGGACATAAACCCAAAGAGCGCATGAGATATAATATCCATTACCGTCAGAACGTGGATAGAATCCTCGCATGAGATATATTATCTATTACCGTCAGAACATAGACAATACACTCGCATGGAAGGAAACACCAGGGATACCGGTTAGGGCATATAATAGGTGAGCTACCGAAAACGTGAATTGGTATATATGTCAAAACACTCATCATCCGAAACACGAACTTGTTAAAGGATGGAATATTCGATTCTACAAAGAATACGAATCTTACTCTACTGGGGAAGATCAACAAAGGATTCCGACCAAAGAGTGAAAGAGGTATATTATTCATTACCGTCAGAACGTGAATAATATACTCGAAAAGCAAGAGACACCAGAAAGGGAGACAATCGTTACCACAACAACAAGGTAAACGAAAGACAACTCACCGGGGATAAATTGCAAGCATCCGACAATTATCCAAGGAACGACAACCATTCGATTCCACAAAGGAATAACGAATCTTACTCGACTGGGGAAACACAACAGGCTTCGACTGAAGAGTGCATGAGATATATTATCCATTACCGTCAGAACGTGGATAACACACTCGCATGGAAGATTATCCACAACCGGTTACTGGGTTATCAAAGGATAAATCGACCGAAAAGAAAGGCATCGGGATACCAAAACTAGGTATATAATGATGACCAATCAAAGGGAGCATCAATCATTACCAAGCAAACGGGTAAATGAAAGGCGATCCGCTGGGGATAAATTGTATAAACAACAATTATCCTCAAGGACTTGCTGGTGACTTCAAAAGGATAACATTGCAAGCATACGGCAATGATCCAGAAGACTGCCGGGGATATAATTGCTAGCAACCGGCAATTGTCCACAAGCAAAGGGAGGAATATCAACATTGAATAACGAATGAAGATAACCACAAAGAGTAACTATCATCGATTAGGATGAACAACAAGGTTAACTCTGCAAAGGGGAGAAGTTAGGGTTTACAACTACCGAATACGGGGTAGAATACCAAAACTCTGGCTGGGGATAAAATTGCTAGCAACCGGAAATTTTCCACAAAAAGCACAGATTCCGTTGGGAATAAAACCACAACAGCACAAAATCCACCGTCAACCAGAACGAACCACAAAGGTAACTGTCATCTTCTGGATAATCCTCTTGATATTCTTATTAGCAGCTTCAACAGCCCCGTTCATCTTTGGTCTGTAAGGAGAGGAGTTATGGTGTGCAATCTTGAATTCAGCGCACAAATCTTCCATCATCTTATTATTCAGATTAGATCCATTATCAGTAATGATCTTATCTGGCACACCATAACGGCAAATCAACTGGTTCTTGATAAACTTCACAACCACCTGCCTGGTCACATTCGCATACGATGCGGCTTCAACCCATTTGGTGAAGTAGTCAATTGCTACGAGAATAAATCTGTGTCCATTGGACGCTTTCGGCTCAATCATGCCGATCATATCAATTCCACACATAGAGAAAGGCCATGGTGATGAAATCACATTCAAAAGTGTCGGAGGAATATGAATCTTATCCGCATAAATCTGACACTTGTGGCATTTCTTCACATATTTGCAGCAGTCAAACTCCATTGTCAGCCAATAGTAGCCTGCTCTCAACATCTTTCTAGCCATGGCATGTCCATTGGAATGAGTACCAAATGAACCCTCATGGACCTCAGTCATCAACAGGTTTGCTTCGTGTCTATCCACGCATCTGAGCAAAACCATGTCAAAATTTCTCTTATAAAGCACTTCACCACTGAGGTAAAAACTGCCTGACAACCTTCTCAAAGTTTTCCTATCTTTCACAGATGCCCCAGGCGGGTAGACCTTGTTTTGGAGGAAATTCTTGATATCAAAATACCAAGGCTTGTAATCATTCACTTCTTCAACTGCAAACACGTGAGCTGGTCTATCCAAGCGCATCACGGCAATGTTGGGAACTTCATTCCAATATTTGACTACAATCATGGAAGCAAGCATAGCAAGCGCATCTGCCATCCGATTATCCTCTCGAGGAATATGATGAAAGTCAACTTCTGTAAAGAACGTTGAAATCCTTCTTGCATAATCTCTATATGGAATGAGACCAGGTTGATTCGTCTCCCATTCACCCTTGATCTGATTAACAACTAGGGCCGAATCACCATACACATCAAGATGCTTGATTCTCAAATCAATGCATTCTTCCAATCCCATAATACAGGCCTCATACTCAGCCATATTATTCGTGCATTTGAAAGTTAGCCTTGCTGTAAGCGGAATATGCGTGCCATGAGGAGTAATGATTACTGCCCCAATTCCATTTCCATACTGATTTACAGCGCCATCAAACACCATCGTCCATCTGGAACCAGGTTCCGGACCTTCATCAAGTGTAGGCTCATCACAATCTTTCATTTTCAAATACAGAAACTCCTCATCTGGGAAGTCGTACTGAACAGACTAATGATCTTCAATCGGCTGGTGCGCTAAATGGTCAGCCAGGATACTACCTTTGATAGCTTTCTGAGCTCGATACTCTATATCATACTCAGACAACAACATTTGCCAACGGGAAATCCTCCCAGTTAAAGTAGGCTTCTCGAAAATATACTTAATTGGATCCATTCTGGATATCAACCAAGTTGTATGATTTATGATGTACTGGCGCAAACACTTAGCAGCCCAAGCCAAAGCACAACACGTCTTCTCAAGCATAGAGTATCGAGACTCACAATCAGTAAACTTCTTACTGAGGTAGTAGATAGCAGATTCTTTCTTCCCTGATTCATCTTGCTGACCGAGTACACAACCCATCGAGTCTTCAAGCACAATCAAATACATAATCAGAGGTCTTCCTTCCACAGGAGGAGACAAGATCGGAGGTTCAGACAGATATTCCTTGATACTGTCGAAAGCTTTCTGGCAATCTTAGGTCCAATCATGAGACTGATCTTTCCGGAGGAGCTTGAATATCGGCACACATGTGGCAGTCATGTGGGATATAAATCTGGAAATATAATTCAAGCGGCCAAGAAAACCTCGGACTTGCTTCTCAGTTTTGGGTGCAGGCATCTCTTGTATTGCTTTGACCTTGGCAGGATCAACTTCAATACCTCTCTTGCTGACTACAACACCCAACAACTTGCCAGAACGGATTCCAAATGTACATTTGTTCGGATTAAGACGAAGTCTGAACTTCCTCAGACGCTGAAAAAGCTTTAACAAATGCTCAACATGTTCAACTTCCGTTCGGGACTTAGCAATCATATCATCAACATAGACCTCTATCTCCTTGTGCATCATATCATGAAACAAGGTAGTCATAGCTCGTTGATACGTGGCTCCGGCGTTCTTCAAACCGAAGGGCATCACTCGATAACAGAATGTTCCCCAAGGTGTGATGAATGTTGTCTTCTCCATATCTTCGGGTGCCATCTTGATTTGATTATAACTGGAAAATCCGTCCATAAAGGGAAAGACTTTGAATTTAGCTGTATTGTCTACCAACATATCAATGTGTGGTAGAGGAAAATCATCTTTCGGACTAGCTTTATTCAAATCTCTGTAATCAACACACATACGGACTTTTCTGTCTTTCTTAGGCACAGGCACAATATTGGACACCCATTGAGGATATGTAGAAGTCACCAGAAACCCCGCATCAATTTGCTCCTGAACTTCCTCTTTGATCTTCACTGCCATATCTGGATGAGTTCTTCTGAGCTTCTGCTTCACAGGCACGCACTCAGGCTTCAAAGGCAGGAAATGTTGCACAATATCTATATCTAGACCAGGCATGTCTTCATACGACCAAGCAAAGATATCTGAATATTCTCGTAGCAAATCGATCAACCCCTTCTTGACAGACTCTTCAAGAAGTGCCCCAATCTTCACCATACGAACACAATCTTCAGACATCAAGTTGACTGTTTCCAGATCTTCGAGATGCGGCTGAATGATCTTCTTCTCGTGCTCAAGGAGACGGGTAATCTCATCAGGAATCCCTTCAACATCATCTTCCTCTGCCTCAAATACAGGGAATTCAAAATTGGGAGATGGCATTGGATCATTATGTTCAATGGGTTTTAGCATCAACCTGCATAATGATTTTGGATAATAAAACTTTAGAATTTAAACAAGCAAATCATTATGCCGATGAAAAGGTTGCTTTTATTCTTGTTTTTTATGGGTTTTTTGTGATCACTGATTTCATGCAAAGGCAAAAAGTGAAAACAAATGGAAAAACAAATGTTTAACAATGCATTAATTGAATGAAAATATCATTGTATAAATGCTGCCAACAATGTCATCACTTCTCCTTTTGGCATGGGAGAAGGGTTTTGAACAAAGTGAACAATTACTCTGATCTATGGATGACCGTAGGAACATCTACAGCGACCCAATTGTGACAGACACCACCAGGTATGATGAAGTTGCTCAAATCCTCTGCATCCTCTTCCAAGATAGCAACAGCTTCTTCAGGTTGATCAGCATGGATGAAACCTCCACTCTTGAACAGCCCATGCTCGTTGAATGCCCCAGAGGAATAGCCAATGCCAGCCCGGGATCTATTGTCTTCAAGCTCGATCATCTTCCCTAAACCAGCAACTGCACCACATTCAATGGCCAGTTTCGCATCACGATAGGAAGCAAATGAAGGAGACTTCTTCTCAATTGGATCAGCAATAGATAAAGCTTGGAACGGAGTTCCAACTTCATCCTCAGCATCAATATACGAGAAAGAAGACAAGTGGCTAACCAGGAGAGCCTTTTCTCCCCCTACCACGACCAGTTTCTTATTCTTAACGAATTTCAGCTTCTGGTGTAGGGTGGATGTCACGGCGCCAGCCTCGTGAATCCATGGTCTACCAAGGAGACAGCTATAAGATGGGTGGATATCCATAACCTGGAAGGTAACTTGGAAATCACTTGGTCCAATCTTGATTGGGAGATCAACTTCCCCAATCACAGTCTTACGCGACCCATCAAAAGCTTTCACAACAACCCCACTCTGCCTCATAGGAGGACCCTGATATGACAATCGAGAGAGTGTGGTCTTTGGCAGTACATTCAAAGATGATCCAGTGTCCACCAGCACGTTGGACATGGCATCAGTCTTACAGTTCATAGAGATGTGTAAAGCCGTGTTGTGGTCTCTTCCCTTCTCAGGGAGATCAGCGTCACAGAAACTCAAAGTGTTGCAAGCAGTGATGTTTGCAACTATACTGTCAAACTGTTCAATGGTGACGTCATGATCAACATAAGCCAAGTCCAAAACTTTCTGCAGAGCCTCCCTATGGGGTTCTGAATTCAGAAGCAAAGATAGAACGGAGATCTTGGACGGTGTTTGTAGAAGCTGGTCTACAACATTGTACTCACTCTTTTTGATGAGCCTCAGCATCTCATCACATTCTTCATTCACAACGCCACTCGGGCCATCAGAAGAATCAGGAGTCTTTTGTACAGAGGAGGGTTTGGCAACAGCAAGTGTCGGGTTCTGAACATCCACCGCAATCCCAACTGGACGCTCAGCAGAATCAGAAACAACATGTTGCTTAGCGGGTGCAGAGAACACACGACCACTCCGGGTCAACCCGCTCACGTCAGCAATATTAGTAACAGAAGTTGAAGGCAACAACACTTCTTTCCCATCCTCCACAGCGACTGGATTATACCGGAAGGGAATTGCTTTCTCCGAAGAATAAGGCACAGGGCCTGCAGGCTTGATTATCAGAGAAGGAGAGACCTTCGGCTTGCTACCATCATAACGGATGACAACAGGCTCGGGGAGCTTGAACACAGGAGAAATAACATTCACCTCTGGTTCATCTTCATCAACATTACGGTTCTGAAGAATCTCTATAGTACCTTCATCCAACAGCTCTTGAAGCTCTCTTCGCACTTGGCGACAACCCAGTCTGTTGACGGAACAGATGCGGCATCTGTCATGGTCATGCCCCATATGGCTGTATTGACACAGCAAACGATGCAACTCGACCAATGACTGTCGAATATGACTCACATATTTGACTTTGTATTTCCCAGGGCACCCCTGGACCATGTTCACTGATTTCCCATGCTCGGGCAATGGGTTCTTTGTAACATTGGGGCCTGAGTCCTCGAAGCTCAGGATACCACACCGCATAAGGTCTTGTACCTTAGTCTTCAATGGATAGCAGTTTTCAATATTATGTCCCGGAGCACCGGAATGATAAACACAGTGTTGGTTTGGCTTATACCACCATTGCGGGTTCGCAGGCACAACTGGAGGATCTCTGGGAGTAACCAGCTTCCTTTCCAACAAGGAAGGATACAATTCAGCATATGACATAGGAATAGGATTGAAACTGATCTTCTTCCTATCATAGTTCAGATTGGCCTGATTACTGGTACTGCCACGAGGCTGGTAAGCCTGTTGCTGTGGACGATGTTGCTGTTGATATTGAGGTTGTTGCTGATGCTGATGATGATTGGGCTGCTGATACTGAGCATTATCTCTGAAAACAGGTGCTATATGAGCCACCTGGTGCTGATTGCTGGCACGACGTACTGGCTTCCTCTACACAGAGGGTCTTCTTGGTTTAGCATGGGATTGAACAGCATGTGCCTCCCCATCTTTCTTCTTAAATGCCCCATACCGTTTAGAAGAGCTCTCATCCTTCGACAGACGTCCTTCACGTACTCCTTCCTCCAGACGCATCCCCATGTTCACCATCTCGGTGAAATCAGAGGGAGCACTAGCTACCATCCACTCATAATAGAATGAGCTAAGAGTCTTCAAAAAGATCTTAGTCATTTCTTTCTCTTCCAGCGGAGGAGTAATCTGAGCTGCTAACTCTCGCCACCTCTGGGCGTACTCCTTAAATGTATCCTTATCCTTCTGGGACATGGCCCTGAGTTGATCACGGTCAGGCGCCATATCAACATTATATTTTTATTGCTTGACGAAGGCCTCGCCAATATCATTGAAGGATCGGATGTTTGCGCTATCAAGGCTCATATACCAGCGAAGAGCCGCACCGGACAAACTATCCTGGAAGTAATGAATCAACAGCTGATCATTATCTGTTTGCGTAGACATTTTCCTGGCATACATGACCAGGTGAGCGAGAGGGCAGGTGTTCCCCTTATACTTTTCAAAGTCAGGAACTTTGAACTTGATTGGAATCTTAACACCGGGAACAAGGCAAAGTTCAGCAGCAGACTTGCCAAACAGATCTTTCCCTCGGAGAGTCTTCAATTCCTTACGCAGCTCAAGGAATTGATCATTCATCGCTTCCATCTTCTCATTAACATCTGGGCCCTCAGACGGCTCAGAATGATAGATGGTGTCGTCTACCCTGGGAATGATATGCACGACAGGAGAAGCAGCAGCAAGGACCGGGCTAGATGCCGGCATAGAAGCAAAAGTTGGAGGTGGAATATCTGGCATGAAACCCGGAGGCATGCCCCACGGAAACCCGGCTGGCATGGCATGCGGCACGAAGTGGGCACTGGCAGCTGGCACAGTCGGAGCAACGACCTCAGATATAACCGTCCTCTGGGGAGGAGTTGCAGGAGGCGGAGAAGGTTGATTCTGAGCAGACAGAAATTGCTCCATCAGAGCACTCAAACGAGCGACCTCTTCCTTCAGCTCACGGTTCTCTTGCTCAAGTTGATCCGTTACTCTTGCAAAATTGGCTCTTGTATAGTACCGGTGAGTCAGCTTGTCTTCAAAATAAATGAAGAGCACAGAGTTAGGCCACAGACAAGAAGACCAGAACAACTTGCTTATGCAAGATGATGCATGCAATGCTCGTGCATATGCTTTGTTTTATTTTCAAGGAACTTTTTAGGGTATTTATTTGCAAATTTTAAATTTTAAACATTTAATAGCATATGGAAAAATATCTCATCAAATATATTTTTGAACAAAGAAGTACAACATTTTTGATTATTACAAGGGAAAAGGAAAATAACATCCTATGGATCCCTAGAAGCTCGGGATGCTGGAAGACGAGATGCACACAGCTTCTTGATCTCTCTCTCATAGGCTGCTTCCATATCCGCTTTCTCCTTTGCGAGTCGATCATACTTCCTCTTCCAGAACTTGGAAGACTGAGGAAGCAGAGAAGTCCAAGTATCATTCGGATCGTCGATCACCTGATGCTCGAGAAACTCAATCAGAGCGTCCTTCTCCTTGATTTGCTGCAGCAACTCCTCTCTTTCACGGATCCAAGCACGTAAAAGGTCTTCTTCTCTCAACTCCTCTACATCTTGGTTAGGGAGGGTTGAAGGCCCAGCCACATCCAAAGGTGTAGGTCTCGGATGATCATACGGCATAAGGTACTCAGCAGCTCTCTGTCTGACCCAAGAAGTATATGGTTCCAAAGCAATGCAATTCTTCGGACCTAGCTCATTCCTACCCTTCTTATGAATTTTGCGCCAAACGCGGACAAATCTGGCTTTCAGGCCTTGGGGATCTTTACCCTCCTGAAAGAACACACCTTCTAACAGAATGTTATGAGGTTTATCCTTTAGGGGGAACCCAAGCTAACGACGTGCTAAGATAGGATTGTAGCTAATCCCACCACATGTACCAAGAAGAGGCACATTAGGGAATTCACCACAATAATCAATAATCTGCACAGTATCATACATGCGATCATACCAAGAGATATCATCATTAGTGAGAGACATGAGTCTCTGAGACCACCGTAGACATCCCTTGTTCTCCTTGAAAGCGACCGTTTGCGGTAAGTGAGAAATAAACCACTTATACAGCAGAGGCAAACAACACACAATAACTCCTCCACCCTTTGCATTCCTCAGATGCAAAGAGACATAGGCATCACCCAACAGAGTCGGAACGGGATTAAGAACTGAGAAGATCCTAATGGCGTTCACATCCACAAATTTGTCGATGTTGGGGAACAATACCAAACCATAGATGAGCAGCACAAATAAAGCCTCAAAGGCATCCTCACTCCTGGTCTTCCCATACATGGTAGCTTGAGCAATGAGGAACTCGGAAGGAAGACCCTGAATTCCACCTTTGGTAGTCATATTAGCTTTAATCAAGGCTTCATCTATGTGCAACAAGTCTGCAATCTCTCGAGCGGTCGGAATACTCTCTAGGCCACTGAACGGCACCTGATCCAAAATCGGGATCCCAATAAGATGAGCATACTCCTCCAAGGTAGGCTACAGCTGGAAGTCCGGAAATGAGAAGCAGTGATACAGAGGATCATAGAACTGAGCCAAAGTACTCATCAAACCCTCATCAACCTGAGTAGTCAACAGAGGCAGAAGCTTCCCATAGCGAGCTTTGAAACCCAAGGGATCTAATACATAAGATGTTAGATTCCTTAACTCTTTCACATCGGGCTGTCTAAAGCTGTACTTCTTTGTATGCCTTTTTGGTCTTTCCATGTCTGAAAATTTTGCAAATAAACCCTTTAAGTTCCTTGAAATTTTTTCTTTTTTCCGATGACATGAATGCAAATGAATGCATGAATGCATGAATGCAACAATCACACTCAAGGATAAAGCAAAGCACACCAAACAAAGGTATTGTATCCCTAATATCAATCATCCATTTTGGTGGATTATGGTTTTCACCTTATCAACACCCAAGTTCCATTGATATTAACAATACATGAACCGGCTCAAACATCCTTAATATCAACCATCCATTTTGGTGGATTATGGTTTTCACCTTATCAACACCCAAGTTCCATTGATATTAAGGATGTGTGAACGACTCAACCATGAATCACGGGTTTGCTGAGAGTCACGAGCATGGAGTCTCGGTTAAGAACCACCCAAAGGGAGTGTACTAGGGTTTAAACCTGCCAGACATGTTCTACCAGAGGTTCCCATAATCATCGTCCCATCTTTCGGATATTATCGGAGAAACGAATACTCGTATTCCAAAAATATTCTCAAGAGAGACTCTTATGAGTGTAGTATCGCGTAACAATCGCATCAGATCTGACATCTGAACGACCTCCGCACTACGTCCTAAAAATAGGCCAAGATGGGTTTGGTAAACTAAGGTCCTTGGCTTCTAAGGCACATGATTGAAAGAATAATGCCTAACCACAAATAACTTGTGTGACATTATTAGTCCAACATGACCTCCACCAAGTGAATGGACTCGCAGGTCAACTGGTTAAGGAATACTCCACACCAGTCAACAAGACTACGCCATTCTCCTATCCTAGAGTGCACTCGAGTTCGGGTATAGAACTCATCTCACAGAGATCACCAAAGCAAACAGCAATTGTATATCAAGCAATTCAAACATTACAATCAATACAGTTATCCCAAATTGTACAAAAATATGTCAAATAACACATAAACAATATATCACAACAAGGGTGAAAAGTAGGCAAAACCACCAAGGAAGGTCTAATGTTCTGTCCCCAGCAGAGTCGCCACTTTTCTGTAGCGGTGTATTCGTCACTTTATGATTTGTTGATTAAACCAAAAGCAAAGCATACAAAGAAATCGAGTCGCCACCGCACTTTTATTTATCCAAAGGAATGGCTAAAAAGCGAACAAAAGCCTAAGAAGTTTTACACATAGAAAACTAATGAAAGATCAGAGAATCTGGGTAAGGGGTAAATTACGCAATGGGAAGGTGTTAGGCACCCAAAACGTCCTAGGTACTCCTAGGGAGCCCTTTTCACACTTGTTGTATAAATTTTTTATTTGTTTATGACATATTGTGCAAACATGATTAGGAAGATGAGAAAAGAATATACAATTTTTTATTTTTGTGTTTGAACGGATGAACCCGTTGCCTACGTACCTTCCCATGGAAGGTAAAGGATCAAAATGCCGTAGTTCGGCTAAAAAATTTCCAAAACATGAGTGGGTTCATTTTAAACAAAAGCCCTAAGGTCTTTCGTTATCCACGGGAGAAAACTCAACCTTATACAAACAACGAGTCCACCATGTGAGAACAACTTCAACTTGCTAGTGAGGGGTTAACCCTATAATAAGCAAGGAAGTCTTACAATTCAATCACTAAGGACAAGAAGGTCAGATTAACATCAACCAACTAGGATAAATCAAACCTATGGCTAATGTATGAAAGCTTATCAAGAATGGACAAAGCCACAAAACAATTGAATGAGTGAAGTTAATTGATTATGAATATTCATAAAATATGGTCAAAGTATGATTAGAATTAAATTCAAAGAAGTATTATGAAACGGAGTTTGGAAAATCAAAGGCCTAAAGCCTAGGTTTCTAGTTTGAAAAGAAATAAGAATGTTTGCACAATATATGTCAAAGTTTTTGAATTATCAATGTGAAAAGGAAGTTTTGAAAACACACACAAACAATGGAAGGGTGAGGAAGTAAAACTTCTTAAGTGTTCACCTCTTGAAATCATATGGAAGATGATTCAAGTGTGTCCTTTGGAATGAGGCAACAATGCAAGTAAGCAAATGCAAAGCAAGGTGATACCGGATGTCAATCAATGGACTTATACCAATCTCACAAACAAAGGTGGATACCGGATACCAATCAATGGATTTACACCAATCTCCTAAAACAAAACAATGATACCAGATGCCAATCAATGGACTTACACTAGTCTCACAAAACAAACACGGATACCGGATACCAATCAATGGATTTACACCAATCTCCTAAAACAAAACAATGATACCGGATGCCAATCAATGGATTTATACCAATCTCACACCATATCATTGGAGCAACTGCCAAGTAATGGACTTATGCTTGTCTCCTCCATGGACAAAGCAAAAATGCTATAAAGCAAAGCTATGAAATGATATACAAATGATGATGATAAATGCACTAAGACACACTCAAGCAGATATGCACAGATGAATCAAGTAAACAGACAATCAATTCAGTTAGCACACACTATGTACAAGCAATTAGGCTCAAACAAGGTTAGACTTTAAAGTCAACTGGAATGGGGTAAGTTGTGCTCTTAACCTTAACATTGAGAGTTAAGGTGAAGCAGATGAAATGGAGATGAGGGGTGTGCCTCATAGCTTCTATCCCTGGTCAAGGAGAGCATTGAATGATAGAATGTGTGGGAGTTCAAAAAGTTGGAACTCTCTCCACAAGTGAATGACTCTATAGATCTTGGGTTAATATCCACAATGCATCAACATGTAATGTGAGCAAAGGGATGACACACTGAATAGTAGGAGATGGACTACACATCTCTTTTATCTACCAATTGCCTCATATGAGGACTTTTCCTGCTTGGCACAAAGAGTAAACAATCACAAGCATTGCCTCTTAAGGAGGACTTCAGACAGGTGCCTGGCCACATAACAAGCCAGGTCTTCCAGACTACATGAAAAAGGGAGGTTATACCTAAAGTGGTTAAGCAACCAAGCAAAAGCAAGTTCAAAGTGAACTTAAGCAACTAATGTACCTGTGGAAACATCAAACAAATCAGTATACTATACAAACAAACAACCAACAGTTAATGCAACAGACAACCAATATAGGCAAAGGCACAAGTCAAACTCAATTGAGTCAACATCAACCTACAAAACACACATTAGTAATCAAAAGCAAATATCAAATGCTCTCAAGATGAGGCATCATCAATTGTGTAACTTGCATGTGTAACCTTTAACAAAACTTCAAACATGAGCAACCAACCACTAGGTCAAAGCCTAGGGTCAAAGATGGGGAAAAAATTTAAAACAGAAGCTGAAATTTGACATGATGAAACTTAAAACAATTATTGACACATAGCAGAAAGTCTCACATCAATATCATTTACCAAATGCATTTTATGATCAATTGAAGGCAAGGTATGCAAGTTGAAACCATATTGAAGCAACAGAATGAACAAATGCATATTAATTCCAGAATGGCTCAATAAATCTCAAGAAAAATCATGGCTAAACAGGACACATCAAATGACCAACACACCAAAAATCATGGCATTTGGACAAGTATAAGCATGGCAATCAAATTCATCAATTCAAGGTAAGCACAAACAAACTCAAATGAGCCACAATTTGATACATCAACTTAGCACAAGCCTAAAACAGAATTGACAAATGATAAATGCTTCAAACCAAAGCCACAATAAACTTCAAAGTGTCTAGAAACAATGTGCAAAATTTCAAGTTCATAGGATACACAACCAGCATTTCACAAATCATTGAAGTTCAACACTCATCAAAAGTTCAAACATGGTCAACCAGCAAAGAAAATCTCAAACAAATCAGAAATGGATCTAAAAATTCCACAACAATTCATGATGAATCCTAACATCCAGAAGAAATACCATACAAAAAATCAAGTCATTTGGCATTTATTTGGCATGCCAAAGAAAATCATCAAATTGAGCAAGCAATGGTGTGACACACATTGTTACACCTACATTAACCGGATCATATCTCAACAACCAGAAATGCTAAAAATGCAAACTCAACACCAAAAGGTCCTTAAAGATGTCTAGTTTAAGCATGTCAACTTTCACATTCATTGGATCAACCATCATCATTCCACAAAGAAAATGGCAAGCAAGGTACAAGATAGCATATGCATACCTAAACCCTAGGCAAATTTAAATTCCATCCGTGCACAAATTCTGGAAAAATAATCATAAAACAGTAGACATCAAATAGGACCTAACACAAAAAACCTCATATTTTTTGGAGTTGTTTTCAATTATTTATGGATTTTATAAAGTGATGAAAAATTAAAAAATAATAAAAGCAAGGCATGTGAATGAATGGACATAAGACAAATAATATCATGAAGCAAATTGGAAAATGATGGAGCTAGGATTCGAAGCCATGCACGATTTGAAAATCCAAGCGCGCCAAGGCTAAACACGATCGTTTTGGACCAAGCCCTAAGCGCATGCACATCCATAATCCGCAGGTAACGCGGATGAACACGTGGGAAAATCCGCAGGAACTAGCATGAAGGTCGTGGGAGAATTCACAGGTAAAACGCAGCAAACAAGAACACGATGAAGATCTTCATGATCTTCATCATCAATTTTCCAGAAAATTTTCAAAGTCTCCAGAAACATGAATTAGGCATAACATTATGAAGATCCAACATCAAGCAACAAGAATCAACAACAATTACATCCAAAAACAGTATAACACGCATGAATCGAGCCAAGTAAGAATCAACATGAAAACTTCAAATCATCGAAACTCAGTGGATATAGCATGGAATCAAGTGAAATAAAGCTCAGAATCATCACACAAACGAGATCTATAACAATCACATAACAAAATTAAGAAAAGAGAGGATCGATTTCAACACCTCTTGAAGAGCAGCTTTCAAATTCGTGTGTTCCAGGCCCTTGCAGTGCTCCAATCGTGTTCTAGCAAGCTTATGGAGTGTATTGGATGAGGTTTGGATGTTCAGTTGAGCTTGAATCCACGGATTTTGCAATTCACCATTGATGTTCTTCAAGTTCAAACTGCTTCAAATGGCACGGATTCACCTGGATCTTGCTCGCAGCTTACTCTATGATGATGTTTGATGATGAACAGAGCAAGAATTATGCAAATGCTTTGAAGAAAATGAGAGAAAAGTTTGAGAGAAAATTGAGAGAAAAATTCTAGATCTGAGATTTGTGAATTGTGGTTAGTGTTTTCTGTTAGGGTTTCACTATATATACTCCCTATTAATCAAGCTCTAAACATGTTTAACCAATGCTAATTGAAATTAGTGAGAATGGAGGTGTTTAGCAAATTTGGGATTTTCACCCTTGCATGAGCATGGTGCATGAACAGTGCACGTGGCTCATTTGATTTCACTTAAATTTTCATTTTGGAGCTAAATGCATTGGTGTATCATTCAAATAATGTACCAATTTCAAATTATAATTTTTCCCTCCAAAATTTCAAGTGAAATACAAGTAATCATGTGATGAGAATTGATGAAATGTAATGCATGATTTGGATGGTAGAGTTCAAGAGAGGAATTTAGCAAAAAGAACCACTCCATTTGGCCATTTGGTTGAGAAGTTATGCATGTTTGAAGCTCCATGTACACCTTGCCATGTTTTGATCATATCTCTCCAACCACAAATGAGAAATTCATGTTCTTGGACATTTTGGAAATGGGAGAGAAAGATATACAACTTTCATGTTCAACAAAATTTTATTTGAAGCATTCTTGATGATGTAATCTTGAGGAGAAAACCTTTCCATTTTTGGCAATTTCAAATTATAGGTCACTTTCTATTTTTGGAAAGTTTTCATCTGACTTTATTTTCTTCAATGGTGATGTTTGAAATGTCAAATGAGACTTGTTTGAACATGAATGAAGTATTTCCCATCACTTCCCTCCTCCAAAAATCACAGTTGACTTGGCAGTTGACTGGCTAGGGCTTCAGTTGACTGAAGAATGCCTTGATGAGATTCAAGCCTCTACCACTTGGGATTTTGATTCAAAATGATTTCATAGCTCATATGAACTCTTATGAATGATTATGGTGCCCAAATTCTTAAGAATGGCCACCATATATTGCTCATAGACTGCCTTGACCTGTAATTGCTTCATCTGCAAGTAACAAGGTTAGATGACATATTTTTATACTTTTGGTTAGTAAACAAATGAAAAGCAATGATATACAAATGCAAAACATGCTTGGTGATCAAGAATCACTCTCAAAAGATAACCCACCCACAGGAAATCAGGCAAGGTGCACAATGATCCTTGAGGCAATGATATGATATGGTATGATGCCATGAGGGATCTTAGGGACAAAATTGGGGTCTTACACCCTTCTACTAAGGAAGAAAGGGATCGCAAGAATAAGATTCCATATGCATCTGCAATAGGATCTATCATGTATGCCATGTTATGTACTCGACTAGATGTCTCGTATGCTTTAAGTGCAACGAGTAGGTACCAATCTGATCCTGGTGATGCCCATTGGGTAGCTGTCAAGAATATCCTTAAGTACTTGAGAAGGAATAAGGACTCATTCTTGATATATGGAGGTCAGGAAGAGTTGGCTGTAATTGGATACACCGATGCTAACTTCAAGAGAGATAAGGATGACTTTAGATCGCAATCTGGTTATGTGTTTTGCTTAAACGGTGGCGCTGTGAGCTGGAAAAGTTCAAAGCAAGATACAATTGCTGATTCTACAACCGAGGCCGAGTATATTGCTGCCTCAAGTGCAGCAAAGGAAGCTATTTGGATCAAAAAGTTCATTAGTGAACTTGACATAATTCCTAGCATTGTGGATCCCATTGGTCTCTATTGTGATAACAATAGTGCTATCGCACAAGCTAAGGAGCCTAGATCTCACCAACGATCCAAACACATACTTAGGCGTTATCACCTCATTCGAGAGATAATAGATAGAGGAGATGTGAAAATATATAGAGTACCTACACATGACAATATTGCTGACCCACTGACAAAGCCTCTGGCGTAGCAGAAGCATGATGGCCATACTAGATCTATGGGCATTAGGGGTATGTCTGATTGGCTCTAGTGCTAGTGGGAGATTGTTGGTGTAAGCCCTAGAGGCCAATACTTTTGGTACTTGTATCGAATTATTTATTAATAATAAAAGGCTTTTTCTTTATTATGTTTGTTTAATAAAGTCCCTGGAATAGATAGCCCGTTTAATGTATCAAGTGTGACTTAATCATGAGAGCACATTAAACATAAGGACACTATTCTTAAAGTATCCGTAGTCAAGCTTTATTGTGAAGTGGGATAACATTAAAGCATGGAGACTATTATGTTTATAGACTGATGATCACATCTCATGGGTCATGGATAAGGAGTTATCAAGTCTCAAACATAGGTATGAATATTAAGAGTAATATTTATACTGGATTGACCCGCTATGAGAATACTATATAGAATGTTATGCAAAGTGTCATAAGTTATTCTCATGGTGATAATGGTGTATACCACTCTTCGACCTGAAACCACTATGGACCCTAGATGTAGTGTCGAGTGCTTTATTGCTGATCCAACATTATCCGTAACTGGATAACCATAAAGACAGTTTATGGGTACTCGACAAAGCATGCTAAGGGACATGAGTGACCTAGATGGAATTTGCCCATCCTGTGTAACAGGATAAATGTCTATGGGCCCAATATTGAACTGGACAAGGATGACACGGTCTATGCCTTGTGTTCAATATAGACATAAGGGCAAAAGGGTAATTATACACATAATTATTATCACAGAAGGATTTGTCAGATCACATGACATTTTCGTGTCTTGGGTAGCAGTGATGTGTTGCTAGATACCGCTCACTGTTTATTATGTTAAATGCGTGATTTAATATAATTGCCAATGTCGCGAAAACCTACAGGGTCACACACAAAGGACAGATTGATGAGAGATAGAGTAACTAAGGAACACCGTAGGGTACGGTGCACTTAAATGGAATATGAAATGTGGTAAGGTACCACACGCTTAAGTGATTTTGGGCATATTATAAGATATGGGCCAAAATACACTTAAGTGGGCTTTTTAACTTGAAGCCCACACAAGTGGTTCTATAAATAGAACCCTTGGGTAGAAGCATTGTCACTCTTGCATTTTCGTTTCTCTCTCTCTCTCTCTCACTCAAAGCCTTCATTCGTAGCAGCTAGCACTGAGATTGAAGGAATCCGTTCGTGTGGACTGAGTAGAGGCGTTGTCGTCGTTCAACGTTCGTGATCGCCACAATAGGTAACGATTCTATCACTGATCATGCCCATTCGTAAGGATCATTAAAGGAGAAAATTTTAAAGTCCGCTGCGTTTTCGATCGCCATTCTCCTTCACCTTTGTCTTAGGAACCCATTGTTTTTTGTTGACAGTCCTGTGATGTTTGGATCTTGATTGGTATTGAGACTGAATAGGGCCAGGATAACCATATAGCTTATAGCAGAAGGGCTTCAGTTGGCCAAATTTTCCACAGTATTGGCATCTCCATCTTTGATGTTTCCCTTTTTGCTGTTGTGACATCTGATATGACATCTCAGGTTTGCTTTTAACATGGCTGCACTTAGGTTTGGATTTTGGTTTGCAACCAGTGTAACTGCACGCAGCCTTGAATCCAATGCCAGATTTGTTTCCTGTTGTTTGGCCAGTCTGGAGAATCTTGTCTAAAATGGCAGATCCATTTTAAAGCATTCTTACATACTTAGTCATCTCATCTAGTTTGGACTTCAAGAATACAGCTTCAGTCTTCAATTTTGAGATGGTTTCCACATACTCTTCCTTTTCATTTTCCAGCTGAGCTATCACTTTCTTCTGGCTTTCAACTTGTCTGCACACTCCTGCACTTTTGTGGAACAACTCTTTGTAGGTAGTGGCCAGCTCTTCAAAGGTTCTTTCATCATCAATTGACTCTTCCTCAGACCCCCATCTTCCTGTCAAAGCAGTCACATAGTTTGTAGCTTCTTCTATTTCACTTCCATCAGACCAAGAGGCAACAAGACTCCTCTTTTGTTTCTTGAGGTAGGTCCCACATTCAATTTTAATATGAACATACCCATTACACTCATAGCACTGAACTTCTTTGGGCTTTTCTTTAGACTTTGTTTTCTTACCAAAGCTGTTGGATTTATTGATGTCAGATGCGATGTTCTTGACATTGCCCTTTGCTCTCACATCTACCTTTTTCATCAGTCTGTTGAACTGTCTTCCCAGCATTGCTATCTCATTTTCTAGATCTTCATCAATATCTTGACCACCTTCCTCATCTTCCTCTTTAGTGTTTGATATGAATGTTATGCTCTTGGATTTCTTTTCAGCTCCATCACATATTCCCATCTCAAATGTTTGGAGGGATCCAATTAGCTCATCAACTCTCATATTTGAGATGTCTTGAGATTCTTCTATGGCTGTTACTTTCATAGCAAATCTCTTGGGGAGTGATCTGAGTATTTTTCTTACTAACTTTTCATCTGACATCTTCTCTCCCAAAGCTCTAGAGGCATTGGAAATTTCAAGGATACTCATGTAAAATTCATGAATATTTTCATCTTCTTTCATCCTTAAGTTTTCAAACTTGGTGGTGAGCAGCTGTAGTCTAGACATTTTCACTTTAGAGGTGCCTTCATGAGTGGTTTTGAGAATGTCCCAAGCATCTTTAACTACTTCACAGTTGTTTACTAATCTAAAGATGTTCTTGTCTACTCCATTGAAGATGGCATTCAATGCTTTAGAATTTCCAAGGGCTAGGTCATCCTCCTCCTTGGACCATTCTTCTTCAGGCTTTTTCTCAGCAGTGGCTTCTCCTTCTTTAGTAACTACAGGGTGCACCCAGCCTGTCAACACAGCCTTCCAAGCCTTGTTATCAAGAGATTTTAGAAAGGCTACCATTCGAGGTTTCCAATAGTCGTAGTTAGAACCATCCAAAATTGGTGGCCTGTGAACAAATCCTCTATCTCTCTCCATTGTACCAGAAAGTGTTGTCCCTAGATCTCACCAAGAACCAGAGAAGGATGCCTGCTCTGATACCAATTGAAATTCTGGTATCAGATATAAGATGTCGAAGGTAATGTCACGACACTAATATCTGTTAACACACGCAGGATAAAGATATAGAATTGTAAAGCAATTGACACAAGCAATTGTTAACCCAGTTCGGTCCAACTCACCTACATCTGGGGGCTACCAAGCCAGGAAGGAAATCCACTAAAATAGAATCAGTTCAAAGACTCTCCGTACACTTCAACAAGTTACAGTCTTTCTCATCAAATCTCTACCCATGCGATTTCTACCTAAGCACTTTTAAATATGAGAACCCACTCACTTCCCTACAATCACACCTGTGATCTTAAACAACAATCCCTTGAGAAAAGAAAACACTTTTCAATAACACACTCTTGATTTTACTTCACAATTTCAATCAAGAAGACACACTCTTGATCTTGCTTCATAGCTTTGATCAAGAACACACACACTTGATCTTGCTTCACAGCTTTGATCAAGTAGACACACACTCTTGCTTAACAGCTTTAGAGTGACAAATTACAACCACAAATCAGTCCAATTCAATCATCAAAAGATGACTTGAATGGCTTACAAGTCTCATGACTAAACAGACACAAACCCTAGCTCTCTCTCTATACTTCGCTCAGTATTGGTTGTGTTGTAAAACAGGTTTTCTAAGTCCGTTTTTATAGAAGCTTTCAGATGGGCTTGGACATCTTGAAAACCCTAAATCTATTTTCCAATCAAATATTCTCATGACAGCTGGTTAGATCTCTTTGGAAAATAAGTAAATCAGGTTATAATTAATGATTGAATGCGCCTGCAAATCAGATCTTCAATCATACATAGATTGCCATTAATTGTGCAATCACAAAACACCAGACATTCACACTGAATGTTCTGTGTACAGGATGTCATGACATCGGGTCTGACATCCTGGAACAATTCCTGCATAATCCATAATTCCATTTATAACTTCCAACAGGTACAAACATATCAGATGCCATGACGTTGTGTATGACATTCTGAAACAATCCTTAATGATCATGTCTTCCATTTGAACTCCAGCAGGTACACACATATCAGATGCCATGACCTTGTGTATGACATTCTGAAACAATCCTGCATGATTATGTTCCTTAAGCTCCAACAGGCACATAGGATATCTCATTTTAAGACATCACACATAACATCTTGTGAACACTCTTTGTTTTACCCAAATTGCTGCCAACACTTAGAACCAACAGTTAGTGTTAGTATTAGTGTGCCATAAGGAAATTTAGCGCTATGTTAAGCAATCGTAATTGGACTTATGTAGAAGTCACAATTATCTGAGGCCGGTCAATAATAATGTAGGCAACAACACAAGTTAGAGATCTTGATTAGTGAATCAAACTCCTACAACTTGCCATGCCAAAAGAAGATGAGAACTGATCTTGTATTGATTTAGGTTCTTTGCTTGATTAGGAAGCAACCTATCCTTAATGCAAAGCCATTCACTTGATCCATGATCAAGATGAATTAGATTTGAATCAAGAAAGGTTAAACCTCCCATACATCAAGGGTAACCACCAATCTTTAACTCATTGATAAAAAAAAAGAAAAAGAAGAAGAAGAAGAAGAAAAAGAAGAAGAATAAAGTGCATTAATGGAAATGAAATGAGGTAATCAACAAGCATTGACCAAAGATATATGAAATCAAGGTCAAACAATAGTAAACAGAAACAAAATGAAGATTAGAAGTCAAGAAACAAATAAAATGTTTTTGGTATTTTTCAAAAGTAAAATAATACTTGAATTAAAATAATAAAGAAAGGTCAAACTTCAAATTCACTTCAAATCAACTTTGAAAAGTCCATGTGAATTATCCTAAGTTCAACAAGGTCAAACAAAGTTTGACAAAAAATTTCAGCATTTTTAGAAGTCAGAAACTTATTTTAATCAATTCAAAATGCATAAAAATAACCTAATTGAATTAAAATCTCAAATAAATCTCAAATCAATTAATAAATTGATGATAATATTTTTCATAGATCTATCATCATTCAAATAGGTTGGAAAAATATTTTTGTATTTTTTGAATATCAAAAACTATTTAAAATGAATTAAAAATAACCAGAAAAGAGAAAATTCATAAAAAATATCAATGATAAAATAAAAAATATTAAAAATCATTTTTAGAAACTAGAAATTAAAAGAAGAAAAATGCAATTGGTCTCATATTTTTTGGACCAATAATGAAGGAGATATGATTTTTTGAAATGAAAAGGAATTAAAGAAATAAAAAGAAAATTGAAATCAGAAATAAAAATGTGGAAAAACAGGAAGCGTTGGATGAAGCTCATTAAATGAGATGGAAAATCACACGGATCACACATGCGCGCCTACCAAACACTTCAGTCAACTGAATCACACCTTGCCATTACTTAGGTCATAACATTGAGTGGCTCAGATCTTATTTGGAAATAAGAATGCACGGCCATGATTCATTCTGGAGACTAGATGGTGGTGTACACCACCGTCTTCTCCAGGCAACTTCCGGTGCCGGCCAAAAATTGCAGAGATTAAAACTCCACCAAATGACATGATCCTGGTATCAAATGAAAGTTGGGGTGATGTACATCACCCCTATACCAACCAATTCTACTCTAGGCTTCCATAGAAAGAGGAATCAGAGCTTGAATTTTGTGGTGTTCAATTGAAACTTGTTGGAATTCAATAATTCAAAGCACAAAATGATTGCCTCTATGGAGAAGACTTCAGACAACCCAGCAACAACAAGAAATATGCTATATACAAGTAGATTCGAAGAAAACAAGTTTGGATGTAAACCTCTAAAATGAGGAGCTTGAGAGCATGATCTCTTGATGCTTATGCTTGCAGTGTATTCTATTGATCAAGGTGAGCAAGGCTTAGGAACTGTAGATCTAAAAATCAAACAAGGAAATTGAAATTTAGATCTGAAAATTTTGAAAGAATGGGTGAGTTCCTTTGAGTATGGTTAAGGTGTGATTCGTGCAGCATAACAGGTGCCCTTAGGTTGTGAAAGTGAGAAGCATGGAGCACTTATTTATAGCAAAGGATGGCTGAATGCATGATCAAAAGCATGTGCATGGATGGAAAGGGCCTCCATGCATGGGCCTGTACAGGCGCATGGAGGGCCCAATTCCACTTGGTTTTGCAAGCTGATATCAAATGGGATCAAAATGCACGTGTAGATTATGTGTGCTGAGCTCATGCAATGCAATTTCAATTGATTTCCATAAATGCACCAATATGTTCATCCCTTCGAAAATGGCATTTCCAAAAGTGACACATAACCTTATGAGTAATGGTTAGAAACCTCTTGGCATGAGTATCAATTGTCATGTTGACCAAAACTTCATTTTCAATTTGGAAATTGGTGAAAATTGATCATGAAGTGTAGGGTGTAAAACATGTATATGTGAAGATTTCAAAAATGGCCAAACTTCAAGCCCTTATGTTTCAATGATGCAAGCTCCAAATGACAAACCCTCCAACATCAAAGTTATAGATCTTTTCATGAAAATCAATTTGAACTTAAATTTTGCATCATTTTGATTTCTTATGAAGAGGTTATGAGCACTTGAAGTTGGACTTTTTCACATTTCAATGCCTTTGGTCCAAAGTGACCTATAATGTTTTGCATTATTACATGTATTTCTTTTAGGATTATGAAAATTTATTCAACATAACAATTCAATTATACATCTTAAAATTTCCAATGCATTTGATACCACCTCAAAATTGTGAAAAATGAATGAGTTATGTTCTTGGGAAGTTGACCCAAAATTAGGGTTTCAGTCAAAATGACCGATAATGTTTTGAAATGGATGATGACCTTCTAAGCTTCAAATCAATTTTTGATGAATATGAAAGTTTCTCATATGGTTATTAATAACATTTTTTATCTTGGGGTCATCTCCATGTGACAAACACATCCAAAGTTAGGTCTCAGTGTACTTCAAAATATTTAGATGAAGTGACTGATCAACTTCTCAAGTCCATACCTCAAGTCTTGATGAATTGATGATTGAGGACACTCAAATAAGCTCAAATATGCATGAAATGATGAATGTAAGAACTTCCCTTGATTTTATTTGATCATGGGTTGAGGTTGCTTCATGAGCAAGGCATAGTTGATGAATAGATGAATTAGGGATTCCTTGGGAAACAAGCCTCAAACCCTTTGGTTTGCTTTGATAAAAATGATGATTTGAGATACTTGGGAGGAATATTTGATGAATGAGAGCTTTGGGAACCATTGTCATGCTTTCTCTCACCTTCTCCTGGCCACATCAATGAGCATAGGGGCCTCTGGGAGCCTTGGATCTTGTGATTGCTCAAGCTACAAACAAAAGATGTTAGTGACATGTTTTTGTCCTTTTGGTTAGTAAACAAAATAAGAAAAGCAATAATATACAATTCAAGCATGCTTGGTGATCTCAAACCAACTCACAAAAGTTCCCACCCAAAGGTAAGAAGCCAAGATGCTATGATCCTTGAGGCAAATGCAAAGTGCAATTATATGATGCCATGAGAGATCTTAGGGTCAAAATTGGGGTCTTACAAAAACAAAATTATGCCAAAACCATACAAATTGCTGGAATAACGCGGCTACAACTCAAGGGAGGCCAACAAACTCGGTTGAGGAAACCAACAAACTCAGCTAGGGATATCATCAACAACTCGGTTGTTGAAAGGCTGCTGAAATGCTACCGAGGATGAAAAAAGAATCATGCCAATTGCTTGGGGAGAACCAATAATGCTTCTCACTTAGGGCTTACCGTTTTTCAAACTGCTGTTGATATTTCTCTAAACGAGATTGATTGCTTAAAATAACTGCTTTTATATATTTAAGAAAATATGGTTTTAATTTAAAATTCAATTTCAAAAATGATCATAATAAAAATTTAAATCCGTTTGGTTGAATAACAAATAAGAGTAGAAACAATGGGATAAAAAGCTCAACTTTATTTAATAGAATGGTAGTCTGTAAATGACAAGACTCCATAGATCATTACAAAAGTTGTAAACTGCTAATTTACATGGAAAAGGGCTACATTGAATACAATGATCAATAATCCTTCTACCAACTCTTGACGTCCACTGTGCACTTGGCGTCGGAGGGAGATGATGAATCAGAATTGACCGACTTGCTCAAGAATGTCTTCAAAACTGAAGATCAACAGGATGCAGTTACTTGCCATGATCCCTAATTTTTGCATAAATTGCCCCAAGGTGGGGTACTCAATTTATCGGGATGATTCATTTCTATTTTTATGTCTATAATTTTTTCCTGGATCTCCCTTTCAGGTTTTATCCATCGAGACGCTCATTCTTTCCTAAGCCGCCTTTTTAGGTTTTCAACTTAGCGAGCTGTTCTTTTCTTTTTAGGCGAAGTATTTCTTGACTGCATCCGCATTCACAAGACGAGTGAACTATTCACCATCCATAGTTGTAAGAATCAAAGCACCGCCTGAAAAGGCCCTCTTAACAACGTATGAGCCTTCATAATTAGGAGACCATTTTCCCCTAGAATCTGGTTTGAAAGATAGAATCTTCTTGAGCACAAGGTCACCTTCTCTGAACACACGAGGTCTGACCTTCTTATCAAAAGCTTTCTTCATTCTTTACTGATATAACCTTCCATGACACATGGCAGTCAACCTCTTCTCTTCAATTAAATTCAACTGGTCATATCTGGTCTGACACCATTCATCCTCATTTAACTTGGCTTCCATCAGCACACGCAATGATGGGAACTCAACCTCTACCGGGAGCACGACTTCCATACCATAAACAAGTGAGAAAGGGGTTGCCCTTGTTGAAGTGTGGATGGATGTATGATACCCATGCAAAGCAAATGGGAGCATCTGATGCCAATCTTGGTACGTCACAACCATCATCTGGATGGTCTTCTGGATGTTCTTGTTTGCAGCTTCAACAGGCCCATTCATCTTAGGTTTTTAGGGAGAAGAATTATGATGTGCAATCTTGAAGTCTTTGCAAAGAGCTTCCACCATATTGTTGTTTAAGTTAGATCCATTATCAGTAATGATCTTACTTGGCACACCATAACGACATATAATCTTATTCTTGATAAACCTGACAATAACTTGCTTGGTTACATTCGCATACGATCTCGCTTCAACCCATTTTGTGAAGTAGTCAATAGCCACCAAAATGAAATGATGTCCATTCGACTCTCTAGGATTAATCATGCCAATCATATCAATTCCCCACATGGAGAAGAGCCATGGAGAGGAAATGACATTCAACAGTGTCGGAGGAACGTGAATCTTATCTGTATATATTTGACACTTATGGCATTTCTTCATAAATTTGCAACAATCAGATTCCATTGTCAGCCAATAGTACCCTACTCACAACATCTTCTTAGCCATAGCATATCCATTGGAATGAGTACCAAAGGAACCCTTATGTACTTCAGTTATCAACAAGTCTGCTTCGTGTCTATCCACCCATCTGAGCAGAACCATATCAAAGTTTCTTGTATAGCATGTCACCATTCAGGTGGAAATTGTCGGCCAATCTTATCAAGGTCTTCTTATCTTTCAAAGATGCCCCAGGCGGTTAAATCTGACTTTATATAAAACATTTAATATCAAAATACCACGACTTTTCATCTTTGACCTCTTCAACGACAAACACATGAGCTGGCCTATCAAGACGCATCACAGTCAACTTAGGAACTTCATTCCAATACTTCACCATAATCATTGAAGCCAACATTGCAAGAGCATCTGCCATCTGGTTCTCATCTCGAGGGATGTGATGAAACTCAACCTTTATAAAGTAAGTTGAAATCCTCCTCGCATAATCTCTATATGGTATCAAACCGGGTTGATTCTTCTCCCATTCACCTTTGATTTGATTCACAACCAAAGTCGAATCTCCATAGACGTCCAAATACTTGATTCTGAGATCAGTGGCCTCTTCAATCCCCATAATGCAAGCTTTATACTCAACCATGTTATTTGTACATTTGAAAGTCAATCTAGACGTAAATGGAAAATGCGTGCCTTGAGGAGTAAAGATTACTACCCCAATGCGATTACCATATTGATTAACAGCTCCATCAAATACCATGCCCAAACGGGAACCAGGTTCTGGCCCTTCTTCAAGCAACGGTTCATCACAATCTTTCATTTTCAAGTACAAGATGTTTTCATCAGGAAAATCATATTGTACTTACTAATAATCTTCAATCGGTTGGTGAGCCAAATGGTCAGCCAAGACACTGCCCTTGATTGCTTTTTGAGATCGGTATTCAATATCATACTCATATAACAACATCTGCCAACGGGCAATCCTCCCAGTTAAAGCAGGCTTCTCAAAAACATACTTGATTGGATCCATTCTGGTGATCAACCCAGTGGTATGATTCAACATATACTGGCGCAGACACTTAGTAACCCAATCCAATATGCAACAAGTCTTCTCTAGCATCGAATACCGAGTCTCACAATCGGTGAACTTTACTGAGGTAGTAAATTGCATATTCTTTCTTTCCAATTTCATCTTGCTGACCAAGAACACAACCCATACTTTCATCAAGCACAGCCAAATACATGATCAACAGTCTTCCTTCCATAGGCGAAGACAGAATCGGAGACTGAAGCAGATACTCTTTGACACTATCAAAAGATTTTTGGCAGTCTTCGGTCCAATCACTAGACTGATCTTTCTGAAGAAGCTTGAATATAGGAGCACATGTGGCAGTCATGTGTGAAATGAATCTTGAGATATAATTCAAGCGATCGAGAAAACCTTTGACTTGCTTCTCAGTTTTGGGCGCAAGCATCTCTTGTATTGCTTTGACCTTGGCGGGATCAACTTCAATACCCTTCTCGCTGACAATAAAGCCCAACAACTTACCATAACGAACACCAAAAGTACACTTATTGGGATTCAAGCGGAGTTTATACTTCCTCAAACGTTGGAATAACTTCAATAAATGCTCAACATGTTCCTCTTCATCAATGGATTTGGCAATCATATCATCAACATAAACTTCGATCACTTTATACATCATATCATGAAAAAGAGTAGTCATTGCCCTCTGGTAAGTTGCACCAACATTCTTTAGACCGAAAGTCATCACTCTATAACAGAATGTTCCCTAGGGTGTAATGAATATGGTCTTCTCCATATCTTTGGGTGCCATTTTGATCTGATTATATCTGGAAAATCCGTCCATAAATGAAAAGACTTTGAATTTAGCTGTATTGTCTTCCAACATATCAATGTGTGGCAGAGAGAAATCCTCTTTCGGACTGGCTTCATTCAAATCTCTATAGTCGACACACATACAAACTTTTCCATCCTTATTCGGAACAGGTACAATATTGGCCACCCATTACGGATACTCAACGGTAACAAGGAAACCGACATCAATTTGCTTCTGCACTTCTTCTTTAATCCTTACTGCCATACCAGGATGAGTCCTTCTCGATTTTTGCTTGACTGGTGGGCGTTCTGGCTTCAACGGCAAGCTATGCTCCACAATCTTAGAATCCAACCAGGCATGTCTTTATAGGACCAAGAAAACACATCTGAATACTCTCGGAGAAGATCAATCAACCCCTTCTTAACCTCTGGGCACAGTCGAGACCCAATCTTTACTTCCTTCACATCATCTTCGGAACCCAAGTTAACTAGCTCAATCTGCTCTTCAAATGGATGAATGGCTTTTTCCTCATGCTCAAATGGACGAGACAGTTCATCATATACTTCTTCATCACTTTCTTCCTCAGCCTTAAACACATGGAATTCAAAATTTGGCGAAGGAGTAGGAATATTGTATTCAATGAGTTTAGAAACCAACCTGCATAATGATTTGATATTTTGATTTTAGAGAAGTGAATTGGTGACCAAATATTATGCAGATGGATAAATTATATTTATTGATTTATTTATTTTGTGATTACCATTTTTGAAAAAGCAAAAAGTAAAAATAAAACATCATAGATATGGATGAATATAATTAAATTTTATTGATGATCAAGTTTGAAGATGCCCAAATAATGTTCACTTCTCCCTTAGGCATAGGAGAAGGATTTTCAAAAAACAAATAAAAGAAATTACTTAGATCGATGCACAATAATAGGAACATCAACAACAGTTCAATTGTTGCAAGCTTTTCCGTGCGTCACAAAATTGGTGCAGTCTTCGTCTTTATCACCCTCGATCACAGCAGCTAAGTGTTGTTCATTAACATGAATGAACCCTCCACTACGGAAACTGGGTTGCACATCTTCAGCTCTAACCACAAATGAACCTCGTTGGACACCCAAACCAGCTCTGCTCTTGTTGTCGGTGACTTCTACCATTTGTCCCCACTGGTCAGAAATACCATCTTCAACAATCTTCTGAGCATCTTTGAATGAGGACATAGGTGCCCCAACTCTCTTTTCCTCAGTAATAGATAGAGCTTGAAAAGGAGTTCCAATATCATCCTCAACTTCTACACAAGAGAAAGACGACAGGTGGCTTACCAACAAAGCCTTCTCCCCACCGACAATAACCAACTTACTATTCTTGTCAAATTTCAGTTTCTGATGTAGCATTGAAGTAACGGCTCCTGCTTCATGTATCCATGGCCTTCCTAACAAGCAACAATAGGCCGAATGGGTATCCATTACTTGGAAAGTAATTTGCAAATCACTCGGACCTATCTTCATAGGAAGGTCCACTTCACCGATCACCGTCAAAAGCTTTGACGATCACATCACTATATCTCATTGGAGCTCCTTGATACGATAATCTTGACCAGGTTGATTTTGGGAGTACATTTAATGAAGAACCAGTGTCAACCAATACATTTGATAGAGCATCCTCCTTGCAATTCATTGAAATGTGTAGAGCCAAGTTGTGATTTCTGCCCTCCTCGAGGAGTTCTTCATTACAAAAGCTAAGATTGTTGCAGGAAGTGATGTTAGCCACAATATGATCAAACTGATCCACCGTAACATCATGCTCCACGTAAGCTTGTTCTAATACTTTTTGCAATGCTTCTCTGTGAGCTTCAGAGTTCATAAGTAGAGACAACACTGAAATCCTGGAGGGAGTTTGGAGCAACTGCTCTACCATATTAAATTCTCTCTTTTTGATCAAACGAAGCACCTCATCGTCATCGTTAGGTTTCAAACCGCTGGATTCACCAGACTGACACTTTGGAGCACTAACTGGATCTACTGCAGGCACTTCAACCTTCTTATTGACTGAACCATCTTCCACATTCTTTGGGATCACCGGCCCAAAAACTCAACCGCTGCGGGTCACCTTTGTAACATCAGCAATGCTCACAACAAAACTAGTCGTAGGAAAAGGAACCTCTCGACCATTGTCTAACATGGTAGCATTATACTTATACGGAACAACATTATAGGATGCATACAGGACGGGGCCCGCTAACCGTATAACCAACGGCGATACCGATCTATTGCTGACATTGTTACTGTTGTTGTTGTCGAACTGGAATATTACCCTCTCCGGAGTCTTGAATACCAGAACTATAACACTCACATCATTATCCACATGACGGGACTGGAGAATCTGAATCATACCCTCATCCATCAACCTCTGCATGTCTCTCTTTGCAACCACACAACCTCGGGTATTGACACTGCAGATTGCACAACCATCATGGTCATGCTCACAATCACTCACCGAACAGATATCATTGTGCATCGTCACCAAGGACCTTCTAATGAAGCGGACATCAAATACTTTGAACTCCTCAAGACATCCATCTACCATGTTGACAGAAGGGTTGCCAGGAGAAGGTAGTGGATTAGCTTTGACATTAGGTGCACGGTCCTCAAAGGACACCATTCCACTCTTTACCAGTTTTTCGACTTCCTACTTCAGGGGGTAGCAGTTCTCAATATCATGGTCAGGAGCCCCTTGGTGAAAGGCACAGTGAAGCTCTGGCTTGTAGCACCATGGAAGTGGTTCAGGAATCTGTGGAGGATTTCTTGGTTGCAAAAGGTTCTTGAGAACCAATGATGGATACAGTTCATCATAAGACATAGGAATCGGGTCGAAAGAGACCTTCTTCCTCTCAAAGTTTTGTTATTGTTGATGATTGTTGTTGTTGTTATAGGTTTTTGTTCTTTGCGGTGGTTTTTGTTAACGTTGTTGTTGAATTGGTGTTGATTGATTATTAGAAAATACCGGAATGACAGATGACACTTGATGATGGTGTTGACGAGATTGTGGATTCCTTCTAATATGAGGCCTTCTTTGCCTCCCAACAGATATTGCATTGGTCTCATTCTCTTTCTTTCTAGAAAACCCACTACCATACTTCTTGTTAGACGAAACCTCCTCTTTAGACAACCGTCCCTCTCGGGCACCTTCTTCTTACCTCATCCCCATATTTACCATTTCGGTAAAATCACTGGGGGCACTAGCAATCATGGGCTCATAGTAAAATGAGCTCAAGGTCTTGAGGAAAATCTTGGACATCTTCTTTTCTTCCAAAGGAGGAGTAATCTAAGTGGCAAGCTCTCTCCATCGCTGAGCATACTCCTTAAATGTCTCTTTGTCCTTCTGAGACAATAACCTCAACTGGTCTCTATCCGGCGCAATATCCACATTATATTTGTATTGCTTCACAAATGCTTCACCCAAATCATTGAATGTGTGTACACTCTCACTATCCAAACCCATGTACCACCTCAAAGCGGCACCAGTCAGACTGTCTTGGAAATAATGAATCAGTAGTTTGTCATTATCAGTCTGTGTTGACATCTTTCTAGCATACATGACAACATGACTGAGCGGGCAAGTATTCCCCTTGTACTTTTCAAAGTCAATGACTTTGATCTTCATCGGGATTTTCACATTAGGAACTAAGCAAAGTTCTCCAGCACTCCTACCGAATAAATATTTTCCCCTCAGGGTCTTCAACTCCTTTCGCAGCTCAAGGAATTGGTCTTTCATTTCATCCATCTTTTCATAAACATCCGGACCCTCAAACGGCTCGGAATGATAGATGGTATCCTCAACACGGGGAAGAGTGTGAACAACCGGTGGAGGCACAGACATGACCGGACTAGATGTCGACATGGAAGCAAAAGTAGGCACAAATACTTTGGGCACAAAGTTAGGCGGCATTCCTCATGGGAATCCGGCAGGCATGGTAGGCGCAAAGTGAGCAGCAGTAGCAGGAATGGTAGAGGTAGCAACCTCTGAAATGACAGTCCTCTAAGGAGGAGGAGTTGTAGGCATTGGAGACGATTGATTCTGAGCAGCTAATACTGACTCCATCATGGAAGTCAGGTGGGCAATCTTGTCTTTCAAGTATCTGTTTTCTTGCTCTAGATGTTCCATCATTCTTGGATGATTGGCGCGGGTATTGTATCGATGAGTCAGTTTGGCTGAAGCACATAAGAATAACCAATAAGACATTTGGCGAAAGAGAAACCTCCTTATGCAAATGATGCATGAAATGCAATGCTTTGATTGTTTTTATTTTCAAGGAACTTACTGTTTTATTTGCAAACATATATATAATAACAATTGCACAATTTGATTGACCATAAAAATCTCTTTTATTTATATAATTGGAAGGATTACACTGAGTACAATTTCCGAAACCAAAATACAAAGTACAATAGAAAAGGAGACTAATCATCCTAAGGATCCCTAACAACAATGTCAGAAGATCTAACTGCAAGCACGTACTTCCTTCGGATGCATCGAATCTCGGACTCAAAAGAAGTCTTCATCTGAGCCTTTTTAAGGATAAACTGATCAACAATCTTCTTCCAAGCAACGGAAGGCTGAGGCATACTAGGGGAAGATGAAACCTCTGGCTCTCTCTGTCTCTTCATTACTCGGTATCCAAGAAGCTCAATATGTGCATCTTTATCCTTAGACTCAAGCTGCAACTCCTCATGCTTTCTACTTAAAGCATGGAAACCCTCTTCCCACATATCCTTTTCTTGCTTCATCCTGGTGAGTGCGTCTTCCAACTCCTCTACATCTTGGTTAGGGAGAGTTAATGGCTCAACCATAACTATAGACATATGTCTCTCACAAGCATAAGGCATCTTCAATTCCAAAGCTCTCTTATTCACCCAACGAGTGTAATCTTACAAAGCTACACAATTGCCCGGACCAAGCTCCGATCTTCCTTTCCGATGCACATTATGCCAAGCATGCACAATATTCTACTTTAAATGTTGGGTATCTTTACCCTCTTGATAGATAAGACCTTCTAACAAAGTGTTATTAGGTTTATCTCTCAAGGGGAACCCAAGTTGACGACGAGCCAAAGCAGGGTTATAGTTGATTCCTCCTTGTGTACCAATTAGAGGCACATTAGAAAACTCACCACAACTATCAATAATCTCCAAACTAAATGAAGAATCATACCAAACTATATCATCATTAGTGAGAGTAATAAGTCTCTGAGACCACCTTAGACACTGTTTGTTCTCCACAAAAGTAGGCGTCTGAGGTGAGTGCGAAATAAAACACTTGTACAGAAGAGGAACACAACACACAATTGTCCCACCACCCTTAGAATTCCTTAGATGCAAAGAGAAGTACATATTACCCAACAGAGTAGGCACAGGAATCCCAATCAAGAAGATTCTAATGGCGTTAACATCAACAAAATCGTCAATGTTAGGGAACAACGCTAATCCATAGATGAGAAACACAAAGATAACTTCAAAAGCATCCACACTACCGGCTTGAGCAAAGGCAGTAGCTTCCTTGATGAGGAACTCAGAAGTCAATCCAAACAATCCTTCTTTCTTCACCCCATGAGCCTCAATCTCAGAGTTCTTCAGATGAAGAGCTTAAGCTATAATATGAGATTTGGGAATCTCTTCCAATCCACTAAAGGTCACTTTGCTAGAAACAGGTATTCCCAAGAGATGGGCATACTCCTCCAACGTAGGCATAAGCAGATAATCATGAAAAGTGAAGTAACGGTAGAGAGGATCATAGAACTGAATCAACACACTCAAGAGCCCTTCCACCATATCAGCAGATAACACGGATAGAAGCTTCCCCTGACGTTGTTTGAAGTCCAAGGGATCTAATACAAAAGATGATAGCTTCCTTATCTCTTTCATATCTGGACATCTGAAACTGTACTTCTTAGTGTTCCTTCATCCACAATCTATGGTCTGAAAATATTTGCAAATAAAATCTCAGTTCCTTGAAGCTATTTTTGGTGTGATGAATGTTATGATGCGCATGAATGCATGAATGTAACAATCACAAATAAGGGATCACACACAAGGAAAACAAACAAAGGTCAAGGTATGGATCAAGTCATCATTAAGATCAATCATCCATTTTGGTGGATTATGGTTTTCACCTTATTAACACCCAAGTTCCATTGATATTGACAAGACTTGATTGGATCAACCATGAATCAAAGGTTTGTTGTGAGTCATGAGCATAGAGTCTGGGTAAGAACCATCCCAAAGGAGTGTACTAAGGATAAAACCTGTAGATCATGTTCTAAAAAGTTCCCAGAGTCTTAATTCCATCTATCGGATATTATAGGTTAGGATGACTGACTCATCAACCCATAATATTCTCAAGAGAAACTCGTCTGAGTGTAATATCGTGTAACAACTGTTATCAAGTCTACACTTGAACAGTCTCCGCACTACGTCCTAAATAGGCCAAGAGGGGTTAAATGTTCTACGGCCCTCAGCTTCTCGGACCCCAAATCAGAGATAGTAATGCCTAACCAAAAATAACTTGTGTGACATTCATAACTCCAAAAGGGTCCTCACTGAGTAGATGGGTCTCAAGCCAACTTGTTGAGGACTACTCCACACAAGTCGAACATGACTATACCATCCTTCTATCTTAATTGCACTCAAGTTCGGGTTAGAACTTATCTCACCACTCAGAGATCACCAAGCACAACAAGCAGATCATATCACACAAACAAATATACATAGATCAAATAAACAAATATATACACACAAAAAAGTAGGCTAAACCCACTGAAGACTACTCCCCAACAGAGTCCCCACTTAATTTCTGTAGCGATAAATTCATGACGATCAAGTTATGGATAAGCTAGACGTCAATAAAACCAGAGTCGTCGCCACGCTTTTATTGTTTCCAAGGGAAAAGGGAAAAGTACGAACAAAACCCAAAAGATAATAAGTTTTCAAATCAAAACTAATAAAATGTCATAGATTACAGGTAAGGGGGTTGGTTACACAGAGGGAAGGTGTTAGGCACCCAAAGTGTCCTAGGTACTCCTAGGGAGCCCTTTTTTTGTGTGCATATGTATTTTTGTATAAAAGATGTTTGCAATAAATAGAGTGGAGGGATGAGAAAAGAATGCATTAGTTATATTTTTGTGTTTGACAAGACCTTTGGACTTGTGCCTACGTACCAACATAAAATGAGGGATCAAAACCTCGTAGTTGGTGGTAACAATTTTAAAATGAGTGCATTTCTTTTAACAAAAATTTAAGTTTAACAAAGGCAGAAGAGGCCTAAAAATGTTTTGAATGAGTGTTAGTTCTTTTTGGCTTTTGAAATTTTAAGTCAAGTATGATTAAGTTCATTTACAATTTTAATTAAGAAAAGAGTTAAAAAAAATGCAATGGCATAAGGCCAAAGTTTCTAATTTGCAAAATGGTCAAAAAAGTTAGAAAACAAACACAATCAAAGAAGATTTTAAAAGGAGGGAGAGATTTTAAATTAAAGAAATGGGGAGGAGATGAAGCGACTAATCCTAAGCACAAATTTAAAAGTTAAGAGTTGAAAAGATCTGACCAATAGGCTGCAATCCAATAGACAAGAATATCGTATAGAAACCCAAACTTCCCTTAGACTTCAGAATCAAGCAATATCAATACACAAATAGTAAGATGAAGAGAAAGGAACCAAACAAAGATAGCCACATCCAAGCTTAGCAACTTCATAATCTTCTTCATAATCTTCCATGTATCAGATGACTTCAAAGATGAGTATTAGATACACGTTCAAAGTAACAGGTCCAAAAGATCATGTTACAGATGAACTCAAAGGGGATCACAATACTTGCATCAGATGAAAGTTCACTTTACAAGGACTTGGTTTCATGAAAGTTGGCATTGGCTAAGTCCTCTTGCATGGGGAGTGTTGCCTAATTCTAAGTCCAATGTCTCAGAGCAAACCAACAGTCCACACAAAATGTCTTTTAGGGTTTTTGTTGTTATTATGCACATTAAGGTCAAAAGAACACAAACAAGTATATACAATCACAGAATAATCACAAGATATGGCTCAAATGAGCAAAGTGAAAATGACATTAAAGTAAAAAAGTTAAATGGTATGAATAATGGCAAATGAATAAGAGCTCAAAATTAAAGTGCATAAAAGTAAATGGCTTGAAATTAAATGTTAGTTGTTAGTTGATTAGAAGTTATGTAAGACCCCAATTTTGACCCTAAGATCCCTCATGGCATCATAACATTGCATTTACATTGCCTCAAGGATCATAAGCATCTTGGCTCCTTATCTTTGGGTGGGATCTCTTGTGAGTTGGTTTGATATCACCAAGCATGCTTGAATTTTACATTATTTCTTCTCTCATTTTATTTACTAACCAAAAGCACAAAAATATGTCACTAACATCTCTTGTTTGTAGCTTGAGCAGTCACAAGGTCTAAAGCCTCTAGGAGATCCTATGTGCATTGATAGGGCCAATTGAAGATGAAAGAAAGAATGGAAATAGTTCCCAAAGCTCTCATCCATCAAATATGCCTCCCAAGTGTCTCAATTCATCATTTTGATCAAAGCAAATCAAGGGGTTTGAGGCTTGTTTCTCAAGGAAACCCTAATTCATATGTTCATCAACTGTGCCTTGCTCATGAAGCAATCTCAACCCATGGTCATAGACAATCAAGGGAAGTTCTTTCATTTATCATTTCATGCATACTTGAACTCATTTGAGTGTCCTCAATCATCAATTCATCAAGATATGAGGTGTGGACTTGAGAAGTTGATCAGTTAATTCATCTGACTATTTTGAAATACACTGAGACCTAACGTTTTATGTATTTGTCAAATGGAGATGACCCCATGAGAAACAATGTTCTTAAGGACCATATGAACAACTTTCATGTTCATCAAAAATTTTTTTGAAGCTTGGAAGGTCATCATCCATTCCAAGACATTATAGGTCATTTTGACTAAAACCCTAATTTTGGGTCAACTTCCCTAGAACATAACTCATTCGTTTTTCATGATTTTGAGGTGGTATCAAATGCATTGGAAATCTTAATATGTCTACTTCAAATGTTATGTTGAGCAAAATTTCAAAATCTCAAAAGAAATACATGTGATAATGCAAAACATTATAGGTCACTTTGGACCAAATGCATTGAAATGTGAAAAAATCCAACTTCAAGGAGCCATAACTTCTTCATCAAAAATCCAAATGATGCAAACTTTAAGTCGAAATTGATTTCCTTGAAAATATACACAACTTTGATGTTGAAGATTTTGTCATTTGAAACTTGAATCATTGAGACAGAAGGGTTTGAACTTTGGCCAATTTTAAAAATCTCACATGTGCATGTTTTGCACCCTACACTTCATGGCCAATTTTCATCAATTTCCAAGGCCCAAATGGAGTTTTGATCAACATAAAAAATGATCCTTATGCAATAAGCTTTCCAACCATTACTCATGAGGTGGTGTTTCCATTTTTGGCATAGCATTTTCAAAGGCTTGAACCTAATAGTGCAATTTTGGAAAATCATTTAAATTGCCTTGCATGAGCTACCACTACTCAATCTGCACGTCCATTTTGCTCTCATCATGCATCAGCTTTCAATTTCAGTTGGAATTGGGCCGTCCATGCGCCTGTACAAGCCCATGCATGGAGGCCCTTTCCATTCATGCAAATTTGAAATCATGCATTCAGCATTGCCTTGCCTATAAATACCATGCCATAGCTTCATAATTCTTCAACATAAAGGCGCCCCAATTGCTGCTAAACTGAAACCACAATCATCACTAAAGGAACTAGTTCATTTTTCTTCAAAATTTTCAGATCTGAACTATGGTTTCATTGATCAATTTTCAGATCTTAAAGTTCCTAAACCTTCTTTTCCTTGATCTATAGTGTGGACTGTAAGCAATAGCATCCAAGAATCGTGACTCAAAGCCTTGCAAATCAGAGGTTCACCTCAACTATTACTTTTTTCGAATCTACTTGCATAGTCCTTAATTCTCATTATTGTTGTGTGATCTGAAGACCTCTGCATAGAGGCAACATTGATGTGCTTTCAATTTTCAAAAATCATGAAGTTCATATTGTCGCTCCCCGGATTTCCCGAATCCAAGTACAAACGCGAAAAGAGGTGGCGAGGAAAAAGAGTAGAGTCTCCAGCTATGTACTTTTATCCCAAGAGGAGGGAAAGGTAGTACTGCATAACCAAGAGGGAACGGATAAAACAAAGTCTCCAACCAAAGAAAACTGAGTAAGGGGGCCGGTTACGTGAAGGGAAGGTTATCGCACCCCTTTGCGTCTGTGGTACTCCACAGGATCCACGATTGCTATTTATGTCTAAAGTGTGTGTATAAAAAGTCCTATATGCGATGCGAAAGAGAGAAAATTAATGTAGGGAAAATAAAGAGTTATTGCTCGCACAGGCCCTACCCTGTTGCATACGTATCTCAAGAAGGATTGAGAATCAGAGCACCGTAGCTCAGCTAACCTATTTTTGTTTGTTTTTTGTAGACTTACTCACCTGTAGTAGAAGGAGTTAACGTGTTCTTAGGAGAAGAAAAATCAATGAGTTTGTTTGTTTTAGGAATGCTCATGCAAAAAGGAAGTCCTAGACGAAGGAACCGTGCTACCTTAATTGACATGCAAACGAGAGACTATACGAAGCCTAGAAATCCTATGGGGAGACGATCACACCATACAAAACAAACATGCATAAAAGAAACACGCCAACAAGGGGGCTCAAACATACGTGGGTAGGGTTTTATTTAAGAGGGGTCATATCGACCTCGACAAACAAGCCATGGAAAAGTAATCAAATGGGCTCTTAACCACGGACATTGAACGTCAGGGTGAGCAGATCAAACGGGTAATGAGGATAAGACGTCATAGCTCTTAAGCCTGGACAAGGTGAGCTCACGACAAAAAGTGGGGATTCAGAAAGGTGGAACCCTCTCCTCTGACTGACCGGACAAAAGATCTTGGGCTTTTGTTCTGAAGCATCGACACGTAGTGTGAGCATAAAGAACGGCACACTGAATAACGGGGGATTGACTACTAATCCCTTTTATCCGTCAATTGCCTATTCATGGAGGTCTTTAGCACTGGTGCCTCCTTTTGGAGGTCTTTGGGTACAAAAGTAAACACACAAAAACATTGCCTCCTATCGAGGTCTTCCATCTAAGAAAGCGGTAAAATACGGGAAAATATGTAAAAGGGATCAAGAGATCTACCACACGGACAAAGGTCCGAAGTAACAACAACTCAAGAAATAAGAAACCCAGAGATCTCTCAGGCTAGCACCATCAAAGAAAACAAGTCAGCAGAGCAATCAGAATAAATCTCCAAATGGTATCCCACAAATAAAGGGGGATACCAAGCAAGTTATCTCTTCAAGGTTCATGTGAGTCCTCACAAAAAACACTCGACAAACAGGTTAGAGAAACAAGATGGAGTGCAATCAAGAGTTGCACCAAACAGGGAATCACATGAATCATGCCATTAAAGTTCACAAAAAGCTCACCAAAAGCAACCAAGGGTAGGAGGCCTAAACCTCTTGTCAAACAAATGCATTAAAAGGGTATAAAAACTCAAAGTCAAGGGACAAGGATCAAGACATGACATTCATACTAAAACATGTGCCCACATGCAAAACCTAACGATACCCACTCTTCCAAATTCACCCATAATACCTCATACATTCAGAAATTTCAGGTTGAAAGTATAAAGTAGTGGAAATAGGGCATACCTGATTGGGAAGGATCGATGGAAATTGAATGGCACGGTTGGGTTTGCAAAGCAATCTTAGGGTTTATATGAGAGGGAATTGGTTCTTTGCAGATGAGTTCCCTTCAGTCTCTGGAGGTTGCTCTTAATTAATTAGAATCTCTCTCTAGGGTTTTGTTCCAAGGAAATTTCAGCTATCACCAATTCTCCCTCATTTTTTCTTTCCTTTACTGAAATTTCAGGATTTATAACTTGATTTTCGTGGCTTTGTGGGCTCAAATGAGAGAGGTCCAAGTCCAAGATTTTTCTGTTATATTTTATTTATTTATTTATTTTATTATTATTATTTTTTTCTTTTTCTTTTTTCGTTTTCTTTTTCGTTTTTTATTTATTTATATATATATATATATATATATATATATATATATATATATATATATATATATATATATTTTTTTTTTCAAAACGTGTGGGCTTCTGGTGGGTTTTCTTGGGACTCGCTAGGCGACCCATTCTGCTCGCCTAGCGAGCATGACAGCTCATGAACAAAATTTTGCTCCTTCAAGATTAACGTTTTGAATGATGAATAGACCCTATTTGAACATGTTGGAAGTAACTCAAGTCATTCCCTGGCCGTTTCACCTTTAGTTGACCAACAATTGACTTTTGGCTTCATAATTGAATTTTGAACAGTATAAAGCCCATTAAGCTTGATCCTTTAGATAGAACCACAAAGTGACTTGAATGATATCCGAGCTTCTTGAAAGATAAACTCTTGGAGCTAATTCTGATTGAAATGATGAAATGCAATATGAAATGTTAATGACCTAAAAAATGAATGCATGAATGAGGAGGGCAAATTTTAGGTGCTACAGCTGCCCCTATTTAATTAACTGTGAACCTGAACGGGTGAAAGCAGCGGCTATCAGACTTTCAAGGTAAACAGGGATTGAATACCAAAAGAACCGGAGAATTTGCACTCTGTAGGTGACGAAGCGAGGAAAGCGAGGCCATTTACCGATGGCGGCTTCAAAACAAATTTGATATTTACCGATATCAAGGAAAGCGAGGCCATTTACCGATGGCGGCTTCAAAACAAATTTGATATTTACCGATATCAAGGAAAGCGAGGCCATTTACCGATGGCGGCTTCAAAACAGATTTGATATTTACCGATATCAAGGAAAGCGAGGCCATTTACCGATGGCGGCTTCACTGAGGAGGAGCAAGTGAAACAAGACCAGACATTTACCGATGACTGGGATGGAACTCGATGTTTACCGACATCGAACAAGGATGTTTATAAGTGAAACAAGACCAGACATTTACCGATGACTGGGAAGGAACTCGATGTTTACCGACATCGAACAAGGATGTTTATAAGTGAAACAAAACCAAACATTTATCGATGTCAAAGAAAGGGCTACACGACCAGACATTTACCGATGATTGGGAAGGAACTCGATGTTTACCGACATCGAACAATAATGTTTACCGATACCGAACAATGATGTTTACCGACACCAAAGAAAGAATACGCTTATGAAACGAAACCATTTACAGATGGCGAAAATGAAACACTCGATATTTACGGATAGCGAATCTGCTGGGGAATCTTAATGACAAAACCATTTACACGGGTGTTGACAGAACGATTTTTTGTAGACACCGTGAGAGACATGCCATTTACTGATGGCCAACGATTGGGATTCGACGTTTACCGACATCGAAAGATGATGTTCGCCGACACCAAAGAAAAGGACACACATTTACGGGGATCAACACGACACTTACCGGTATCGCAAGGATGATATTTACATATGTCAAAGTAAGGCAGACGCTTACTAGTGACTAGATCGGAAGAGAATCAAACTTTTCTTTTACGGACTGGTGAGAAAATAAATCTCACTGGGATCATCGATTCTGAATGTTGCCAAGAGCAACTACTGCAAATGTGTTACACTGATGTTGAAAAATGATCCGTCTCTTCCAGAGATATGACCCGATCTGGTTTAATACATGTATGCATATGTTTGAGTTTTCTATGGCGTAATGCTCCACACTGAATGGAAATGCTACGCGATTTGAGAATGCGAATGCAAATGATAATTATTACATGCAAGATGCAAAGGGAGGAAAACTCCTGCTGGGAAAGAAAATGATCACTTTACTGAGCACACAATTCCTGATTCGATCTTCCAACTCTGTGGGGAGATACAACAATTCTACTGAGGATACTTACTGAACTGACTTTCTCGGAATGGTAGAGAAACCAACTCAACTGGGGAGTCACTTGTTGGGAAAACACCAACCTCTCGACCACGCTGGGGAAACAGATTCTGAACTCGACTTAGACGACCCAACTTCTTACACGACTAGACAGTGTTGAAACAACAGGGTCTTCCTTCGAACAAACTTTGGTTCATCTGCTTTAGCCATCAACCAAAGATAGTAACCTGCAAAACGGAAAGACATACATGCCCTAGGGGATCGTATGGACAAGATATACTCAAGTGTACTCAACATTCAAAATGATTTTCAGATGTTTTATCTTTCCGCACGTCATTGTCTAGCCTTCATGTTTTTAGATGCAATGTTTATCAAAAATTCGGACATTTTTGCAAACAAAACAGTAAAAATAAAAAACAAGAGAGCAATTCGACTGAATAACGACTTTTATTGATTGAAATGGCCTATAAAGGCAAATACATCAGGAAGCAATTCCTAGGAAGAGGTAATTGCGCCAAAAGAGAAAATAAACTATCCTATTGGCAATGTGAACATGGCATTCCACTATTTTCCAATTCTGTTATGACTCATAGATCTTCACTTTCCCCCAAATTCTTCACTTTCTGAGAAGAATGATTGGACCGATCATATCCTTCTAGATGGTAGACACTGAAACGCGATGAAGTACAGATAACTCAGACTGTAGTCTTCGCTTTAATCCCTCTTTTGCTTGGACCGCCTTTTCAGGTTTTCAATCCACCGGGATACCCATTTTTGCCTAAGCCGCCTTTGCAGGTTTTCGACTTACCGGGTGTACATATTATTTTTATTCTTTATCCCTAACGTTTTCCCGAACCTTTTTCTTTTCTTTTTCTCTTGGTTCGCCGGGATGCCCTTTTTTGCCTGGACTCTTTTTTTTTCAACGGGTCAGTTTATGCGAAGTATTTTTTGACTACATCTGAATTCACAGGGGACGGAAAATCTTCACCATCCATAGTTGTAATCATCAAGGCTCCACCAGAAAAGACCTTTTTAACAACATATGGACCTTCATAATTCGGAGTCCACTTGCCCCTGTTATCTGTACCGGGAGGAAGGATCCTCTTCAAAACCAAATCACCTATCTGATAGCTTCGAGGACGCACTTTCTAATCAAAGGCTTTCTTCATCCTTCTCTGATATAGTTGACCATGGCACACAGCTGCTAATCGCTTTTCCTCAATTAAATTTAACTCATCAAACCTGGCTTGAACCCACTCAGCCTCGTCAAGTTTTACATCCATCATCACCCTCAAAGAAGGGATTTCAACTTCTACTGGCAAGACTGCCTCCATACCATACACAAGTGAAAATGGAGTTGCCCCGGTTAACGTACGCATTGAGGTACGATACCCATGCAAAGCGAAAGACAACATCTCATGCCAATCCTTGTACGTCACAACCATCTTTTGCACAATCTTCTTAATGTTCTTGTTTGCCGCCTCTACAGCACCATTCATCTTTGGTCTGTAAGGAGAAGAATTGTGGTGTTTGATCTTAAAGTCTTTGCAAAGCTCTTTCATCATCATGTTATTGAGATTCAAACCATTATCAGTGATGATTCTCTCAGGAACCCCATAACGACATATAATTTCTTTCTTAATGAATCGAGCAACCACTTGTCTGGTAACATTGGCATAGGAAGCTGATTCCACCGACTTGGTAAAGTAATCAATCGCGACTAGGATGAAGCGGTGTCCATTAGAAGCAGTAGGTTCAATCTTTCCAATCATATCGATTCCCCACATCGCAAATGGCCAAGGAGAATTCATAATATTCAGGGGGTTTGGTGGTACATGCACTTTATCTGCATAGATCTGACATTTGTGGCACTTCCGAGCGTATTTGAAACAATAAGATTCCATGGTTATCCAGTAATAACCGGCTCTTAACAACTTCTTGGCCATTGCATGACCACCAACATGGGTACCAAAAGATCCCTCGTGTACTTCCTGCATTAACATGTCTACTTCGTGTCTAACCACGCATCTGAGCAGAACCATGTCAAAGTTTCTCTTGTACAACACATCATCCTTGTTCAAGTAAAAGCTTCCAGCTAGCCTTCTCAGTGTCTTCTTGTCATTCTTTGACGCTCCTTCAGGATACTCTTGGCTTTTGAGGAACTTCTTAATATCATAAAACCACAGCTTCTCATCAATAATAGACTCGGCTACAAACACATACGCAGGCCTCTCGAGTCGATTCACAGCAACGTGTGGCACATGATTCTGCCAATGGACTTTAATCATGGAAGACAATGTGGCTAAGGCATCAGCCATTTGATTTTCATCTCGGGGTACATGATACAACTTTACTGTCTTGAAGAAAGTCAGGATCCTTCTGGTGTAATCTCTATAAGGAATCAAATATGGCTGATGAGTAATCCAGTCTCCATTGACTTGGTTAATCACTAGAGCAGAATCTCCATAAATGTCCATAGTTTTGATCCTTAGGTCGATGGCTTCCTTAATCCCTATGATACAGGCCTCGTACTCAGCTTCGTTGTTGGTTACTTCAAAAGTCAATCTGGAGGAAAAAGGTATGTGTGCACCTTTAGGATTAATGGGTACTTCCCCAACACCATTTCCATTCACATTTACCGCCCCATCAAACATCAATGTCCACTTGTCATCGGGATCCGGTCCTTCCTCGACAAGAGGCTCTTCACAATCTTTCATCTTTAAGTACATGATATCTTCATCAGGGAATTCAAACATCATCGGCTGATAGTCATCAATTGGTTGCTCAACAAGGTAATCAGACAGAATACTACCCTTGATGGCCTTTTGCAACGTGTACTGGATATCATACTTTGTCAAAATCATCTGCCAACGAGTCACTCGTCCGGTAAGAGCCGGCTTTTCAAAGATATACTTTACTGGGTCCATCTTAGAAAAAAACAAGGTAGTATGGTTCAACATATACTGTCTTAGTCGGCGAGCAGCCCATGCCAAAGCGCAGCAAGTTTTCTCGAGCAGCGAATATCTTGTTTCACAGTCGGTAAACTTTTTGCTAAGGTAGTATATTGCATGCTCTTTTCGACCAGACTCGTCATGCTGTCCCAATACACACCCCATCGAATTCTCTATTACTGAAAGGTACATTATCAGGGGCCTCCCAGGAACTGGAGGTATAAGAATTGGAAGTTTCTGCAAATATTCTTTTATCTTATCAAAAGCTTTTTGACAGTCATTGTTCCACCTGATTACTTGATCTTTTCTTAGCAATTTAAATATCGGTTCGCACGTAGCTGTTAGGTGAGATATGAACCGTGCAATGTAGTTCAGCCTCCCTAAAAACCCACGAACCTGTTTTTCCGTTCTTGGTTCAGGCATTTCTTGAATAGCGCTTACTTTCGCTGGATCAACCTCAATCCCTTTCTCACTGACAATGAAACCTAACAGCTTTCCAAATCTCACTCCAAACGTACACTTGTTTGGATTCAGCCTCAGTTTGAACTTTCTCAATCTTTCGAACAACTTTTGCAAGTTTACGAAATGCTCCTCTTCTGTCTGAGACTTCGCAATCATATCATCCACGTACAATTCAATTTCTTTGTGCATCATGTCATGAAAGAGAGTCGTCATAGCTCTTTGGTAGGTAGCACCGGCGTTCTTCAACCCAAATGGAATTACCTTATAACAGAACGTTCCCCAAGGTGTAATGAATGTCGTCTTTTCCATGTCTTCTGGCGCCATCTTGATCTGATTATAGCCAGAAAATCCATCCATGGAAGAGAAAACCGAGGACTGAGCAGTGCTATCGACCAATACATCAATGTGAGGTAATGGGAAGTCATCTTTCGGACTGGCTCTGTTTAAATCTCGGTAATCGACACACATCCTGACTTTACCATCCTTCTTTGGCACGGGTACGATGTTGGCCACCCAAGGGGGATAGTTGGTAACTGCTAGAAAACCTGCATCCAACTGTTTCTGAACCTCCTCTTTGATCTTGACAGCTATATCAGGACTAGTTCTGCGAAGCTTCTGCTTTACCGTAGGACAATCTTCTCTGAGAGGTAGCCTATGCACCACAATATCTGTATCCAAACTAGGCATATCTTGACACGACCATCTGAATACATCCACATATTCCTGCAGCATTTCAATTAGCCCTCTCTTGACCTTTTCCTCTAAAGCATCCCTTATCTTGATCTCTTTCTTTGCGTCCTCAGTACCAAGGTTAATGACTTCCAACTCTTCCTGATGAGGTTGAATGACCCTTTCCTCCTGTTTCAATAATCTGGCCAATTCTCTGGGGAGTTCACAATCTTCTTCACTCTCCTCTTCGGCTTGGTAAATGGGATTATCGAAGTCATACTGAGTCATAACATAACCGTTTTCAATGGAATCTGCAAGATCAATTCTGCACGAACGATGTTTCATGCTTTATTTTAGAAAAGAGTTCAAGAAAGTCACAAAAAACAAAAAACATTGCCATTTTTATTGTTTTGAAAATGAAAGTAAAAAGAGAAAGACAGTGAGCACAAATTTGATTACAAAACGTCCTTTATTGATGATAATCATTGAAAATTCAAAACATGATGTGGCCCTACAATGAACCACTACGCCTTGGGAAGAGCGTAGGGCTTTCATGCAAAATGAAAAACAAAAGAAAATTACTCTGTCTGAAGAGTAACTTGGACTATTTCTTCAGCAGTCCAGTTGTTGATCTTCTCCCCTGGAGCACACAGGCGCACCCAATTATCCATATCACAATCACTGTCACCATCTTCATTGCCTGTTGCAAAGACATCCCCGTGATTCATCAATCCAACACTAGTGAAAGTACACGGCCCTTTCTGGTTAAACTGTAAACAACCTTCATTCATCAATTCCTGGATACCTTCTTTCAATTTCACACAGCCGTTTTCATGATTACCAAAATCTGAACAATTCTTGTCACATCCCGGGAATACTCCCCCTCTAAGCAGACGTTCCTTCACCACAAACAACGAAGTCTGAACATCATTAACATCGACTACCAAGTTCAAAATTTCTCCATCTTCCACACTATTTACTCTGGGCCCTCCATGCTGAGGCATAGGATTATTCATCACATTCGGAGTAGGAGCGAAGTTAATCGTCTTGTCATCAATCAAATCCTGAACTTTATGGTGAAAAGCCCGACAATTCTCGATGTGGTGCCCTGGCGCACCAGAATGAAAATCACAACGGACATTAGCATCATAACCAGCGGGAATCCTTGTTAATGGAGCCATAGTGCGAAGTTCAACAAACTTTAACCTGAGCAGTTCAGGGAGTAATTCAGCATAAGTCATTGGCAACGGATCAAAATGACGATCTGGCATTCTTTGTCTTTGTTGGAATGGGCGTTGTTGTTGTTGTTGTGGCTGTCCTCTTTGTTGTTGTTGAGGTGGGGTTGCTGGAATAGTCACAGCAGCAACTTGACGGTATTGTTATCCTCTGTTTCCATTTCTCTGATTATATATAGCATTTGTCTCACCCTCTCTCCTTCTGGGTGCCCCTGAAAATGGTTTCTTAGCACTTGAAGAACTTGAAGAACCAGGGTCTTGGATTTTTCTCGCTTTGATAAGACTTCCAGTTCTTTCTCCGCAAATCACAACATCCGAAAAACTACCAAATGGGCAACTTCCCATACGATCCATGAATACACCTTGCAGGGTTCCAATGAACATATCAGGCAATTCTCTCTCCAACATCGGAGGTTGTACTCTTGCAGCTAACTCGCACCACCTTTGGGCGTATTCCTTGAAACTCTCACCAGGCTTTTGAAACAAACTCTGCAACTGGGTTCTGCTCAGAGCCATGTCCATGTTATGCTTGTACTGCCTCAGAAAAGCTTCACCTAACTCTCTCCATCTTCTGACAGATTCTTTTCTCAAGTCCATGTACCAATCCAAAGATGCTCTAGACAAGCTGTCTTGGAAAAAGTACATCCATATATTTTCATCCTCAGTATAAGCGGATATCTTCCGGTAGTAAGCTTGCACATGAGTTCGGGGACAAGAAGTGCCATTGTACTTGTCGAAAGATGGAGCTTTGAACTTGTACTGGATCCTCAACCCATCAACTAAACCCATGTTAGTAACATCAAAGCCCAAAGAATTCTGGCACTCCATGGCGCGAATCTTTTCAGCAAGGGCGTCGACCTTTCTATCTCTCTCTTTCGCCTTTCCAAGTTCATCATCATCACTGGGAATAGTGAACATATCTTCTTGCTTGTCAACCAAATGAGAAGGATGGTGAACTAGGGCACGTGCCGCTCGAGCATTAGCAGCCTCTGTAATGATGGGTTGTCCATTGATTCTAATACCACGCAGTTCGTCACCAGTAGCATGGTTGTTGACAGGGTTGGTAACAGCAGCGTCATCGACAGGGGGTCCTTCTGGAGGATTCTGATCGACAGGGGGAATCACAGTTTCTTGTCTCCGGGCCAAGGCTCGGAGTTCCTCTTGCCCTTGCACTACCCCTTGCATCATATTCATGAACTGGGCCATGTTGGTCCTCATCTCTGCTAGTTCTGCTTGAACTTGATCCATGATCTTCTGTTGATTCTGCCTTGTTGCATAACGGTGCGGACAATGCTCAGCAATCCTGCCTGAAACGGGAACCAGAATGAGAAATCCTCTTCCAGAACACCTATAATGAGGCAAGAATGATATGTGTATGATGCGTATGATGCGTATGCTAGGTTTTATCATTTCTCAGGTATTCAAGAGTCTCGTCCACCTTTGAAAAATGGCAACCTGTACTCGTAAGCGGAACATAAACAACAAAGAAGCAACATACACTAGACGGCAAGCAAAAGTGAGACATCAATAATCTCATCCATAGGCATAAGAAATAATATTCATACAAATGTAGTTCAAGCAAAGATTAAATTTATCAGTGTAGAACAAGGAATCCCATCCAATAATCCTAGAGGTGATCTTCAAAATAAACAACAAGACAAACTAGGGAAGTCGTCCTTCAGGAATGAGAGTCTTCAAATACTGGCACTGATCCATCAATCGGTCACACTCTAAACACTCAGGTAGAGGGGTGAGCTTCTCTTTCAGTTGCACCCTGAGTTCAACAACTTCCTCTAGGAAATGAGATGAACAGATGTCACTTCCTCGGAGCTGGCTCTCTGCTGCATGCCTCAGATCTACCTCTTTCTTCAACTTAGTATCTTTGTCCTTAAGCTATTTTTCCAAGTCTCGTATCTTCTTTTTGTAATTGGCTTCCGCTTTTTGTAATCTCAAGCGTTCAAGGTGTTCTTCATCCAACATTCTTTCTATCTCATCATAGAACCTCTTTTTGTTTCCTGATCTACTAGCACTTTCACCTTGCACTCCTTTGAGTTTATGAGCCAAATTCAGCCCATCAGCTTTTTCCTTGTAAAGCTCCATTTGGATCTCTTGTTCATTTTCTTTCAACTGGCGATTCTCCATTAAGGCTTGTTTGTAATACTCAGCAGGCACACTCTCAGAAAGGATCGAAGGCGGTTGCTCCTGTAATGGTTCCATCCGGTCATATGGTAGCAACAAAGTTCCAACTCTTTCCTTGACCCACTCAGTGTAAGCAGGCATAGCAATTGCAAACTTCCTCCCTAAAACAGATCCATCTTTTATACCAATATTCTCCCAAGCTCTTCCCACTTGCTCCAATCTTTCCGGATCGCTCCGTTTCTCAAAGTACACACTTTCGGCTATGTCGACATCTTGTGGCCTTTCGTTCATGACAAAACCCAACTGACGGAGAGAAAGAACCGGGTTGTAGTTGATGCAACCCCTAGTTCCTATGAGTGGAACATTGCGAAACTCTCCACAACTCATAATGACAGTGCGCACATTAATCCTATAAGCTTGCCACTTGATATCATAAGATGTAAGCGACATGATCCTCTGAGTCCATTTGTGAGTATTCTGAGTATCCACAGACGGTCCATTGGTTGGTAGAAAAGACAAGAACCACTTGAGTAGCAACGGGAGACAACACCTGATAGCTCCACACTTACCATGCTTGTTGTGTATCGCATAATAGGTGTCAGCTAACAAGGTAGGCATCGGGTTTCCTCCAATGAAAATAGTGATTGCTGCCAGGTCCACGAAACTAGGCATACTAGGGAATAAAATAACTCCATAAATCATGACAGCCAACTGAGCGTTGAAAGCTACCCAATTTCCTTTCTTTGCCTATTCCTTAGCCATTCCTACCAAGAACTTCAAGGATAAGCCCACAACATCACCGCTTGGCTTCCAATTATCGCTCACTTCCTTGATGCTCAAGTAAAGAGCCTTAGCGACAACTTTGAAATCCACCTCCTTTGGCACATCCAGGAAAGGTACTCGGTTTTTGATTCGGACATTCATAAGGATGGAATACTCTTCAAGAGTGGGTGCTAACTGGTAGTCTTGAAAAGTAAAGCAACGAAGCTCCGGATCATAGAACTGTAAGAGAGTCTGCAGAGGTACCGGATCAACCACCATCTTCAACAATGCCAAGAAATCCCCATACTGATCATCAAAAACTTTCTGATTACGGTCGGTCACGAGATTACCCAATTCTTCCAAAGATGTCAACGACTCACGGTAGAAGCTGTAGGTGCAAGTCTTCCTCTTCAACTCTAGAATGGCAGCCATCTCTCGGTGTGAACAGACTCCTGAATAAACCTAAAAAATGATATGCATATGCGGGTTAACTTTTTTTCTTTTTTATGCATTATTTTTTTGAAAGTAAACATGCTATGATGCAAAATGATGAAACAATGGATGGTTGGCTGTGTATTTCAAGGAACAGGATCAGAACTTTAGCATGAATTCGGAATCGGGAACCATAGAACATGGTCATCAACTTAGAACCCAGACTTCAGAACCAACGGTCACCAACAAGAACCAAACAAAAGTCACCAACAGGACACGGTCACCAACAGAACAAGTCACAATCAGTATCTGTAAATGATTCATTCCCGCCCCACTCACGGGTGTAATCTAGGCCAGGGTAAGGTTAAGAGAAACGCAGGATAAACACTTCTTTCAAAAATATCATCATATGCACACCAGGTGTATGCAACGATAATACCCCATCAGAATCTGAACTGCTCGTGATACCATGTTCCTCTAAGTGGCGCCATACCACCTGCTTCCCATGAATCACTCTATTCCTAGGTGTCCTAAAGTTCACTCATAGCCTGTGTATTGGGCCTTTTACCTCTTGTGACTCCCACCCAACAGTGAAACAGATACACAGCCAGCACAATATGCATGACACAATAAAGCGCACATAGGATGCAATGCAAGCAGATAAGTATGCAAAGCAATAAATTAATAACACACAATAGACAATAAACAAACGCTAGGAAAGGCCCACTAGGGAAAATAAGTCCCCAGCATAGTCGCCAGCTGTCGCTCCCCGGAATTCCCGAATCCAAGTACAAACGCGAAAAGAGGTGGCGAGGAAAAAGAGTAGAGTCGCCAGCTATGTACTTTTATCCCAAGAGGAGGGAAAGGTAGTACTGCATAACCAAGAGGGAACAGATAAAACAAAGTCTCGAACCAAAGAAAACTGAGTAAGGGGGCCGATTACGTGAAGGGAAGGTTATCGCACCCCTTCACGTCTGTGGTACTCCACAGGATCCACGATTTCTATTTATGTCTAAAGTGTGTGTATAAAAAGTCCTATATGCGATGCGAAAGAGAGAAAATCAATGTAGGGAAAATAAAGAGTTATTGCTCGCACAGGCCCTACCCTGCTGCATACGTATCTCAAGAAGGATTGAGAATCAGAGCACCGTAGCTCGGCTAACCTATTTTTGTTTGTTTTTTTGTGATGAATGACGTTACTACACAATCTACCGAATGCTCGACCTTTGGAGACTTACTCACCTATAGTAGAAGGAGTTAACGTGTTCTTAGGAGAAGAAAAATCAATGAGTTTGTTTGTTTTTGGAATGCTCATGCAAAAAGGAAGTCCTAGACGAAGGAACCGTGCTACCTCAATTGACATGCAAACGAGAGACTATACAAAGCCTAGCAATCCTATGGGGAGACGATCACACCATACAAAACAAACATGCATAAAATAAACACGCCAACAAGGGGGCTCAAACATACGTGGGTATGGCTTTAGTCAAGAGGGGTCATATCGACCTCGACAAACAAGCCATGGAAAGGTAATCAAATGGGCTCTTAACCACTGACATTGAACGTCAGGGTGAGCAGATCAAACGGGTAATGAGGATAAGACCTCATAGCTCTTAAGCTTGGACAGGATGAGCTCACGAAAAAAAGTGGGGATTCAGAAAGGTGGAACCCTCTCCACTGACTGACCGGACAAAAGATCTTGGGCTTTTGTTCTGAAGCATCGACACGTAGTGCGAGCATAAAGAACGACAAACTGAATAACGGGGGATTGACTACTAATCCCTTTTATCCGTCAATTGCCTCTTCATGGAGGTCTTTAGCACTGGTGCCTCCTTTTGGAGGTCTTTGGGTACAAAAGTAAACACACAAAAACATTGCCTCCTATCGAGGTCTTCCAGCTAAGAAAGCAGTAAAATACGGGAAAATATGTAAAAGGGATCAAGAGATCTACCACACGGACAAAGGTCCGAAGTAACAACAACTCAAGAAATAAGAAACCCAGAGATCTCTCAGGCTAGCACCATCAAAGAAAACAAGTCAGCAGAGTAATCAGAATTAATCTCCAAATGGTATCCCACAAATAAAGGGGGATACCAAGCAAGCTATCTCTTCAAGGTTCATGTGAGTCCTCACAAAAAAAACTCGACAAACAGGTTAGAGAAACAAGATGGAGTGCAATCAAGAGTTGCACCAAACAGGGAATCACATGAATCATGCCATTAAAGTTCACAAAAAGCTCACCAAAAGCAACCAAGGGTAGGAGCCCTAAACCTCTTGTCAAACAAATGCATTAAAAGGGTATCAAAACTCAAAGTCAGGGGACAAGGATCAAGACATGATATACATACTAAAACATGTGCCCACATGCAAAACCTAACGATACCCACTCTTCCAAATTCACCCATAATACCTCATACATTCAGAAATTTCAGGTTGAAAGTATAAAGTAGTGGAAATAGGGCATACCTGATTGGGGAGGATCGATTGAAATAGAATGGCACGGTTGGGTTTGCAAAGCAATCTTAGGGTTTATATGAGAGGGAATTAGTTCTTTGCAGATGAGTTCCCTTCAGTCTATGGGGGTTGCTCTGAATTAGTTAGAATCTCTCTCTAGGGTTTTGTTCCAAGGAAATTTCAGAGTGTTTTCAGCTTTCACCAATTCTCCCTCCTTTTTTGTTTCCTTTACTGAAATTTCAGGATTTATAACTTGATTTTTGTGGCTTTGTGGGCTCAAATGAGAGAGGTCCAAGTCCAAGATTTTTCTGTTATATTTTATTTATTTATTTATTTATTTTTTTATTATTATTATTATTATTATTATTATTATTATTATTATTATTATTATTTTTATTTATTTTCAAAATGCGTGGGCTTCGCCTAGTGAGCATGACAGTTCAGGAAATTCCTCTGAGCGCAGGTGATTCTAGTGGCTTTTCTTGGGACTCGCTAGGCGACCCATTCTGCTCGCCTAGCGAGCATGACAGCTCATGAACAAACTTTTGCTTCTTCAAGATTAACGTTTTGAATGATGAGTAGACCCTATTTGAACATGTTGGAAGTAACTCAAGTCATTCCCTGGCCATTTCACCTTCAGTTGACCAGCAATTGACTTTTGGCTTCATAGTTGAATTTTGAACTGTACTGAGCCCATTAAGCTTGACCCTTCAGATAGAACCCACAAAGTGACTTGAATGATATCCAAGCTTCTTGAAAGATAAACTCTTGGAGCTAATTCTGATTGACATGATGAAATGCAATAAGAAATGTTAAATGACCTAAAAAATGATTGCATGAATGAGGAGGGCAAATTTGAGGTGCTACACATATGAACACCACAGATCTTCCACTTCTGATTTTTCTCAATATAGAGATCTAGAATGAATTTGAGTGGTCTATGGGTGATGTACATCACCCCAGCTCTCATTTGATGCCTGGATCGTGCCTTTTGGTTACCATTTACATCTCTACAATTTTTGACTTGGTCGGAGAAGACGGTGGCGCTGGGCACCGTCTGGTTCTCAGATTTGATTTGGAGCGTCCATTCCTTCTTCCAGATTCAATCACATGCATCCAACGTTATGACTTTTTATTTGGAAATGTGCGCTTCAGTTGACCAGGGAGCATGGTAGGCGCGCACTTCATGACCTCATGATCTGCCAGCTCAATTAATGAGCTCAGATCAAACGGTCCACGCACTTTCCTATTTTCTAATTTGTGATTTTAATTCTTTTATTTCTTTTAATTCTACTTCTCTTTAAAAATTCATATCTCTCTCCTTATTGGTCCAAAAATTATGGGACCAATTTCATTCTTCTCCTTTTAATTTCAACTTTCTAAAAATGATTTTCAATATTTTTTTTTTATCATTTGATTTTTTTTTTTTGTAATTTTCTCCTTTCTGCTTATTTTAAATTCATTTAAAATAGTTTTTGATATTCAAAAAATACAAAAATATTTTTCTAACTCTTTGAATAATGATAGATCTATGAAAAATATTCTCATCAATTTATTAATTAATTTGAGATTTATTTGAGATTTTAGTTCAATTAGGTTATTTTTATGCATTTTTAATTGATTTAAAATAGTTTCTGACTTCTAAAAATGCTAAAAAAATTGTCAAACTTTGTTTGACCTTTTTGAATTTGGGATAACTCACTTGGACTTTTCAAAGTTGATTTGATGTGATTTTGAAGTTTGACCTTTCTTTATTATTTTAATTCAAGTTTTATTTTAATATTAAAAAATGTCAAAAATATTTTATTTGTTTCTTGACTTCTAATCTTCATCTTGCTTTTGTTTTCTATTATTTGACCTTGATCTTCTTTATCTTTGGTCAATGCTTGTTGATTATCTTATTCCATTTCCATTAATGCACTTTAATTCTCCATCTTCGTCTTCTTCTTCTTTTTTCTTTTTGATCAATGAGTTAAAGATTGGTGGTTAGCATTGATACATGGAAGCTTAATCTTCCTTGATTCCAATCTAATTCATCTTGATCATGGATCAAGTGAATGGCTTTGCATTAAGGATAAGTTGCTTTCCTAAATCATGCATAGAACCTAAATCAATACAAGATCATTTCTCATCTTCTTTTTGGCATGGAAAGTTGTTGGAGTTTGATTCACTAATCAAGACCTCTAACTTGTGTTGTTGCCTACATTATTATTGACCAACCTCAGATAGTTGTGACTTCTACATAAGTCCAATTACGATTGATTAACATAGCGCTAAATTGCCTTATGGCACACTAATTCTAACACTAACCATTAACCATTGACATTTAATTATTGCTCTTTACATTTATGCAATTTACTATTCTTGTACATATTATTCACTTGTTTTTCTCTTTGCTCACTTGAGCATATTTTTATGTTAATGCAATTTGCCTTTTGCTCACTTGAGCACATAATTGTGTATATATTATTGTGCTTGTGTTTTGTTTTGATTGTTGTGGACCAAAAATGCAAAAAAAATGGACAAATGGACTTAGTTTCTAGGACATTCCCTATGAAAATTTGGAGTAAAAGAGGATCTTAATGTTGAAGATGGATTAGAAGGACCAAATCTCTAAACTCACTCTTGTCCATTCTTGATTTGCTTCATGGAACCTTTTGATGTGTGTTCTTTTCTGCTAGGGGAATCCAATTTGAGCCAAATTGAAGAACCATTGCCATGTTCATTCCAAGTGAAAGATACAAGAGCCATTGGGGATCTTCTAAGAGCTTGTTTGATTATGTTGATTGCTTGAGCTTACACTTATTTTGCTTGCATATTCCAAAGGATGGGAGCTACTTGGATCATCAATATGATCTCAAAAGAGGAACTCCATTTGTGGTCTTGTTTCTTATCCTTCATCTCTTGTATGATTAGGACTTTAGCCGTTCTTCTTCCTTCCCTCCACTCTAACCCAAGCCAAAACTTTTGCGCAAACATTTAACACTTCTTTTCAAACATTAGAAACCTAAGCCTTATGCTTCTGATTTTCAAACTTTATTTTTATAACACTTATTTTGAATTGAATCTTTAAGTCAACTTTGACCATATTTTATAAATACTTTTCATTGGTAAATATAACTCATTCAAATACTTTTGTGGTTTCAATGGCCACTTTTTTAATCAAAACTTTTTCATCATCTTTAGCTATTAGGTTTGAGTTATCCTTGAGGTACATTTAATACTCACCTATATCCTTAGTGATGGACAATGAGTCTTCCATGCTTATTTTAGGGTTAACCCCTCACTAGCATGTTGAAGTTATCCTCATATGGTGGATTTGTGGTTTTAGGTTAAGTTTTCTCCCTTGGATAATAAAAGACCTTAAGGCTTTTGGACCAATCAATTCACCAACTTGTTTTGAGATTTTTACCCCGAACTACGAGGTTTTGATCCTAATCTTTTTCAAGATGGTACGTAGGCAATGGGTTTATCCATCCAAACAAATTGTAAATAACTTGTATATTCTTCTCTCATCTCTTCAATCATGTTTGCAAAAATAAATTTTCATAAAATACCAACCTTACAACAAGTATGAAAAGTGCTCCCTAGGAGTACCTAGAATGTTTTGGGTGCTTAACACCTTCCCATTGCATAACCAACCCCCTTACCCAGATCTCTGAAATTTTTACTAGTTTTTGATTCGATAAAACTTTTAGGTTTTTGTTCGCTTTCTAACCATTCCTTTGGATAAATAGAAGTGCGGTGGCGACTCGACTTGTATGGTTTACCTTGGATTTAGTCAATATCTCTAATGGTAACGAATACCCCGCTACAGAAAAGTGGCGAATCTGCTGGGGACATTTACCTAGTGGGTTTTGCCTACTTTTCATATTTTGTTGTATTATATTGTATATTATTTTTGTGATATATTTTTGTGCAATTTGGGATTACTGTATTGTATGTAATGATTGAATTGCTTGAATATTAATTCCTTGTATGCTTGGTGGTCTTTATGAGATGAGTTCTATACCCGAACTCGAGTGCACTTAGGATAGGAGAATGGCATAGTCTTGTTGACTTGTGTGGAGTTATTCCTTAGCAAGTTGACTTGCAAGCCCATTCACTTGGTGGAGGTCATGATGGGATCAATAATGTCACACGAGTAGTTGTGGTTAGACATTACTCTTTCCAATATAGACCTTAGAAGCCAAAGACCTTAGTTTACCAAGCCCATCTTGGCCTATTCTTAGGACGTAGTGCGAAGGTCGTTCAAGTGTAAGATTTGATACGATTGTTACGCGATACTACACTCATAAGAGTCTCTCTTGAGAATATTTTTGGAATACGAGTAGTCGTTTATTCGATAATATCTGAAAGATGGGATGATGACTATGGGAACCTCTTATAGAACATGTTTGGCAGGTTTAACCCTAGTACACTCCCTTTGGGTGGTTCTTAACCGAGACGCCATGCTCGTGACTTGCAACAAACCCTTGATTCATGGTTGATCCTTTCCTGTATCCTTAATATCAATGAAACTTGGGTGTTGATAAGGTGTAAACCATAATCCACCAAAATGGATGATTGATATTAAGGATGACTTGATCCTTCCCATGACCTTTGTTTGGTGTTCTTTGCTTGATCCTTGAGTGTGATTGTTGCATTCATGCATTCATGCACCCATTTGCATCCATATCATCAAATAATGAGAAAATTTTCAAGGAACTTAAGAGGTCTATTTGCCAATTTTTAGACATGGAAAGACAAAGAAGGAATGCGAAGAAGTACAGTTTCAGACAACCCGACTTGAAAGAGCTAAGGAATTTGACATCCTATGTATTAGATCCCTTGGGTTTCAAGGCTCGTTATGGGAAGCTTCTATCTATTCTGGCTACTCAAGTGGACGAAGGATTGATGAGTGTATTGGTGCAGTTCTATGATCCATTATACCGTTGCTTCACATTTCCGGATTTTCAGCTTTTGCCCACGCTTGAGGAGTATGCCTATCTTATGGGTATACCTATTCTAGACCAGTTGTCGTTCAGTGGCTTAGAGAGTGTTCCTACTTCTCAAAAGATAGCTGATATGTTGCATATAGATGAATCTCTGGTTGGTGCTCATATGACTACCAAAGGTGGAATTCAAGGTCTCCCTTCTGAGTTCCTCATTGCTCAAGCTACTATGTATCGGAAGGCCATGTGTGAGGACGCCTTTGAGGCCATATTTGTACTTCTTATCTATGGGCTAGAGTTATTCCCTAACATAGACAAGTTTGTGGATGTGAATGCTATTAGGATTTTCTCTACTCTTAATCTCGTTCCGACTCTGTTGGGTGACACTTACTTTTCTTTGAATATGAGGAATGCAAAGGGTGGTGGTACCATTGTGTGTTGTTTGCCTCTGTTGTACAAGTGGTTTATTTCACACTTGCCGCAGAAGGTCTCCTTCAAGGAGAACAAAGGATGTCTACGGTGGTCCACGAGACTTATGTCTCTCACTAATGATGATATCTTTTGGTATAATCGTGTATATGATGGTGTGCAGATTATCAACTCTTATGGTGAATTTTCCAATGTGCCTCTTCTTGGTACATGTGGTGGGATTAACTACAACCCTATCTTGGCACTTCGTCAGCTTGGGTTCCCCCTAAAGGATAAACCTAATAACATTCTGTTAGAGGGTGTGTTCTTCCAGGAGGGTAAAGATCCCCAAGGCTTGAAGGGAAGTATGGTCCGCGCTTGGCACAAGATCCATAGGAAGGGAAGGAAGGAGTTGGGTCCGAAGAATTGCATTGCTTTGGAACCCTATACCTCTTGGGTTAGGAGGAGGGCTTCCGAGTATCTCATGCCTTATGAGTATCCAAGACCTACACCTTTGGTTGAGGCTGGGCCTTCAACCCTCCCTGACCAAGGGGTAGAGGAGTTGAGAGACGAAGACCGTTCGCGTGCCTGGATCCGTGAAGGAGAAGAGTTGCTTCAGCAGATCAGAGAGAAGGATGATTTGACAGAGTTCCTCGAGCACCAGGTTATAGATGATCCTGATGATGCATGGACTTATCTGCTTCCTCAGTCTTCCATGTTTTGGAAGAGGAAGTACGATCGACTCGCCAAAGAGAAGGCAGATATGGAGGCAGCCTAAGAGAGGGAGGTGAAGAGGCTTCGTGCAGCTTATCTTCCAGTCTCCATAGCTTTAGATGATTGTTTCTAGGGTTCCATAGGATGTTCATTTTTCTTTTCTCTTGTATTTGGTTACCAAGACTGTACTTCTTTGGTGTAAAAATATTTCTAAATATTATTGATGTGATATTTCCATATGGGATAAATGTTTAATATTTCCAATATTTGCAAATAGGACTCTAAAAGTTCCTCTGATATAAAAATTAAATCATATGCATTGCATGCATCATGTGCATAAGCAGGTTTTTCTCCAGGCTTCTTGTTATATGGTCTAACTCTGTGTTCTTCATTTATTTTGAAGACAAGCTGACTCACCGGTATTACACCCGAGCCAATGCATCAAGACTAATGGATCATTTGGAGTAAGAGAACCGTGAACTCAAGGAGGAAGTAGCCAGATTGACTTCCCTGATGGAGTCATTCATGGCTGCCCAAAGCCAGTCTTCTCCGACACCTTCAACTCCTCCCCATAGGACAGTCATCTCTAAGATTGCCTCATCAACCGTACCTGCGGCCAGTGCCCATTTTGCACCAACATCTATGCTAGCCGGTTTTCCTTGGGGGATGCCTCCCAACTTCATGCCTGAGGGTCCTGCACCCATCTTTGCTTCTCTGTCGGCATCTAGCCCGGTCCTTGCCGTTCCACCTCCTGTTGTGCATACTATGCCCAGAGTAGACGACATTGTCTACCATTCTGAGCCATCTGAGGGCCCATATGTCTATGAAAAGATGGATGCTATGAATGATCAATTTCTTGAGCTCCGCAAGGAATTGAAAATCTCCGAGGAAAGGACCTCTTCGGCAAGTCTGCTGCTGAACTCTGCTTGGTCCCGAATGTCAAAATCCCTGTAAAGTTCAAAGTACCTGACTTTGAAAAGTACAAGGGAAATACTTGCCCTCTCAGCCACCTGGTCATGTATGCCAGGAAGATGTCGACTCATACCGACAATGATCAACTTCTCATTCACTACTTCCTGGACAGTTTATCCGGTGCTGCCCTAAGATGGTATATGGGTTTGGACAACGCGAACACCCAATCCTTCAATGACCTTGGCGAGGCCTTCGTCAAGCAATATAAGTATAACATGGATATGACTCCCGATAGGGATCGATTGAGAGCCATGTCCCAGAAGGACAAGGAAACTTTTAAAGAGTACGCCCAGAGGTGGCGAGAGTTAGCAGCACAGATTATGCCCCCGCTAGAGGAGAAAGAAATGACCAAGATCTTTCTCAAGACCTTGAGCTCATTTTACTATGAGCGGATGATTGTCAGCGCTCCTTCTAATTTCACCGAGATGGTGAACATGGGGATGCGTCTAGAAGAAGGAGTCAGGGAAGGGCGCCTGACCAGAGAAGAAGGCTCTTCTGCAAAATGGTATGGGATGATTGGAAAGAAGAAAGATGGTGAGGAACATGTTGTGACCTCTCATGTTAAACCTAGAAGACCCTCAGTGAGGAAGAGGACCGTGCAGCCTGCCGGTAACCAGTATCAGGTGGCTCACATAGCACCTGTTTTCAGAGATAATCAACAATATCAGCATCACAATAATAATCAACAACAGCAACATCCACAATATCGACAATAATAGCACCGCCCTCAATAACAGGCCTACCAGTCTCGAAACAATAATCAAGCCAGTACAAGCTACGAGAGGAAGAGGGTCACCTTCGATACTATTCCCATGACCTATGCCGAATTGTATCCCTCTTTGATAGAGAGGAAATTGATTACTCCCCGAGACCCCCCGGCTATACCTACCAACCCTCAGTGGTGGTATAAGCCTGAGCTACACTATGTTTATCATTCCGGTGCTCCCGGATATGACGTGGAAAACTGTTACCCACTGAAGACCAAGGTTCAAGACCTTGTGAGATGTGGTATCCTGTGTTTCGAGGACGTAGGTCCTAATGTGAAGAAGAACCCATTGCCCGAGTATGGGAAATCCTCTGTTAACATGGTCCAGGGCTGCCCTGGTAAATATAAAGTCAAATATGTTAGCCATATTCGAAAATCTCTGGTCGAGATGCACAGGCTATTGTGCGAGTATAATCATTACGAGCACGACCACGACAGATGTTGAGTTTGCACTGTCAATCAAAGAGGATGTCGCCAAGTCCGTAAAGACATCCAAGAAATGCTGAATGAAGGAGTAATTGAGATACTTCAGAATCGAAATGTTGATGTTGATGATGATGAAGTCAATGTAATATCTCCGTTATTTCGGATCCCCGAGCCTGTTGTCATTAAGTATGATGGCAGCAAGCAGAAGGCTTCTCCCTCTTTGATCATTAAACCAGTTGGCCCTGTACGATACTCTTCTGATAAGGCGGTTCCCTATCGCTACAATGTTGTGGCATTGGAGGATGGGAAGGAGGTTCCCCTGCCCTCTACTTCTGTTGTTAATATTGCCGACGTCAACGACCTGACTCGTAGCGGTCGTGTTTTCTCGGCTCCGCCAAAACCCCAAGCTGAGGTCCGGAGAGCCAATATTGCTGATTATGCTGAACCCCCAGTTTGGACTGCTGTGAATGTTTCGAATCCGGCACTTGGTGCCAATAAACCTGCCTATGTTGTAAGAGCTCCTATCTCTGTTGGCCAGAATGACAATACGAAAGAAGACTGTGATGAGATGCTGAGGCTCATCAAAAGGAGTGAATATAATGTTGTAGATCAGCTTCTACAGATGCCATCAAAGATCTCTGTATTGTCTTTGTTGATGAATTCAGAACCATACTGAGAAGCTTTGCAGAAGGTGTTGGATGTGGCATATGTAGATCATGACGTCACAATAGAGCAATTTGACAGTATTGTTGCAAACATCACCACTTGTAACAATTTGAGTTTTTGTGATGCTGATCTCCCCGAGGAGGGAAGAGACCACAATTTGGCACTACACATTTCTATGAGCTGCAAGGATGATGCCATGTCCAATGTGTTGGTGGATACTGGATCATCGCTAAATGTGTTTCCAAAGTCCACTCTTGCTAAATTGTCATATCAGGGGCCTCCCATGAGGCAGAGTGGAGTAGTGGTTAAAGCTTTTGATGGGTCCCGCAAAACTGTGATTGGAGAGGTAGAACTCCCAGTTAAGATTGGACCAAGTGATTTCTAGATCACCTTCCAGGTCATGGATATTCACCCATCGTATAGTTGTCTGTTGGGCAGACCATGGATTCACGAGGCAGGCGCCGTGACATCCACCCTACACCAAAAATTGAAGTTTGTCAAAAACAAGAAGTTGGTGGTGGTAGGGGGAGAAAAGGCTCTCCTGGTTAGCCATTTGTCTTCCTTTTCTTACATATATGCTGAGGATGAAGTTGGAACACCGTTCTAAGCTTTATCTATTGTTGAGCATGTTAAGAAAGAAACTTCTTCATTTGTATCCTACAAAGATGCTAAGATGGCCATTGAGCATGGTACAACTGCTGGATTGGGGCAAATGATTAAGCTGGAGGACAACAAATCCCGGGCTGGCATAGGGTATTCTTCTGGCGCTTTCAATAAGAAAGGGTTGTTCAAGAGTGGTGGATTCATCCACACTGTTCAAGATGAGGAAGCTGTTGCTATTGTGGAAGAGGATGCAGAGGAAGATTCGGGCAACTTTGTCATCCCTGGAGGGGTCTGCAATAATTGGGTCGCTGTTGATATCCCAACAGTTATCCATAAGTCAAAGTAATGTTCATTGTGTTTAAAAACCCTTCTCCCATGCCAAAAGGAGGAGTGATGACATTGTTGGCTCATAAATACAATGATATTTTCATTCAATAAATTCATGTTGAATGTTTGTTTTCCAATTATTTTCACTTTTTGCTTTTTGCATGAAATTGGTGATCACATAAAACCCTAAAAATAGAATAAAATCAATATTTTCATCTGCATAATGATTTGCCTTGTTTGAATTCTAAAATCTCTTCATACCCAAAATCATTATGCACGTTGATCAAACCCATTGAACATAATGATCCAACACCATCTCCCAACTTTGAGTTCCCTGTATTCGAGGCAAAAGAAGATGATGTTGAAGATATTCCTGACGAGATCACCCGCCTACTTGAGCACGAAGAGAAGATCATTCAACCGCATCTTGAGAATCTGGAAACAGTTAACTTGGGGTCTGAAGATTGTGTGCGAGAAGTGAAGATTGGGGCACTCCTGGAAGAATCTGTTAAAAATGGGTTGATTGAGTTGTTGCGAGAATATGTCGACGTCTTTGCCTGGTCATATGAAGACATGCCTGGTCTAGATACTTATATCGTTCAACATTTCCTGCCGTTGAAGCCTGAGTGTGTGCCTGTGAAGCAGAAGCTCGGAATAACTCATCCCGACATGGTAGTGAAGATCAAAGAGGAATTTCAGAAACAAATTGATGCGGGGTTTCTGGTGACTTCTACATATCCTCAATGGGTGGCCAATATTGTGCCCGTGCCTAAGAAAGATGGAAAAGTCCGAATGTGTGTGGACTATAGAGACTTGAATAAAGCTAGTCCAAAAGATGATTTCCCTCTACCACATATTGATATGTTGGTAGATAATACAGCTAAGTTCAATGTCTTCTCGTTTATGGATGGATTTTCCGGATATAACCAGATTAAAATGGCACCCGAGGATATGGAGAAGACAACATTCATCACACCTTGGGGAACATTCTGTTATCGAGTGATTCCCTTCGGTTTGAAGAACGCCGGAGCCACGTATCAATGAGCTATGACTACTTTGTTTCATGATATGATGCACAAGGAGATCGAAGTATATGTTGATGATATGATTGCAAAGTCAAGAACGGAAGTTGAACATGTAGAGCTCTTGTTGAAGTTGTTTCAACGTTTGAGGAAGTATAAGCTTCGTCTGAATCCTAACAAGTGTACATTTGGAGTACGTTCCGGCAAGTTATTGGGCTTTATTGTCAGCGAAAGAGGTATTGAGGTTGATCCCACCAAAGTTAAAGCAATACAAGAGATGTCTACGCCCAAAACTGAAAACCATGTCCGAGGTTTTCTTGGTCGCTTGAATTATATTTCCAGATTTATATCACACATGACTGCCACATGTGCATCGATATTCAAGCTCCTCTGGAAAGATCAGTCTCATGATTGGACCGAGGATTGCCAAAAAGCCTTTGACAGTATCAAAGACTATCTGTCTGAGCCTCCGATTCTGTCTCCACCTGTGGAAGGGAGACCATTGATTATATATTTGACAGTTCTTGAAGACTCGATGGGATGTGTCCTTGGTCAGCAAGATGAGTCAGGGAAGAAAGAATATGCTATATACTACCTGAGTAAGAAGTTCACTGATTGTGAGTCTGGATACTCGATGCTTGAGAAGACATGTTGTGCTTTGGCTTGGGCTGCTAAGTGCTTACGCCAGTATATGTTAAATCATACGACTTGGTTGATATCCAAAATGGATCCGATCAAGTATATCTTCGATAAGCCTTCTTTAACTGGGAGAATTGCTCGTTGGCAGATGTTGTTATCTGAGTATGATATTGAGTATCGAGCTCAAAAGGCTATAAAAGGTAGTATCTTGGCTGACCACTTGGCACATCAACCAATTGAGGATTATCAGTCAGTTCAGTATGACTTTCCAGATGAGGAGATTCTGTATTTGAAAATGAAAGATTGTGATGAGCCTACTCTCGATGAAGGGCCAGAGCCTGGTTCCCGATGGAGCATGGTGTTTGATGGCGCTGTAAAACAATATGGAAATGGTATTGGGGCAGTGATTATTACTCCTCAGGACACACATTTTCCTTTTACAGCAAGGCTAACTTTCAAATGCACGAACGACATGGCGGAGTATCAGGCTTGTATTATGGGTTTGGAAGAATGTATTGATCTTAGGATCAAGCATCTCGATGTCTATGGTGAATCGGCCCTTGTTGTTAATCAGATTAAGGGTGAATGGGAGACGAATCAGCCTGGCCTCATCCCATATAGAGGTTATGCGAGGAGGATTTAAACTTTCTTTACTGAGGTTGACTTCCATCATATTCCTTGAGATGAGAATCGGATGGCAGATGCACTTGCTACACTTGCTTCGATGATTGTGGTTAGACTCTGGAATGAAGTTCCTAATATAACTGTGATACATTTGGATAGACCAGCTCATGTATTTGCAGTTGAGGAGGTACAAGATGATAAGCCATGGTATTATGATATCAAGTGTTTTCTTCAAAGCCAGATTTACCCGCCTGGGGCATCTGTGAAAGATAGAAAGACTTTAAGGAGATTATCAGGCAGTTTCTACCTCAATGGCGATGTGTTTTATAAGAGGAATTTTGACATGGTTCTGCTCAGATGTGTGGATAGACACGAAGCAGACCTGTTAATGGTTGAGGTCCATGAGGGTTCATTTGGTACTCATTCCAATGGACATGCCATGGCTAGAAAGATGTTGAGAGCAGGCTACTATTGGTTGACAATGGAGTCTGACTGCTGCAAATATGTGAAGAAATGCCATAAGTGTCAGATTTATGCAGATAAGATTCATATTTCTCCGACACTTCTGAATGTGATTTCATCACCATGGCCTTTCTGAATGTGGGGAATTGACATGATTGGCATGATAGAGCCGAAAGCATCCAACGGTCACAGATTTATTCTCGTAGCAATTGATTACTTCACCAAGTGGGTCGAAGCGGCGTCATATGCAAACGTGACCAGGCAGGTGGTTGTGAAGTTTATCAAGAATCAACTCATATGCCGTTATGGTGTGCCAAATAAGATCATTACTGATAATGGATCTAACTTGAACAATAAAATGATGAAAGAGCTGTGTAGCGAGTTCAAGATTGCACATCATAATTCTTCTCCTTATAGACCAAAGATGAATGGGGTTGTTGAAGCTGCTAATAAGAATATCAAGAAGATTGTCCAGAAGATGGTTGTTACGTACAAAGATTGGCATGAGATGCTGCCATTTACTTTGCATGGGTATCGTACATCTGTCCGCACTTCAACAGGGGAAACCCCTTTCTTTCTTGTTTACGGTATGGAGGTTGTGCTCCCAGTAGAGGTGGAGATCCCATCAATGAGAGTCTTGATGGAAGCCAAGTTGACTGGTGCTGAATGGGTTCAGAGTCTTTTATGACAAACTGAATTTGATAGAAGAGAAGAGATTGAATGCCATGTGCAATGTTCAGTTATATCAGCAAAGGATGAAGGAAGCCTTTGATAAGAAGGTCAAGCCTCATGTATTTCGAGAAGGTGACCTTGTGCTCAAGAAAGTTTTGTCTTTCACGCCCGATTCTAGGGGCAAGTGGACTCCAAACTATGAAGGTCTATATGTTATTAAGAGAGCCTTTTTCAGGCGGTGCCTTGATACTTATAACTATGGATGGGGAGGATTTCACTCGTCCTGTGAATTCAGATGCAAGCAAGAAATACTTCGCCTAAAATAAAAACAGAATAGCTCGCTAAGTTGAAAACCCGAAAGGGCGGTTTAGGCAAAAATGAGCGTCTCGGTGGTTTGAAAACTCGAAAGGGCGATCCAGGCAAAAGTTAGAGACATAAAAAATGAATATATGTATCCCGCTAGATTGAGTGCCTCACCCTGGGGAAATCTAGGAAAAAATTAGGGTTTTGGCAAGTAACTGCATCCTGACAAGACTTTGTTCTACAAGCTGTCATCTGTCAAAGATTCTCGCTCAATCATCGTCAACTAAAGTTTCAAATACACTGGATTTAGAGTTGGTGGAGAAATGGTCATTATGTTCAATGTAGCCCTTTTCCAATATATATCACCAATTTCAAATTTGTAAAGATCCATGGAGTCTTTCCATTTGCAGACTACCATTCCATCAAATAAATTTGAGCCTTTATCCAAATCTTTGCACTCTTATTTGTTTCTATTCAACAAATGTTTTACATGTTTTAATTGAGAAATATCATTGTTTTAAATAAATAAATTTTTCATAAATTGTTTTTAAACAAAGTGAACATTCACAGTGACGAAAGGATGCTTAGGATGTCTCTAGTGCTCTCCCAAGGATGGTATGATTCCCAAAAGGGTAAGACATTTGTTCATATTCCCAGCATACTTGTATCCTCTTCATTTGCCTATTCAGGTTGTTTCCTCCGTTGGCACAGAAGAAAGTTATACTCCCCACCAAATCCCAGGAGGTTTGGGAGTTCTGGGTGTGATCTCAATCTTCTAGATCCCCATGGAGTCTGGATTCAGCATTTATGTTATCAATTATATGGTTGTCATCCCTTATGTGGATTGACCTAAAATCCCTTATAGATTGATAAATTGAATATTAGTAGTCTTTCTGAAGGAGTTGGTATCCCCTCACTTCAAGTGAGAAATTCCCCTCAGAGTGAGTAGGAAATCCCTGACATAAGTGGAGTTTTCATCAAACATAGTTTGTAGTTTTCCCTTTGTGGACTTGGCTACTTTTGATCTCCAGCAATTTCACTCCTCGACCATCCTCAGTAGGGTTGATCGCGCATCTACTCCCCAGCATGGTCACTATCAGGGTATCTTCGGCAGTTACCTACAGGTAATCCTTGATTCAGTCGTCAGCAGTGTTTCCCTAGTGGAATTGCCTGATCAGAACCCGTTTGTGGTTTCCTCCTGAGCCGAGTGATTGATGCAGATGTTTATCCTTCCTTTCTCAGCGGAGTAGTGTCCCTTCCTCCTCGACAGATGTGATTTCTTCAGTAGTGCAATATATATGGTGACACTGGAACCTTCTGATTGGTGGTTGTTCCCCACAGTGTTTCATCTTCCCCTCTGATAATTTCCCTAGTAGAGTTGATTCTACGACGGATTTTATCTGTGTGTTGATCCTGTCCCCAGGTGGAGTGGCTGATTCTCCTTGCCTTGCAGAGATCTTTGTTTCCTAGTATCCTTTGCCCCCATCAGATTGGATGTTCTCCAGTGGGCATGGCTTTCTCTCTTAAGATGTAGTACCAGATGTTTGTCCGTTTGAATCTTGGACCTGTTTGTGTTAGATATGTGTGTTTTGTCAGCATTCATCATACATAAACTACGCATACATGCATAATTTTAACATTCAAATAATTCATGTCGCATTATTTGCCATAAATACCTTTGTTTGTTGTCTCTTGCTATTCGGTGATACATGTGTCCCGAAGCAGATGTTTGTGTCTGACCTCTCCACTTAGAGTCAGCCCCCATAGGCAGAAAGAAACTATCCTTTCTTCCATATTCCCCACTGAGTTATGTCCTCGTGGATGATTGTTATTTCAGTTTCCTCCCAAAACATGTATTGGAATGGAATTACTCCCCTGAGTTATGTCCTCATTGGGTTGAGTCCTTGTTTCGTTGTGTCTCTCTAGCTTGTTCCTAGATTGACTATGCTTGTTATTTCCCTTGCACTTCCCCGCAGTTTAGATGAATGATTGCTCAGTAACCAGTAATTATCCATCTTTTCCCCGGCGAAGTCGGCCTTCTACCCAGTAACCGGTAGTTTGTAAGTCCTATTTTTGTGGTTTCCTACCCTCATACCGGTAGTTGTAAACCCCGTTTTATCCCCTTGCAGAGTTAACCTTATTTTTGTTCATCCTAACCGATGACGGTTACTCTTCCGTGGTTTTCTACCCAGTATCCGGTAGATGTAATCTCCTCTTTGACGGTTATCTTTATCCAATATTCGGTATTGATATTCCTTCACTTTTTGAGCGTATCTCCCAGTGACTGGTGATGTGTCTCTCGGATCATTGCCTTTGTCAATGTACCCCCAGCAGGTCATCTTTCATTTACCTTTGGTTGGTAATGATTGTTTCTCCTTTTGATTGGTCATCATTTTATACCTAGTATTCGGTATCCTGATGCGCTTTCTTTTCGGTCGATTTATCCTTTGTTAACCCAGTAGCCAGTTGTGGATAATCTTCCATGCGAGTATATTATCTACGTTCTGACGGTAATAGATAATATATCTCATGCGCTCTTTGGTTGAAGTTTTTGTTCTTCCCCCAGTCGAGCAAGATTCGTATCCCCTTTGCGGAGTCGAATGCCCATCCTATAGTCGAGTTTGCTTTTTAGCCCTCGTTATGGATGATGAGTGTCTTAGAAATATTCCCCAATTCACGCCTGGTTAGTCACCTATTATATGCCCAGTAACCGGTATCCCTGGTGTTCCTTCCTTTCTGCTCCCTATTATGACTTTTTGTCCCCTGTGGAGTCAGTTTTCCAGAGTTGAAATATACCTTGTTAGGTCTTCCTCAGATAATTGTGGATGTTTGATATCTCTCACCCTCATATCGGTCTTAGATACTCATTCTCCCCGAGCATGTCGTTCTCTCACCCTTATACCGGTGTTTTAAATCACATGTCTCCTTGAGCTTATTACCTAGTAACCGGTAATACCTCGTCCCGTTGTTTCCTCAGATGAGTCCTGTTTGGACATTCCCCAGCGAAGTCCCTTGGTGGATATATCCCCACCTGAGTCCGGATTTTCATCCGAAGTATCCTTTGTGGATAATTTTGCTGTATTGGCATATTCCCCGATACATGCACCTTTGAGTCAGCTCAAGTCCTTCCATTGATTTATTTTCATGGAATTCCTCTCGTGTCACTCAGCAAGTCTTAAGTCGTGACCTGCTCACGCATTTTATTCCCTCTCCTATCCCCATGAGAGTCCCTAGATTCTTTGTCCCAGTGAGGGTATTACTCATGTGAATGATCAGTTTCTCCTGATTTCTTGTCTCTTTGTGGACATATATCCCCACAAAGTATTACCTTTTGCATACATACATCTGCATCATGAGGTCTCTTAGGGACCAAAATTCATCTCTTTGTTATTATTTAAGCCCATTCTACCTCGTCGAGACAAAGATTTTAACCTCCACTTCTCTGGCTAGAATGACCTTAAATAGGGGCATCTGTAAAACCCCAATTTTGACCCTAAGATCCCTCATGGCATCATAACATTGCATTTACATTGCCTCAAGGATCATAAGCATATTAGCTCCTTATCTTTGGGTGGGATCTCTTGTGAGTTGGTTTGAGATCACCAAGCATGCTTGGATTGTATATTATTGCTTCTCTCATTTTATTTACTAACCAAAAGCACAAAAATATGTCACTAACATCTCTTGTTTGTAGCTTGAGCAGTCACAATGTCTAAAGCCTCTAGGAGATCCTATGTGCATTGATAGGGCCAATTGAAGATGAAAGAAAGCATAGAAATGGTTCCCAAAGCTCTCATCCATCAAATATTCCTCCCAAGTGTCTCAATTCATCATTTTGATCAAAGCAAATCAAGGGGTTTGAGGCTTGTTTCTCAAGGAAACCCTAATTCATATGCTCCTCAACTGTGCCTTGCTCATGAAGCAATCTCAACCCATGGTCATAGAAAATCAAGGGAAGTTCTTTCATTTATTATTTCATACATATTTGAACTCATTTGAGTGTCCTCAATCATCAATTCATCAAGATATGAGGTGTGGACTTGAGAAGTTGATCAGTTAATTCATCTGACTATTTTGAAATACACTGAGACCTAACGTTTTATGTGTTTGTCAAATGGAAATGACCCCAAGAGAAAACTTGTTCTTAAGGACCATATGAACAACTTTCATGTTCATCAAAAATTGATTTGAAGCTTAGAATGTCATCATCCATTCCAAGACATTATAGGTCATTTTGATTGAAACCCTAATTTTGGGTCAACTTCCCTATAACATAACTCATTATTTTTTCATGATTTTGAGGTGGGACTAAATTCATTGTAAAGCTTAATATGTCTACTTCAAATGTTATGTTGAGAAAAATTTCAAAATCTCAAAAGAAATACATGTGATAATGCAAAACATTATAGGTCACTTTGGACCAAATGCATTGAAATGTGAAAAAGTCCAACTTCAAGTGCCCATAACTTCTTCATAAAAAATCCATATTATGCAAAATTTAAGTCCAAATTTATTTCCATGAAAATATCTACAACTTTGATGTTGAAGATTTTGTCATTTGGAACTTGCATCATTGAGACAGAAGGGTTTGAACTTTGGCCAATTTTGAAAATCTCACATGTGCATGTTTTGCACCCTACACTTCATGGCCAATTTTCATCAATTTCCAAGGCCCAAATGGAGTTTTGATCCACATAACAAATGATCCTTATGCAATAAACTTTCCAACCATTACTCATGAGGTGGTGTTTCCATTTTTGGCATAGCATTTTCGAAGGCTTGAACCTAATAGTGCAATTTTGGAAAATCATTTAAATTGCCTTGCATGAGCTACTACTATTCAATCTGCACGTCCATTTTGCTCTCATCATGCATCAGCTTTCAATTCCATTTGGAATTGGGCCCTCCATGCGCCTGTACAGGCCCATGCATGGAGGTCTTTTCCATTCATGCAAATTTGAAATCATGCATTCAACATTGCCTTGCTTATAAATACCATGCCATAGCTTCATAATTCTTCAACCTAAAGGCGCCCCAATTGCTGCTAAACTGAAACCACAACCATCACTAAAGGAACTAGTTCATTTTTCTTCAAAATTTTCAGATCTGAACTTTGGTTTCATTGATCAATTTTTAGATCTTAAAGTTCCTAAACCTTCTTTTCCTTGATCTATAGTGTGGACTGTAAGCAATAGCATCCGAGAATCGTGACTCAAAGCCTTGCAAATCAGAGGTTCACCTCAACTGTTATTTTCTTCGAATCTACTTGCATAGTGCTTAATTCTCATTGTTGTTGTGTGATCTTAAGTCCTCTGCATAGAGGCAACATTGTTGTGCTTTCAATTTTCAAAAATCATGAAGTTCATATGAACACCATAGATCTTCCACTTCTGATTTCTCTCAATATAGAGATCTAGAATGGATTTGAGTGGTACAGGGGTGATGTACATCACCCCAGCTCTCGATTGATGCCTGGATCGTGCCTTTTGGTTACCATTTACATCTCTGCAATTTTTGACTTGGCCGAAGCTTGGCCGGAGAAGACGGTGGCGCTGGCCACCGTCTGGTTCCCAGATTTGATCTGGAGCGTCCATTCCTTTTTCCAGATTCAATCACATGCATCCAACGTTATGACTTTTTATTTGGCAATGTGCGCTTCAGTTGACCAGGGAGCATGGTAGGTGCGCGCTTTATCACCTCATGATCTGCCAGTTCAATTAATGAGCTCAGATCAAACGGTCCACGTATTTTCCTATTTTCTAATTTTTGATTTTAATTCTTTTATTTCTTTTAATTCCATTTCTCTTTAAAAATTCATATCTCTCTCCTTATTGGTCCAAAAATTATGGGACCAATTTCATTCTTCTCCTTTTAATTTCTACTTTCTAAAAATAATTTTTAATATTTTTTATTTTATCATTTGATATTTTTTAGTAATTTTCTCCTTTCTGGTTATTTTTAATTCATTTAAAATAGTTTTTGATATTAAAAAAATACAAAAATATTTTACTAACCTCTTTGAATAATGATAGATCTATGAAAAATATTCTCATCAATTTATTAATTGATTTGTGATTTATTTGAGATTTTAGTTCAATTAGGTTATTTTTATGCATTTTTAATTGATTTAAAATAGTTTCTTACTTCTAAAAATGCTAAAAAAAATTGTCAAACTTTGTTTGACCTTTTTGAACTTGGGATAACTCACTTGGACTTTTCAAAGTTGATTTGAAGTGAGTTTGAAGTTTGACCTTTCTTTATCATTTTAATTCAAGTTTTATTTTAATATTAAAAAATGCCAAAAATATTTTATTTGTTTCTTGACTTCTAATCTTCATTTTGCTTCTGTTTTTTATTGTTTGACCTTTATCTTTGGTCAATGCTTGTTGATTATCTTATTCCATTTCCATTAATGCACTTTAATTCTCCATCTTCTTCTTCTTCTTCTTTTTTCTTTTTGATCAATGAGTTAAAGATTGGTGGTTACGATTGATACATGGAGGTTTAATCTTCCTTGATTCAAATATAATTCATCTTGATCATGGATCAAGTGAATGGCTTTACATTAAGGATAGGTTGCTTTCCTAAATCATGCAAAGAACCTAAATCAATACAAGATCATTTCTCATCTTCTTTTTGGCATGGCAAGTTGTTGGAGTTTGATTCACTAATCAAGACCTCTAACTTGTGTTGTTGCCTACATTATTATTGACCGACCTCAGATAGTTGTGACTTCTACATAAGTCCAATTACGATTGCTTAACATAGCGCTAAATTGCCTTATAGAACACTAACTCTAACACTAACCATTAACCATTGACATTTAATTCTTGCTCTTTACATTTATGCAATTTACTATTCTTGTACATATTATTCATTTGTTTTGCTCTTTGCTCACTTGAGCACATGTTTATGTTAATGCAATTTGCCTTTTGCTCACTTGAGCACATAATTGTGTATATATTATTGTGCTTGTGTTTTGTTTTGATTGTTGTGGACCAAAAATGCAAAAAAAATGGACAAATGGACTTAGTTTCTAGGACATTCCCTATGCAAATTTGGAGTAAAAGAGGACCTTAATGTTGAAGATGGATTAGAAGGACCAAATCTCTAAACTCACTCTTGTCCATTCTTGATTTGCTTCATGGAACCTTTTGATGTGTGTTCTTTTTGTGCTAGGGGAATCCTATTTGAGCCAAATTGAAGAACCATTGCCATGTTCATTCCAAGTGAAAGATACAAGAGCCATTGGGGATCTTCTAAGAGCTTGTTTGATTATGTTGATTGCTTGAGCTTACACTTATTTTGCTTGCATATTCCAAAGGATGGGAGCTACTTGGATCATCAATATGATCTCAAAAGAGGAACTCCATTTGTGGTCTTGTTTCTTATCCTTCATCTCTTGTATGATTAGGACTTTAGCCATTCTTCTTCCTTCCCTCCACTCTAACCCAAGCCAAAACTTTTGCGCAAACATTTAACACTTCTTTTCAAACATTAGAAACCTAAGCCTTATGCTTCTGATTTTCAAACTTTCTTTTCATAACACTTATTTTGAATTGAATATTTAAGTCAACTTTGACCATATTTTATAAATACTTTTCATTGGTAAATATAACTCATTCAAATACTTTTGTGGTTTCAATGGCAACTTTCTTAATCAAAAATTTTTCATCACCTTTAGCTATTAGGTTTGAGTTATCCTTCAGGTAGATGTAATACTCACCTATATCCTTAGTGATGGACAATGAGTATTCCATGCTTATTATAGGGTTAACCCCTCACTAGCATGTTGAAGCTATCCTCACATGGTGGATTTGTGGTTTTAGATTGAGTTTTCTCCCTTGGATAACAAAAGACCTTAAGGCTTTTGGACCAATCAATTCACCAACTTGTTTTGAGATTTTTACCCCGAACTACGAGGTTTTGATCCTAATCTTTTTCAAGATGGTACGTAGGCAATGGGTTTATCCATCCAAACAAATTGTAAATAACTTGTATATTCTTCTCTCATCTCTTGAATCATGTTTGCACAAATAATTTTTCACAAAATACCAATCTTACAACAAGTGTGAAAAGGGCTCCCTAGGAGTACCTAGGATGTTTTGGGTGCTTAACACCTTCCCATTGCATAACCAACCCCCTTACCCAAATCTCTGACATTTTTACTAGTTTTTGATTCGATAAAACTTTTAGCTTTTTGTTCACTTTCTAACCATTCCTTTGGATAAATAGAAGTGCGGTGGCGACTCGACTTGTATGGTTTACCTTGGATTTAGTCAATATCTCTAATGGTAATAAATACCCCGCTACAAGTTAGTATTGCTTTTGCTTTTGCTTTGTTTAAGTCATTCTTTGGAGAACACTCAACCCACTATTCGCAAGCATGAATCCTTGAACCAAGACATCTTCCAAAAGGAAGGAAAAAAGACCAAGTTTCCTTACAATTCCATGAAAGAGGGGAGACTTATAATCTAACTTACTAGAATGTTATGCCTTTTGTGTCACAAGTTTAGCGTTATCTTAAGCAATCGTAATTGGACTTATGTAGAAGTCACAACTATTTGAGCCGGGAAATAGAAATTTTGGTGTTAATGCATGTTAGATACATAGTATAATGGACTATGCTCCTAAAACATACCACACACAAAATGAATATGCAAAAGAGGTGGACCTAATCTCATCCACACTTATGTTAATTTTGCAATCAACTAGCCTTAGGATATAAAGATATGATAGGTCCATGACATGAATCAATGGAGAAGGGGATTGATATAAAGAGGGAGGGGGAATGGAATCAACACAAATTGCTCAAAGGAGGACTTTTATCAAATTAAAATCATTCATTCATTTTGGGAGATGAAAGGTATCTTTCATCAATCCCCTTAATCCAATGATTTTAACTCAACAAAGTCAAATCAACCTTGACCAAGGCCTAACAACACAAGTCAAACTCAACAAGTCAAAATTAGAAGCTCAACAAAATTTATTTTGCAATTAAACAATTAAAATCATTTAAATAATGCATTAAATTAAATTATGGTTTGTCAAAATCCTAAAACCTCATCAAAACACCAAATAAATTGCCATGAGATTTATCATAGGTCAAACAAGGTTAAAGGACCTTGGAGAAAAATTTTCATAATTTTTGGAAACTTAAAAGTATTTTTAAACAATTAAAAATATTCACGAAATCAATTAAATCATGAAAAATATTAATAATGATCCAAAAGATAATTTTAATTCAGAAAATGAAAGAGGAATTTATTTCAATTTTTTTGGGTGAAACTCTCATGTTTTTTGGATCAATATTAAAATTAATATGAATTAATGAAAATAAACCAAATAAAATGAAAATCAGAAAACAAGAAAAAACGTGGACCAATTGACCTTCGTCATTAATTGAGGTGGCATATCAAATGGCTGCTAGCGCGCATTCCACCATAGTCACGAGTCAAAGCGTAACACCAGTGGTAATCAGTTTCAACGCACGAGATTAGATCATTTCAAATGGATCAAATGGCTCAGATGAATTCCAACTCACCACCGGAGCCAAAGCTTCGGTCTCCTTCTCTGGTGAGCTTCATCGGATTGGTTCATCCACAACCATCACCAAAATTAAAAATAAGGACATGAATTTAAAGTAAAAATGCCTCTGAGCTCGAATCTGGCCTCAATTTATCCTAACTCCAAGTATATTGAGAGATACAAGGAGTTGAAATTTGAAGTGAACGATCTGAGTTGCTTCGATTTGACCTCAAAGCAACTCAATCTTATTGCCTATATTGGTAGGACTTCAGACAACCAAAGATACAAGAGAATTATGGAGAATTGAGTGAGTATCAAAGAGATGAAAAATTCTAGAAAATACCTTCAATGCAGGTATATGCTGGATTGATCTTGCTCTTGCTTGCTCTTGATCTTGTTCAGGACACTTGAAGGAGTAGAATTGAATGGATGAAAAGCTCAGGACTCTTGGAGTTTTGAATCTCAAAACAATGAGATTCAAACTCAATTTCCAATGGAAATTATCAAGGTTATCCTTTTAAATGAGAGGGTTTGCAGGTATGGATTCAAAGTTGACGCGCAGGGTCCTTGTTTTTTAGCATAAAGGGCTCTATTTATAGCAAAACCAATTGATATTTGCACACTTGAAATGGAATCCAAAATAGCAATGTACATTGCATGGGTGCATATGCATGTAACAGGCCCATGTAATCACTTCTTCTGATCCATAATTGAGTACTAGCCTTGCTGACATCACATTGGAATGTTATGCATTGGTGTATGGAATGTTTAAGTTCAATTTGTGTCAAATGATCATTCATGTTCAAGCCATGAACAACCCTTCAAATCTTGTCCAAAATGGATGAAATTGGACTTTTTGGAAAGTTTGGATCAAGAGGAACAACTTTCATGTTGGACACTTTCTCATTTGAAGCTTGGATCATGGTGAATGTTGAGGTGGAAGTTGGGAAAATCAAACAGGTCAAAAAATTTCTGTAAAGCCATATGTTCACTTATTCCACCTTGGCTAACTTTTTATGTGAGCTTCAAATGAGAAAGGTTACTTTAAAAAAGTTGTATCTCTCTCAAATGCCTTCACAATGGTCACAAATTTGACTTCATTTGGATTTAATATGAAGGAGTTATGCATTTTTAAAGTTGAGGAAAATCACTTGTTCAATGGCATTGGTCCAAAATGACCTATAATGTATCATCATATGAAATGCACATAAAAGTTGAATTTTATCTTACTCCAAACATAAAGGTTGAAGTAGACATCTTGAATTAGATTTTGAAACTTGTAAATCTTTCATCTCATAAAAATTTAGCAAGTTATGGCCTTGGGAAGTTGACCTCCAAATTAGGGTTTAGACGAAATGACCTATAATATTTCACCATAACAAATGACTCTCCAAGAAAAACTATATCTAGAACTCAACATGAAAGTTGTTTGGAATGTAATTTAGAGTAACTTTTCTCTTGGAATAATTTTCACATGACAAACATTATAGGAGATAAGGTCTAGGGAACCCAGTTTTTATCAGATGAATTCCTCTGGTTAACCATTATCAACCAACTTGCTACTTGCAATTCTCTTGACTTTTGGGACTCATGGAGGATCATATATGCATAATATGATGAATTTTTAAGTATCCTTTTAATTATTTGATTAATTGTTGAAGAAGCTTGTTGAAGAAGTTACACAAGATACCTAGATGAATTAGGGTTTCCAAGACAAACCAACTCCAAACTCTTGATGATTTCATGATCAAAATAACATGTGAAGCTCATGGGGATCCATATATGATGTCTATATCCATAGTAGATCAAATCTTGGTTGAGCTCCTTGCCATACCCTAGATGTGAGCTTGATAGATCCAAGATGAGCACATGCCCTACCTACAAAAGAGTTAGTTTATACAACGACATATTTTTGGTATTTTGGTTAGTAAATGATAAAGATACAAAGTATGATACAATCAAATAGTGCTTGGTGATCTCTCCCAATACAAACCCAATGAATGAGGGGTAAAGAGGATGCCAAGTTGTGATCCCAAATGCCAATGCACATGATGAGAAAGCATGAGGGATCTTAGGGTCAAAATTGGGGTCTTACGCATATCGATCAATGATATTTTAAAAAAAATTAAAAGAATGACTTGGATATATTTTTTGACTGCTGAAACAAGTAATTTTCGTATATGTTTTTAGTTGACACACTATCTCTATTTATATAAAAAATCATGTCACTTGGTGAAGGGATACATCTTTTGAATCATTGGATATTTGCAACTGTTTACGTTACAATAGTTTAGGGGTAATGATCTGCACTAAGGTGCAAAAATTGTTTAATTTAAGTCTTGAACTTGTTACCTTTGAGTCAATGTCAAAAGCCTTAACCAGTACACCATATAGCCATTTATAATTTAAATGATTCATGAAATCAATTTAATAATTATTATTTATCAATTAGATATTTTAGAAATTTCTCCAACAAAACCAAATGACACCAAAGTATCAAACTTAGTAAGATGACACATTCGATAACTTTTTATCATTTACTCGTATAGCAAAATCCACCATTGGATTGAAAGCTATTATCATATAGATTATAAAACTTCATGAAAATCGTTAATTTTTATCATTCTCTTTAACATATCAAATGATTTTTTATTGATGTAAAATTTTATAGGCGTGATCTATACGATAATAGTTTTTAATCCAACGATGAATTTTGTTATACGAACATAATATGAAGAGTTATCGAAGGTGTCATGTTACTAAGTTTGATACATTGGTGTCATTTGATTCTGACTATATATCTCTTTGTAATGTTTAGATTCTGTTTATTTGTTGATATTTGTAAATATAGTGTTAACAATATTTGTATATAGAATAGTCTCACAAAGACTATGTCATGTAATTAGTTGTAATATCTCTATATAGACTAAAGTCCCCGTAGTGTTTTTCAAAACACATGGTTTATTCAAATGCCTCTTAGTCTCTTGTATTTTAACATGGTATCTAGAGTCTGTCAAGAGGGAATTATTTTTTCGTCGTACTTTACCCTGTTGACCTACTATCTTCCGGTGAGATTTTTTAAAAACTGTGTTAACACACCGGTTTGCCTCTCACTTTTCAAAAATCCCCGTTAACCATCTGACTCGCCGCCCTCCAATCCGGTTGTTGCCCTTTTCCCGTGGCTGTCCCGCGCGTGCCGGCGTGTCTGCCGGCTAATTACGGTCGTTTTTCCTCCAATCTACTCGCCTCTCCCCACCCGTTCCAGATCCAGCCTCCTTTTACTTTTTGACTCACAGAAAATGATGCTCCAGTGCAAATAGCCCCGATTTCACTTTATTATTTTGTTGTTCAAGCCATGAGAGACACTAATTTTGGTTTCAGTGTTTCGTTTACCAAAATTCCGCGTATCCCATGTGAAAAGCTAACTGGCTTATCCAACTACAACCATCAGAGATATGAAGATCAGTTAACCATAAAAGTGGATATTGTTCCCACATCCAAACTTGCTAAATGAAAGAAAACCGTTGCATCTCTTGGAAATAATTAGAATCGCTTTCGAGGCGGCTTTCGAGGAGGATCATCCAACTCCAAACCTCATCTTATGTGTGACCATTGTAACCGGCTTGGGCATACTATTGACGTTGCTGGAAGTTGCATGACAGACCTCCACGCCAGGTAAATGCAACTCAAAACCAATCACCTAGACACTCTGCAGACTTCACCTTCTCTTTAGAACTCTACGCCAAGCTACGAGGATTTTCTCAGGTGGTGTAGCGATAAATTCATGATCATCAAGCTATGGATAAGATAGAGATCAAATAACAAGAGTCACCACCGCGCTTTTATTGTTTCCAAGGAAAAAAGGGAAAAAGTACGAACAAAACCCAAAAGTGAGAAGTTTTCAAATAAAAACTAATAAAATGTCAGAGATTACAGGTAAGGGGTTGGTTACCAAGAGGGAAGGTGTTAGCACCCAAAGTGTCCTAGGTACTCCTAGGGAGCCCTTTTTGCGTGCATATGTATTTGGTACAAAATGATGTTTACAAACAAATAGAATGGGGAGGTGAGAAAAGAATTCATTAATTATATTTTTGTGTTTGGCAAGACCTTCGATCTTGTGCCTACGTACCAACATAAAAATGAAGGATAAAAACCTCGTAGTTCGTGATAAAAATTTCAAAATGGATGCATTGATTTTAACAAAAATTAAGTTTAAAAGGCACAAAGGCCTAAAAATGGTTTGAATGAGTTAGTTCTTTTTGAAAGTTTAAGTCAAGTATGGTTAAGTTTATTTACAAGTTTGATTTAAGAAAGATAAGTTTGAAAATACAATGGCATAAGGCCAAAGTTTCTATCTTTTTGCAAAGTGGTCAAAGTTTAGAACAAAATTAGTTCAATCGAAGAAGATTTTTGAAAAGGGGGGAGATATTTTGAAATTAAAGAAATGGGGAGAAGATGAAGAGACTAATCCTATGCACAAAATTAAAAGTTGAGAGTTGAAAAGATCTGACCAAATGGATATCAATCCAATAGATAAGAATGTCAATAGAAACCTAGAATTCCCTTGGACTTTTTAGAATCAAGCAACACACAAATGCACAATTATATTATCTTGAAGAGAAAGGCATCAAATAAATATAGCCACATCAAAGCTTTAGCCATTCCATGATCTTCTTCAAAATAGCCCATGTAGCAGATGAATTCCTCAAGTCACACGTTCAAAATAACAACTTCACAATGATCATGTTGCAGATGAACTCAGAGAGATCTTCAATGATGTATTAGATGAAGTTTCAAATTGCAAGCACTTGGTTTCTCATCAAGTTGGCATTGGCCAAGTCCTTTAGCATAGGAATGTTGCATAAGTTCTAAGTCCATTTTCCAAGATCAAGCCAACAGTCTACACAAAAGTTTTATAGGGTTTTTGTTGTTATTATGTACATTAATGATCAAAGACCAAATAAACAAGCAAAATATAAACAAACAAAGAATATCACACAATTAGAATTATATGAACAATGGAAAATATATAAAAGCTAGAATTAAATGACATTAAAGTAAATGGCTTAAAATTAAAAGTTAGTAGTTAATAGGTTAGAAGTTAGTATTATTTTGCTTTTGCTTTTCATTTTTTAGACATTATTTGGAGAACACTCAACCCACTTATCATAAGCATGGATCCTTGAGCCAAGACATCTTTCAAACTAAGGGAAAAAGGCCAAGTTTCCACACAATACCATGAAAAGGGGAGACTTACAATCTCACTAACTAGAATGATACGCCTTTTATGTCACAAATTTAGCTCTATGTTAAGCAATCGTAATTGGACTTATGTAGAAGTCACAACTATTTGAGGTCGGGCAATAGAATTTTGGTGGTACTGCATGTTGGAGACATAGTATTATGGATTATGCTCATGAAACATACCACACACAAAAAGAATATGCAAAAGGTGTGGCCTAATCTCATACATACTCATGTTAATTTTTCAATCAACTAGCTTTAGGACTTTGAGATATCATAGGCCAAATGAGATAAATGCATAAAGGAAGGGAATAAGATGAAGTGGGAGGGGAATAGATGAAAAATAAAATTGATCAAAGGAGGAATTTTAGCAAATTAATATCATTCATTCATTTTGGGTGATGGAATGTACATTCCATCAATCCCGTAAATCCAATGATATTAATTTCACAAAGTCAAATCAACTTTGACCAAGGCCCAACAACAAGAGTCAAACACAAACAAGTCATCACAATTGGTCAACAAAATTATTTGGTGTTTGTTCAAATTAAAAATACTAAAATAATACATTTAAATTAAATATGGTTTATCAAATTCCTATAACCTCATCAAAACACCAAATAAATAGCCATGCGATTTATCATAGGTGAAACAAGGTCAAAGGACCTTGGAGAAAAAATCTCAGAATTTTTAAAGACTTAAAACTATATTTTAAACAATTAAAAACAAATTAAAAACTAATTAAATCATGAAAAATATTAATAATGATCCAAAAATTAATTTTAATTCAGAACATGAAAGAGGAAATTATTTGAAAATTTTTGGTGAAACTCTCATATTTTTTTGGATTTATATTAAAATTAATATGAATTAATGAAAATCAAGGGAATAAAAATTAAAATCAGAAAATAAAAAAAACGTGGACCACTTGATCTGCCTCATTAATTGAGGTGGCAAATCAAGTGGTTTAGCGCGCGCGAGTCAACTTGCTAAGGAATAACTCCACACAGGTCAACAAGACTATGCCATTCTCCTATCATAAGTGCACTCGAGTTCGGGTATAGAACTCATCTCACAAGAGACCACCAAGCACACAAGCAATTGATATATATCAAGCAATTCATACATTACAAACAATACAATCATCCCAAATTTGCACAAAAATATGTCACAAATAAATATAAACATACAATACAACAAACAAAAAGTAGGCTAAACCCATTAGGAGTAGAATTTCCCCAGCAGAGTCGCCACTTTTCTGTAGCGGGGTATTCGTTACCTTTAGATTTATTGACTAAATCAAAAGTAAGCATACAATTCGAGTAGCCACCGCATTTTTATTTGTCCAAAGGAAAGGCTAAAAAGTGAACAAAAGCCAAGTAAGAAGTTTTATCAAATCAAAAACTAATAAAAATGTCAGAGATCTGGGTAAGGGGGTTGGTTATGAAATGGGAAGGTTTTAAGCATCCAAAACATCCTTAGTACTCTAAGGGAGCCCTTTTTGCAAATGTATGGTAGGTTAGTATTTGTGAAAAATATTTGTGCAAACAAGATTGGGGGGATGAGAAGAGAATATACATTATATTTACAATTTTGTTGTTTGAATGGGTGAACCCATTGCCTACGTACCATCACAAAGGTAGGATTGAAACCTCGTAGTTCAGGGTAACGATTGGTGAATTGATTTGACCAAAAGCCTTAAGGTCTTTTGTTATCAAAGGGAGAAAACTCAACCTAAACCAACAATCCACCATGTGAGGAGAGCTTCAACATACTAGTGAGGGATTAACCCTATAATAAGTATGGAAGACTTATAGTCCAATCACTAAGGATAATGTGAGATTTACATCAACCACTATGATAACTCAAACATAATGACTAATGTTTATGAAAAGGTTTTAACAAAGATGGTCATTGGACCCACAAAAATCAACTTGAAGTGAGTTGTATTTACAAGTTTGATTTATTTAGCAAAATGAAGTCAAAGCTGGATTAAGATTCATTTACGATGAGTATTAATGAAAAGATTTTGAAAATCAAAGGCATAAGGCCTAGGTTTCTAGTTTGAAAACAATGTCAAAGTTTGCACAAAATGGGTTTGGCTTAGGTTAGAGTGGAGAGAAGAAGAGAAGGGCTAGTCCTAAACATGTAAAGATAAGAGAAGAGATAAAACCCTTGGAGTTTCTTTTCTTGAGATTATAAAGATGATTCAAGCTGCTCCTTTCCTTTGGACTTAGCATTCACTCAAGCAATCAAACAAATATTATATTCAAGCTCCTAGGATCTCCATTTGGCTTGTCTTTCTTAACTTGGCTACTCATGACAATGGTCTTTCTTACTATCTCAAGATGGAATCCCTATCACACAAGAAAAAACATCAAAAAGTTCACAACACAATAAGAGGAGTGAACAAATAATGAGTTTAGATTAGGGGTCCTTTGAAGTCAACTTTAAGATTTAGCATTCTAAAGGCATGAGGCCTAGTTGCTCTTCAACAAGTTTAGCATTCTAAAGGCATGAGGCCTAGTTGCTCTTGAACTCCTTTGAGCATAGGTAAGGTCCTAATTCTAAGTCCTTTCTCCTTTTTGCATTGGGTTCACCCAAACAATGACAAACAAACACAAAGCAACAATATATTTATATACAATAATGAGCTCAAATGAGCAAAAGGAAAATGACATAAACATAAAATATGAGCTCAAGTGAGCAAAGGGAAAAGGCAATATGAATAAATGAGCAAGAAAGTAAATTGCATTAAAGTAAATTGCAAGAAATTAAATGCTTGAATTAAAGTTAGTAGTCAATAGTTATGTTAGTGTGTTATAATACAATTTAGCGCTATGTTAAGCAATCGTAAGTGGACTAATGTAGTAGTCACACCTATCTGAGGCCGGTCAATAAAACTATAGGCAAATAAACACAAGTTAGAGATCATGACTAGTAAGCCAAGCTCTTACAACTTGCCATGCCAGAAGAAAAGAGGAAAGCCTTGTATGGACTCTAGGTTTTTTGCTTGACCAAGAAGCAACCTATCTTGGACACAAAGCAACTCACTTGATCTTTGATCAAGTTGAGTTTGATTTGGATCAAAGAAGGTGAAGCCTCTCATATGTCAAGACTAACCACAAATCATTTACTCATTGCCCAAAATAAAAAGAAGAAGTAAGATGAAGATGGTATGAATAAAAGGAGAATTCATATGACATAATCAAAACATAATGATCAAATATGAATCAAATAATTATCAACCAAGGTAAAACGGAAGAGAAATGAAGATTAGAAGTCAACAAAGTCAAACATATTTTTTTGGTATTTTTGGAATTAAAATAAAACATAAAATAAAATGAACAAAATATGGTCAAACCTCAAATTCAATGCAAATCAACTTGGATAAGTCCAATTGAATTTTCATAGGTCTAACATGGTCAAGCAAGGTTTGAAAATTTTTCTCAATAATTTTTTAAAACAGAAACTATTTAAAATCAATTAAAAACAATAAAATATAATCCAAATGAATTAAAATCTCAAATAAATCTCAAATCAATTAAGAAATTGATGAGAATATTTTTCATAGACTTATCATGATCCATATGTATTAAGAAAATATTCTTAGAATTTTCAGATATCAAAAAGTATTTAAAATGAATTAAAAACTATTAAAAAGAAAATAATTCACAAAAAATATTAAATGAAGTCACAAAAATAATTAAAAATCAGACTATGAAACTAGATTTTTCAAGAAATTTTTTGCCACTAGTCTCATATTTTTGTTACCTAAATTAAAATAGTTATGAATTTTTGAAATAAAAAGGAATAAAAGAAAATAAAACAGAAATTAGAAAATGCTAAAAATCCAGGACGCTTGGATAGGATTCATTAAATGACGTGGACACATCCAATGGCTCAGAGGTGCTTGTGTACCATGATCCTTAATCCAACGCGCCGCAAATGGAATTAAAGAAGGTCAATCAAATATAAGGTTGTGATTAAAATGTTGGAGCCAAATCTGAGGGACAGGATGCTCCCACGTGGGGATGGTGGTGGAAATCACCATCTTCTCCGGTGGACCAACCAACTCCGGCCACCAGTTGCAGGTTTTTGAACCTTAACCAAAACACATGAGCCTGGTACCAAAATGAAGCTAGGGTGATGTACATCACCCCTATAACCTTGGATTGTCCTCAAGATTTCTATCAAGTGAGAAATCTGAGCTTGAAAATCCAGGTATGCCAACTGAAATGCTTTAAATCATGAAATCAAGACCACCACTGGCCTGCCTCTTGCTCGAGGACTTTAGAAAACGGTTTAAACACAAGCAATTCACATCATGGTGCAAGCTTTAGATCAAAACAGTTGAGTAATATACCTTTGAAGAGCAGCTTTGCACAACACGATTCCTTCAAACTTTTGCTTCTAATTTGATCAGGAGATGATAAGGATGCAAGGCTTAGGAATTGAAACTTGAAGATCAACTGATTGTGTTGAAATTCAAGTTTGAAATTAAGAAATGAAAATCATAATTCCTTTGAGTATGGTTGGGATTTGATTTCAGCAGAGCTTCAGATCACCTTAAGGTTGAGATTTGAATTAAGAGGAGGATGTATTTATAGCTGGAGATGAAGCAAACATCTTGACCACTGCTCCGCTGTTCCAACAATCTTATAGGTTGAGATTTGAATCAAAACACTTCCTCTTATCTGTTGGAGAAACATCTCTGCTAAGGGGAGAGAGAACCACTGCTCCGCTGGGGAAGGACACAAACATCTTGACCACCATTACCAACTCGGAAGAAATCTTCCAATACATAGGGGAAAACAATTTACCAGGCTCTGATCGGGCAACTCCACTAGAGATAGACTGTAGGTGACCATACTGGGGATAGTCTACTGTAAGCAACCCTGTTGGGGATGAGCTATAAGCCAACCTGCTAGGGATAACTACAAGTATCTTCGGAGGAACTGTTTTGGCTAAAGGGATCGGAAAAGAATCCTACGTCAGCACGTGTTATGCTTAGGGATGAAACGGGGAACAAAACCCTTCACCAACTGCTCTAAGCAACTACTACTGAGGAGATATCGAAAAGATAGCTTACTCTTGCTGAGGACTTCTACTCATGCTGGGAAAGACCAACTTCCTCATGAATAGATAACATATAAGCTTTTATCAATCTATAAGGGATTTTAGGTCAGTCCACACAAGGGATGACAACCATATAATTGATAAAACACAAATGCTAATCTCAGACTCTCTGGGGAGTTGAGGATGTACTACTCTTCTCTGCGCTCACTAGGGAGACAACCTGAAAGATGATGAAAAGGATACAAACATGCCAGAATATGAACAAATGTCTTACCCTTTTGGAGATCGTACTATCCTTGGGAGAGCACTGAAGACATTCCATTTATCCTTTCAGTCATTGTGAATGTTCACTTTGTTTAAAAACAGTTTATAAAACTTTATTTATTTAAACAATGATATTTATCAATTAAAACATGCAAACATTTGTTAAGCAGAAACAAATAAGAGTGCAAAGAAATGGATAAAGGCTCAAATTTATTTGATGGAATGGTAGTCCGCAAATGGCGAGACTCCATGGATCTTTACAAATTTGAAATTGGTGATATATATTGGAAAAAGGGCTACATTGAACATAATGACCATTTCTCCACCAACTCTAAATCCAATGTATTTGAAGCTTCAGTTGACGATGACTGAGCGAGAATCTCTGACAGAAGACAGTTATAGAACGAAGTCTTGTCAGGATGCAGTTACTTGCCAAATCCCTAATTTTTGCCTAGATTCCCCAGGATGAGGTGCTCAATCTAGCGGGATGTGTATTCATCATTTTTTATGTATCTAACTTTTGTCGGGATCGCCCTTTCGGGTTTTCAATCCACCGAGATGCTCATTTTTGCCTAAGCTGGCCTTTCGGGTTTTCAACTTAGCGAGCTATTCTGTTTTTATTTTAGGCGAAGTATTTCTTGACTACATCTGAATTCACAGGACGAGTGAAAGACAAAAATTTCTTGAGCACGAGGTCACCTTCTGGGAACACACGAGGCTTGACCTTCTTATCAAAGGCTTTCTTCATCCTTTGCTGATACAACTTACCATGGCACATGGCAGTTAACCTCTTCTCTTCAATCAAATTCAGTTGGTCATAACGACTTTGAACCCATTCAGCTACAGTCAACTTGGCCTCCATCAAGACTCTCATTGATGGGATCTCAACCTCCACGAGGAGCGCAACCTCAATGCCATATACAAGCGAGAAAGGGGTTGCCCCTGTTGAAGTGCGGACAGATGTACGATAGCCATGCAAAGCAAATGGCAGCATCTCATACCAATCTTTGTACGTAACAACCATCTTCTAGATAATCTTCTTGATGTTCTTGTTACCCGTTTCATCTTGGGTCTATAAGGAGAAGAATTATGATGCGCAATCTTGAACTCGCTACACAACTCTTTCACCATCTTGTTGTTCAAGTTAGATCCATTATCAGTAATGATCTTGTCTGGCACACCATATCGGCATATAAGTTGGTTCTTGATAACACCTGCCTGGTTACATTCGCATACGACGCCACTTCAACCCATTTAGTGAAGTAATCAATTGCTACAAGAATAAAACGATGATCGTTGGACGCCTTTGGCTCTATCATGCCAATCATGTCAATTCCCCACATGGAGAAAGGCCATGGTGATGAAATAACATTCAGAAGTGTCGGTGGAATATGAATCTTATCCGCATAAATCTGACACTTGTGACATTCAGAAGTGTCGGTGGAATATGAATCTTATCCGCATAATAGTAGCCTGCTCTCAACATCTTCTTTGCCATGGCATGTCCATTGGAATGAGTACCAAATGAACCATGTCAAAATGAGTACCAAATGAACTTTAGTCATCAACAGGTCTGCTTCATGTCTATCCACGCATATGAGCAGAACCATGTCAAAATTCCTCTTATAAAGCACATCACCATTGAGGTAGAAACTGCCAGATAATCTCCTCAAAGTCTTCCTGTCTTTAACAGATGCCCCAGGCGGGTAAGTCTGACTTTGGAGAAAGCACTTGATATCATAATACCATGGCTTATCATCTTTTACTTCTTCAACTACAAATACATGAGTTGGTCTATCCAAGCGCATCATAGTAATATTGGGGCCTTCATTCCAATATTTCACCTCAATCATCGAGGCAAGCATAGCAGGAGCATCTGCCATCCGATTCTCATCTCGAGGAATATGATGGAAGTCAACCTCAGCAAAGAAAGTTAAAATCCTCCTCGCATAATCTCTGTACAGGATAAGGCCAGGATGATTCGTCTCCCATTCACCCTTAATCTGATTAACAACAAGGGCCGAATCACCATAAGCATCAAGATGTTTGATCCTAAGATCAATACATTCTTCCGAACCCATAATACAGGCCTCATACTCCGCCATATTATTCGTGCATTTGAAAGTTAGCCTTGGTGTAAAAGGAAAATGTGTGCCCTGGGGAGTAATAATCACTGCCCCAATACCATTTCCATATTGATTAACAACACCATCTAACATCATACCCCATCGGGAACCAGGCTCTGGCCCTTCATCGAGTGTAGTCTCATCGCAATCTTTCATTTTTAAATACAGAATCTACTCATCAGGGAAGTCATACTGAACAGACTGATAATCCTCATTTGGTTGATGTGCCAAGTGGTCAGCCAAGATACTACCTTTAATAGTTTTCTGAGCTCGATACTTAATGTCATACTCAGACAACAGCGTCTGCCAACGGGCAATCCTCCCAGTTAAAGCAGGCTTCTCAAAGATATACTTGATTGGATCCATTTTGGATATCAACCAATTTATATGATTCAACATATACTGGCGTAAACGCTTAGCGGCCTAAGCCAAAGCACATCATGTCTTCTCAAGCGTTGAGTATCGAGACTCACAATCAGTGAACTTCTTACTCAAGTAGTATATGGCATATTCTTTCTTCCCTGATTCATCTTGCTGACCAAGGACACAACCCATGAGTCATCAAGCACAGTCAAGTACATAATCAATGGTCTCCCTTCAACAGGCGGGGACAAAATCAGAGGCTTAGACAGATACTCTTTGATACTGTCAAAGGCCTTCTGGCAATCCTCGGTCCAATCATGACGATGATCTTTCCGAAGGAGCTTGAATATAGGCGCACATGTGGCAGTCATGTGGGATATAAATCTGGAAATGTAATTCAAGTGGCCAAGAAAACCTCGGACTTGCTTCTCAGTTTTGGGCGCAGGCATCTCTTGTATTACTTTGACCTAGGCAGGATCAACTTCAATACCTCTATCACTGATAATAAAGCCCAATAACTTGCCGGAACAGACTCCAAATGTGCATTTGTTCGGATTCAAGCGGAGTTTGTACTTCCTCAAATGCTGAAAAAGCTTCAATAAGTGCTCTACATGTTCAACTTCCATTTTCGAATTTGCAATCATATCATCAACATACACCTCAATCTCCTTGTGCATCATATCATGAAACAAGGTAGTCATAGCGCGTTGATACGTGGCTCCGACGTTCTTCAAACCGAAGGGCATCACTCGATAACAGAATGTTCCCCAAGGTGTGATGAATGTTGTTTTCTCCATATCCTCGAGTGCCATTATAATCTGATTATAATCGGAAAATCCTTCCATAAATGAGAAGACATTGAATTTAGCTATATTGTCTACCAACATATCAATGTGTGGTAGAGGAAAATTATCTTTCGGACTAGCTTTATTCAAGTCTCGATAGTCCACACACATCGGACTTTTCCACCTTTCTTAGGCACAGGCACAATATTGGCTTCCCATTGAGGATATGTAGAAGTCACCAGAAACCCCGTATCAATTTGCTTCTAAAATTCTTCTTTAATCTTGACTGCCATATCAGGATGAGTTCTTCTGAGCTTCTGCTTCACAGGCACACACTCAGGCTTCAATGGCAAGAAATGTTGCACAATATCAGTATCTAGACCAGACATGTCTTCATACGACCAGGCAAAGACATCGAGATATTCTCGTAGCAACTCAATCAACCCCTTCTTGACAGACTCTTCAAGGAGTGCCCCAATCTTCACTTCACGAAGGTAGTCTTCAGACCCCAAGTTGACAGTTTCCAGATTCTCAAGATGTGGCTGAATGATCTTCTCCTCGTGCTCAAGCAGACGGGTAATCTCATCAGAAATCTCAAAGTTGGGAGTTTGTGTTTGATCATTATGTTCAATGGGTTTTATCAACCTGCATAATGATTTTGAGTATAAAAGAGATTTCAGAATTCAAACAAGGAAAATCATTATGCAGATGAAAAGATTGATTTTATTCTCTTTTTAGGGTTTTATGGTGATCACCAATTTGATGCAAAAAGCAAAAAGGAAAAATAATTTGGATAAACAAACATTTAACATGTGATTTTTGAATGAATATCATTGTATTAATAAAAATGTGCCAACAATGTCATCACTTCCCCTTTTGGCATTGGAGAAGGGTTTTTTTAATCAAAATGAACATATTACGTTGACTTGTGGATAACTGTTGGAACATCAACAACAACCCAGTTATTGCAGGTTCCGTAAGGGATGACAAAGTTGCCAAGATATTCCTCTTCATCATCTTCCACTATGGCTGCAGCCTCTTGATCTTCAACAGTGTGGATGAAACCTCCACTCTGGAACAACCCACGCTCATTGGAAACACCTGAAGAATACCCTATGCCAGCTCGAGATTTATTATCCTCCAACTTGATCATTTGCCCCAAACCAGTACTTGCACCATGCTCAATGGCCGACTTTGCGTCATTATAGGAAGCAAATGAAGAAAGTCCTTTCCTTGAAGGCTCAGCAATAGACAAGGCCTGGAATGGAGTTCCAACCTCATCCTCATCATCTATATAGGAAAAGGAAGAAAAATGACTGACCATGAGAGCCTTCTCTCCCCCTATCACCACCAACTTCTTATTCTTAACGAATTTCAACTTCTGGTGTAGGGTGGATGTCACGGCGCCTGCCTCGTGAATCCATGGTCTTCCAAGCAAACAACTGTAAGACAGATGGATATCCATGACCTGGAAAGTGATCTGGAAGTCACTAGGTCCAATCTTGATCGGGAGTTTTACTTCGCCGATCACGGTTTTCCGCGATCCATCAAACGCCTTAACAACCACTCCACTCTGCCTCATGGAAGGCCCCTGATAAGAAAGTTTAGCCAGAGTGGACTTTGGCAACACATTAAGCGATGATCTTGTGTCCACAAACACATTGGACAAGGCATCATCCTTGTAGTTCATTGAAATGTGTAGAGCCAAATTATGGTCTTTTCCCTCCTCGGGAAGATCAGCATCACAAAAACCCAAATTGTTACAAGCGGTTATGTTTGCAACAATGCTATCAAACTGCACAATTGTGACATCGTGGTCCACATATGCCACGTCCAACACCCTCTGCAAAGCTTCACGGTGTGGCTCGGAATTCATCAACAAAGATAACACTGATATCTTTGATGGAGTTTGTAGTAGCTAATCAACAACATTGTACTCGCTCCTCTTGATGAGCCTCAGCATCTCATTACAGTCCTCTTTCAAAATGCCATGTTGGCCAACCAGGACAGGAGTTTTCACAACTTTGTCAACAACAGGGTCAACGCCCTTCACAACAAGTTCCGGATTGGAATAAGAAGTCCCTACGGGACCGGCAGGATTAACAACAGCCTTCTTCAAAATGTCTTCATGGGGTTTCGGCGGCGCCGAGAAAACACGACCACTACGGGTCACACCACTGACGTCATAAATGCTCACTACGGAAGTTGAGGGCAACGACACCTCTTTTCCATCTTCTAGAATAACTGCGTTGTACCTGTAAGGCACAACTTTATCTGATGAATACGGGATAGGGCCCGCTGGCTTTATCACAAGAGATGGTGACACTTTCTTCTTGCTGCCATCATACTTGACGGCAACAGGATCTGGTATTCTAAAAACAGGGGAAATAACATCAACTTCATCCTCGTTGCGATTCTGAAGTATCTCGATCATACCCTGATACAACATCTCTTGGATGTCCTTTCTTACTTGACGGCATCCTCTTTCATTGATAGTGCACACCTGGCACCTATCATGGTCATGCTCATAATGATTGTATCCATATAACAGTCTCTGCATCTCGACCAAAGATTGCCTGATATCATTGACATACAGGACTTTATATTTGCCAGGACAACCCTGGACCATATTCACAGCAGCTTTCCCATGCTCGGGCAATGGGTTTTTCTTCACGTTAGGACCTACGTCCTCGAAAAACAAAATCCTACTTCTCAAAAGGTCTTGCACCTTGGTCTTCAGGGGATAACAATTATCCACATCATGTTCGGGAGCATCGGAATGATACACACAATGTAATTCACGTTTGTACCACCACCGAGGGTTGGTCGATACAGCAGGAGGGTCTCGTGGAGTGATCAGTTTTCTGTCGATCAAAGAAGGATATAGTTCAGTAAAAGTGACCCTCTTCTTATCGTAGTTGGTGCTGGTGTTATTGTTGTTTCGAGGCTGGTAGGTCTGTTGTTGTGGACGATGTTGTTATTGATATTGTTAATGTTGTTGTTGATGATGAACTTCTCTAAAGGCGGGTGCTATATGAGCCACCTGGTGTTGGCTAACGGCAAGACGCAGGTTCTTCCTCTTCACAGAGGGTCTTCTCTTGATATGGGAGGACACAGCATGTGCCTCTCCCTCCTTCTTCTTTGCAAAGCTCCCATATCTCTTTGCGGAAGAGCTGTCATCCCTAGACAAACGTCCTTTACGAACTCCTTCCTCTAGCCTCATTCCCATATTCACCATTTCGGTGAAGTCTGAGGGAGCACTGGCAATCATCCTTTCATAATAGAAAGAACTCAAAGTACTCAAAAAGATCTTTGTCATTTATTTCTCTTCCAAGGGTGGCACAATCTGTGCTGTTAACTCATGCCATCTCTGGGCGTACTATTTGAAAGTCTCCTTCTCTTTCTGGGACATCGCCCTCAGCTGGTCTCTATCGGGATTCATATCCATATTGTACTTGTATTGCTTGACGAAGGCCTCGTCAATATCATTGAAATAGCGGATGTTCGCACTATCCAGACCCATGTACCATCTGAGTGCAGCACCAGATAAGTTGTTCTGGAAGTAGTGGATAAGGAGTTAATCATTCTCAGTTTACGTTGACATCTTGCGAGCATACATCACAAGATGGATGAGAGGGCAAGTGTTTCCCTTGTATTTCTCAAAGTCAGGTACTTTGAACTTTAAAGGGATCTTAACGTTGGGCACAAGGCACAACTCAGCAACACTCTTACCAAAAAGGTCCTTACCCCTTAGAGTCTTCAGTTCCTTGCGCAACTCAAGGAATTGGTCTTTCATTTCGTCCATCTTTTCTTAGACGTCTGGGCATCTGATGGCTTAGAATGATAAATGGTGTCTTCCACTCTTGGTAAGGTGTGCACAACGGGAGGTGGCACAGAAAGGACCGGGCTAGATGCCGACAGAGAAGCGAGAGTTGGAGCAAAACCCTCAGGCACGAAGTTGGCGGGCATCCCCCAAGGGAACCCGGCTGGCATAGATGGTGCAAAGTGAGCTATTGCAGCAGGCACAGTAGAAGAGGATACCTCTGAAATAACCGTCCTCGTGGGAGGAGTTGCAGGAGTTGGCGACGATTGGCTCTTAGCAGCCAGCACTGACTCCATCATGGCAGTCAGCCTAGCTACTTCCACTTTCAGTTCCCGATTCTCTTGCTCTAGATGATCCATTAGTCTTGGAAGATTAGCTATGGTGTTATACCGGTGCGTCAGCTTGTCTTCAAAATAAATGAAGAGAAAAAAGTTAGACCACTGAGCTTGAACAAAACCTGCTTGTGCATATGATTTATTTTTAATCAGAGGAACTTTATAGAGATCTATTTGCAAATATTTGGAAATATGAATCTTTTAAGACATATATGGAATATTCATTTCAATAATATTTGGAAACATTTTACAACAATGAAGAAGTACAGTCTTGGTAACCAAATATAGTATAAAAGGGAAGGAGAGTAAACATCCTATGGAGCCCTAGAAACAATCGTCCAAACCTCTCGAGACCGGAAGATAAGCTGCACGAAGCCTCTTCACCTCTCTCTCATAAGCTGCTTCCAAATCCGCCTTCTCCTTGGCAAGCCGATCATACTTCCTCTTCTAAAACCTAGATGACTGAGGAAGAAGAGAAGTAACCACATCATCAGGCTCATCAATAACCTGATGCTCCAGAAATTCTATCATAGCATCCTTATCTCTGAGTTGCTGAAGTAGTTCCTCTCGCTCACGAACCCAAGCACGCGAACGGTCTTCATCTCTCAACTCCTCTACTCCTTGGTTAGGGAGGGTTGAAGGCCCAACCATAACCATAGGGGTAGGTCTAGGGTAGTGATAGGGCATGCGATACTCAAGCACTCTCTTCCTCACCCATGAGGTGTAGGGTTCCAAAGCAATACAATTCTTCGGACCAAGCTCCTTCCTTCCCTTCTTATGAACTTTGCACCAGGCGCGGACCATCCTGCCCTTCAAGTTCTAGGGATCTTTACCCTCTTGAAAGAACACACCTTCTAAAAAAATGTATTAGGTTTATCCATTAAGGGGATCCCAAGCTGATGGCGAGCTAAAACAGGGTTGTAGCTAATTCCACCACATGTACCAAAAAGAGGCACATTGGAGAATTCACCACAAGAGTCAATGATCTGGACACCATCATACACACGATTATACCAAAAGATATCATCATTAGTGAGAGTGATAAGTCTCGTAGACCACCGTAGACATCCCTTGTTCTCCTTGAAGGCGAGCGTTTGAGGCAAGTTCGAAATAAACCACTTGTACAACATAGGCAAACAACACACAATGGATCCATCACCCTTTGCATTCCTCATATGCAGAGAGAAATAAGTGTCACCCAACAGAGTCGGAACGGGATTAAGAGTAGAGAAAATCCTAATAGCGTTCACATCCACAAAATTGTCGATGTTGGGAAATAACACTAGTCCATAGATAAGAAGTACAAATATGGCTTCAAAGGCGTCCTCACTCATGGCCTTCCCAAACATAGTAGCTTGGGCAATGAGAAAATCAGATGGGAGACCTTGAATTCCACCTTTGGTAGTCATATGAGCAACAATCTCAGATATATCTATGTGAAGCAGATCAACAATATCTTGGGAAGAAGGAACTCTCTCCAAGCCACTGAACGACAACTGATCCAGAATAGGTATACCCACAAGATAGGCATACTCCTGAAGTGTAGGCAAAAACTGAAAATCCGGAAAAGTGAAGCACCGGTACAGAGGATCATAGAACTGCACTAGTACACTCATCAGACCTTCATCCACCTGAGTAGAAAGAATAGATAGAAGCTTCCCATGACGAGCTTTGAACTCCAAAGGCTCTAATACATAAGATGTCAAACTCTTTAACTCTTTCAAGTCGGGTTTTCTGAAACTGTACTTCTTCGTATTCCTTCTTTGCTTATCCATGTCTGAAAATTTGCAAATAGACCTCTTAAGTTCCTTGAAAATTCCTTGTTGATGTTATGGATGCGAATGAATGCATGAATACATGGATGCAACAACCACACTCAAGGATCACGCAAGTCACACCACACAAAGGTCGCGGGATGGATCAAGTCATCCTCAATATCAATCATCCGTTTTGGTGGATTATGGTTTACACCTTATCAACACCCAAGTTCCATTGATATTGAGGATATACGAGAACGGATCAACGACGAATCAAGGGTTTGTTGCAAGTCACGAGCATTGAGTCTCAGTTAAGAACCACCCAAAGGGAGTGTACTATGGTTGAACCTGAAAATCATGTTCTAAAAAGGTCCCCATAGTCATCATCTCATCTTTCGAATATTATCGGATAAACGACTACTCGTATTCCAAAAATATTCTCAAGAGGGACTCTTATGAGTGTAGTATCGCGTAACAATCGTATCAAATCTTACACTTGAACGACCTTCGCACTACGTCCTAAAATAGGAGAAGATGGGCTAGGTAATCTAAGGTCCTCGGCTTCTAAGGTTCCTATTGGAAAGATTAATGCCTAACCACGACTACTTGTGTGACATTATTGATCCCAACAAGACCTACACCAAGTGAATGGGCTTGCAAGTCAACTTGCTAAGGAATAACTCCACACAAGTCAACAAGACTATGCCATTCTCCTATCATAAGTGCACTCGAGTTCGGGTATAGAACTCATCTCACAAGAGACCACCAAGCACACAAGCAATTGATATATATCAAGTAATTCATACATTACAAACAATACAGTCATCCCAAATTTGCACAAAAATATGTCACAAATAAATATAAACATACAATACAACAAATAAAAAGTAGGCTAAACCCACTAGGAGTAGAATTTCCCCAGCAGAGTCGCCACTTTTCTGTAGCGGGGTATTCGTTACCTTTAGATTTATTGACTAAATCAAAAGTAAGCATACAATTCGAGTCGCCACCGCACTTTTATTTGTCCAAAGGAAAGGCTAAAAAGCGAACAAAAGCCAAGTAAGAAGTTTTATCAAATCGAAAACTAATAAAAATGTCAGAGATCTGGGTAAGGGGGTTGGTTATGAAATGGGAAGGTTTTAAGCACCCAAAACATCCTTAGTACTCTAAGGGAGCCCTTTTTGCAAATGTATGGTAGGTTGGTATTTGTGAAAAATATTTGTGCAAACAAGATTGGGGGGATGAGAAGAGAATATACATTATATTTACAATTTTGTTGTTTGAATGGATGAACCCATTGCCTAGGTACCATCACAAAGGTAGGATCAAAACCTCATAGTTCGGGGTAAAAATCTCAAAAGATTGGTGAATTGATTTGACCAAAAGCCTTAAGGTCTTTTGTTATCAAAGGGAGAAAACTCAACCTAAACCAACAATCCACCATGTGAGGAGAGCTTCAACATACTAGTGAGGGATTAACCCTATAATAAGTATGGAAGACTTATAGTCCAATCACTAAGGATAAGGTGAGGTTTACATCAACCACTATGATAACTCAAACCTAATGACTAATGTTTATGAAAAGGTTTTAACAAAGGTGGTCATTGGAACCACAAAAATCAACTTGAAGTGAGTTGTATTTACAAGTTAGATTTATTTTCCAAAATGAAGTCAAAGTTGGTTTAAGATTCATTTACAATGAGTACTAATGAAATGATTTTGAAAATCAAAGGCATAAGGCCTAGGTTTCTAGTTTGAAAACAATGTCAAAGTTTGCACAAAATGAGTTTGGCTTGGGTTAGAGTGGAGAGAAGAAGAGAAGGGCTAGTCCTAAACATGCAAAGATAAGAGAAGAGATAAAACCCTTGGAGTTCCTTTTCTTGAGATCATAAAAATGATTCAAGATGTTCCTTTCCTTTGGACTTAGCAATCACTCAAGCAATCAAACAAATATTATATTCAAGCTCCTAGGATCTCCATTTGGCTTGTCTTTCTTAACTTGGCTACTCATGACAATGGTCCTTCTTACTATCTCAAGATGGATTCCCTATCACACAAGAACAAACATCAAAAAGTTCACAACACAATAAGATGAATGAACAAAAAATGAGTTTAGATTAGGGGTCTTTTGAAGTCAACTTTAAGATTTAGCATTCTAAAGGCATGAGGACGAGTTGCTCTTCAAAAAGTTTAACATTCTAAAGGCATGAGGCCTAGTTGCTCTTGAACTCCTCTAAGCATAGGTAAGGTCCTAATTCTAAGTCCTTTCTCCTATTTCATTGGGTTCACACAAACAAAGACAAACAAACTCAAAGCAACAAAATATTTATATACAATAATGAGGTCAAATGAGTAAAAGGAAAATGACATAACCATAAAATATGAGCTCAAGTGAGCAAAGGGAAAAGGCAATATGAATAAATGAGCAAGAAAGTAAATTGCAAGAAATTAAATGTTTGAATTAAAGTTAGTAGTCAATAGTTATGTTAGTGTGTCATAAGACAATTTAGCGCTATGTTAAGCAATCGTAAGTGGACTAATGTCGTAGTCACACCTATCTGAGGTCGATCAATAAAACCATAGGCAAATAAACACAAGTTAGAGATCATGACTAGTAAGCCAAGCTCTTACAACTTGCCATGCCAAAAGAAAAGAGGAAAGCCTTGTATGGACTCTAGGTTTTTTGCTTGACCAAGAAGCAACCTATCTTGGACACAAAGCAACTCACTTGATCTTTGATCAAGTTGAGTTTGATTTGGATCAAAGAAGGTGAAGCCTCTCATATGTCAAGACTAACCACAAATCATTTACTCATTGGCCAAAATAAAAAGAAGAAGTAAGATGAAGATGGTATGAATAAAAGGAGAATTCATATGACATAATCAAAACATAATGATCAAATGTGAACCAAATCATCATCAACCAAGGTAAAACAGAAGAGAAATGAAGATTATAAGTCAACAAAGTCAAACATATTTTTTTGGTATTTTTGGAATTAAAATAAAACATAAAATAAAATGAACAAAATATGGTCAAACCTCAAATTCAATTCAATTCAACTTGGATAAGTCCAATTGAATTTTCATAGGTCTAACATGGTCAAACAAGGTTTGACAAATTTTCTCAATAATTTTTGAAAACAGAAACTATTTAAAATCAATTAAAAACAATAAAATATAACATAAATGAATTAAAATCTCAAAAAAATCTCAAATCAATCAAGAAATTGATGAGAATATTTTTCATAGACTTATCATGATCCATATGTATTAAGAAAATATTCTTGGAATTTTCAGATATCAAAAAGTATTTAAAATGAATTAAAAACTATTAAAAACAAAATAATTCACAAAAAATATTAAATGAAGTCACAAAAATAATTAAAAATCAGATTATGAAACTAGATTTTTCAAGAAATTTTTTCCCATTGGTCTCATATTTTTGTTACCTCAATTAAAATAGTTATGAACTTTTGAAATAAAAAGGAATAAAAGGAAATAAAACAGAAATTAGAAAATGCCAAAAATCCAGGACGCTTGGATAGGATTCATTAAATGACATGGACACATCTAATGGCCCAGAGGCGCTAGTGTACCATGATCCTTAGTCCAACGCGTTACAAATGGAATTAAAAAAGGTCAAACAAATAAAAGGTTGTGATTAAAACGTTTGAGCCAGATCTGAGGGACACGATGCTCCCACGTGGGGATGGTGGTGGAAACCACCATCTTCTCCGGTGGACCAACCAACTCCGGCCACCAGTTGCAGGTTTTTGAACCTTAACCAAAACACACGAGCCAGGTACCAAAATGAAGCTGGGGTGATGTGCATCACCCCTGTAACCTTGGATTGTCCTCAAGATTTCTATCAAGTGAGAAATATGAGCTTGAAAATCCAGGTATGCAAACTGAAATGCTTTAAATCGTGAAATCAACACCACCAATGGCCTGCCTCTTACTCGAGGACTTCAGAAAACGGTTTAAACACAAGCAATTCACATCATGGAGCAAGCTTTAGATCAAAACAGTTGAGTAATATACCTTTGATAAGGATGCAAGGCTTAGGAATTGAAACTTGAAGATCAACTGATTGTGTTGAAATTCAAGTTTGAAATTGAGAAATGAAAATCAGAATTCCTATAGGTATGGTTGGGTTTTAATTTCAGCAGAGCTTCAGATCACCATAAGGTTGAGATTTGAATGAAGAGGAGCATGTATTTATAGCTGGAGATGAAGCAAGCAACGCAAATACTCGTGTGCATGAAGCTTTGGGTCCTCCATGCATGGGGCTGTACAGGCGCATGTGAGGCCAAAAATTGAATGGAATAGAATGTTGATATCATTTGAAGTTGAATTGGACGTGCAAATGGCCTGCTGTTAGCTTGTGCATGAAGATTCAATGTGAATTGCATAATTGGTCATAAATGTTCACCTCTTCGAAATTCCCACATGAAAAATCCAAACATGGTGGTATGCGTAATGGTTGGAAAAGTCTTGACATAAGGAACAAAATCTATGTTGGGCAAAAATCCATTTGGAGTTTGGAAATTTATGAAAACTGACCTTGAAGTTTGAGGTACATAACATGTCTAGGTTTACTTTGAAATTTTTTCCCAAAAGTGACCAACTTCAAGCCCTTCTTTTTCAATGTTGCAAGCCTCAAATGGAAACACCCTCAACATCAAAGCTTGATATCTTTTCAATATGATCATTTTGGACTTAAATTGTGCATCATTTGGATTTTTGATGAAAACGTTATGGGCACTTGAAGTTGGACTTTTTTCACATTCAATGGTTTTGGTCCAAGGTGACCTATAATATTTTGTATTATCACATGTGTTTCTTTTAGGATTATGAAATTTTGTCCAACATAACATTTGAGGTAGACATATTAAGATTTCCAATGCAATTGGTCTAACCTCAAAATCACAAAAAATGAAGAAGTTAGGACCTTGGGAAGTTGAACCAAAATTAGGGTTTCAGTCAAAATGACCTATAATGTTTTGAAATGAATGATGACCTTCCAAGTTTCAAATTCATTTTTGATGAACATGAAAGTTTTTAATATGGTTTATTAATAACATGTTTTCTCTTGGGGTCATATTCATTTGACAAACACATCAAAAGTTAGGTCTTAGGGATCTTCAGTTTAGTCAGATGACTTGACTAGTCAACTTCTCAAGGCCAAACCTCAAATCTTGATGAATGAATGATTGAGGATACTCACATAGGCTCATATATTCATAAATAATGAATGAAAGAACTTCCCTTAATTGAATTTGATCATAGGTTGAGGTTGCTTCATGAGCAAGGCATAGTCAATGCACAGTTGAATTAGGGTTTCCTTGGGAAACAATCCTCAAGCCCTTTTGTTTATCTTGATCAAATTGGAAAATTGAGATATTTGGGAGACATATATGATTATTGAGAGCTTTGTGGACCATTGTCATGCTTGCTTTCATCTTCATCTAGCCACTTCATTGAGCATAGGAGCCTCCTAGGAGCAAGGGCACACATGATCACTTGAGCTTCAAAACAAAAGAGGTTAGTGACATATTTTTGTGCTTTTGGTTAGTAAACAAGATAAGAAAAGCAATAATATATAATTCAAGCATGTTTGGTGGTCTCAAACCAACTCGCACAAGTCCCAACCCAAGGCTTAAGGAGCCACACATGCTATGATCGTTGAGGCAATGTATTAAGCAATGATATGATACCATGAGGGATCTTAGGGTCAAAATTAGGGTCTTACACAAGTGTACATGAAGATTTGAAGTTTGATCTTTGCCAAATGATGATGCATTGTTTAAGCCATGCGCAACCTATTCAATTCTTGCCCAAAATGGATGATCTTTGACTTTTTGGAAAGGTTAGATCAAGAGCAACAAATATCATGTTTAACACTTTTCCATTTGAGGCTTTTATCATGATTAATTTTGAGGTGGAAGTTTGGAAATTTCAACAAGTTGGAAATTTTTCTAAGAGTCAAGCCATATATCTCAATATTCCACCTTGCTTAACTTTTTATGTGAGGTTCAAATGAGAAACGTGTAATAATCAAAGTTGTAACTCTCACTCCAAACATAAAAGTTGAAGTAGACACACTGAATTTGATTGTGCAACTTGGAAATCTTTCATCTCATAAAAATTGAGCAAGTTATGGCCTTGGGAAGTTGAGTTTCAAATTAGGGTTTAGACAAAATGACCTATAATGTTTCAACATAGAAAATGATTTTACAAGCAAAACTAGATCTAGGTCTCAACATGAAAGTTGTTTGGAATGTCATTTAGAGTAACTTTTATCTTGGAATGATTTCCATATGGTGAACATTGTAGGAGATGGGGTCTAGGGAGACCCAGTTTTGATTAGATGAATTCATCTGGCCAACCACCATCAACCAACTTGCTAACCTTCAATTCTCTTGATTTTCTAGGCTCATGGTAGATCATATATCCATAAGATAATGAATTTTGAAGTGTAACTTGAGAAATTTGATCAATTGGTGAGATAGCTTGTTGGAGAAGTTACTCAAGATACCTAGTCAAACTAGGGTTTTCAAGGCAAATTACCCTCAAACTCTTGAAGAATGCTTGATCAATTTAACATGTAGAGATCACTAGGACTCATATATGATGCTTGTGACCATTCTTGGATCAATCCATGGTTGTGCTCTTTGTCATGAGGGTCTCAAACCCTAGATATGAACTTGATGAATCAATGTGATCATGCCCTACCTACAAAAGAGTTAGGCAAATGCAAAGACATATTTTTGGTATTTTGGTTAGTGAAAATGATAAAATACAAGTATGATAATCATATGGTGCTTGGTGATCTCTCCCAAAACAAACCCAATGAAAAGGGGTAAGGAGGATGCAAAGGTATGATCCCGATGCAAATGCTTATGATGAAATTGCATGAGGGATCTTAGGGTCAAAATTGGAGTCTTACAACTGCCCCTATTTAAGGAAATTCTGACTGAGGAGGCGAAGGTTAAAATCTTCATGTCAACTCAGTAGACTGGGCTTAAATAACAACATATAGAAACAAATTTTGGTCCCTAAGAGACCTGATGATGCATATGACATGAATGTAAAAGTTAATGCTCTGTGGGGGAAATATTGCCACAAAGGAAAAGAAATCAGAGAGACCAAAAGTCCGCAGGAGTATAACATATTTCATAAGGAAAGCTCACTGGGGAGACAAAGACTCAGGGGAAAAAGGAGTTATGCGTAGGCCAGGCTACGACTTAAAACTACTGGAGGACTCGAGGAATTCCATACAAACATGGAAAAGACTTAGTCGGGGAACAACAACATCTGCAGGGGATACGAGTAAGTCAGGATAAAACCGAAATACTTGAATCATGCAGCGAAAAGCGATTTCACTAAGGAAATGCACACTTAACTCAACTCGGGAAGAAATAAACTTCAACACAGGAGGAGCAGAAATCTATTATCTACTACCTGTTACTGGGTAAGGAGATAATAAAGATCTGACATAGAGGACATTCTTCATCGGTTAGGATGAACATATCAAGGATGACTCACTGGGAACCAACAGAACAGAGTATTCATTATCGGTTACTGGGTAAGAACAACCTTGCTGGGGAGAACTGCAGAAAATAGGATTTACAACTACCAGTTACTGGGCAGAAGACCAAGGGTGAGAGTATCCATCATCGGTTAGGATGAACATATCAAGGATAAACTCATCAGGGAAGAAAATCTGTCATCGGTTAAGATGAACATATCAAGGATTGACTTGCCTAGGAAATGTTAAGGAGGATATCCGTGACCGGTTAAGATGAACATATCAAGGAAAAACCAACTGAACAAAAAGTAGGAATTACATCTATTGAATGTTGGATAGAATACCGTCGAAGAGAAAATCCGTCACCGGTTAAGATGAACATATCAAGGATAGACTCTGAGAGGGGAGAAATTAAGAATTACATCTATCAGTTACTGGATAGAATACCAAGAGAGAGAATTCGTCACTAGTTAAAGTGAACATATCAAGGATCAACTCTGCGGGGGGGACAAAAGCAGGATTTACAACTACCGGTTAATGGCTAGAAGACCGCAAAGAGAAGCAAACCCGTCATCGGTTAGGATGGACATATCAAGGACTAACTCTCTAGGAAATAAGAATAGGGATTACAACTACCCTTTTACTGGGTAGAATACCAAAGGTGAGATTATCCATCATCGGCTAGGATGAACATATCAAGGATAGACTCAGGCAGGGGAAAGAAAGATATTCGTCACTAGTTAGGATAAACATATCAAGGATACACTTTCTGGGGAATCAGATCCACTAGGGATTCTATTGCTGGGAAAACTGGGATATTTTTGTCGGGTATTGGGCAAGAAGTAACAAACTGCAAACTAAGAAGAATCTTACCAGTTACTGGGCAATAAGCTCTTAGGAGATTTAAAGCATCTATCTAGGTAGGAGCTAGAAAGAAACAGTCAAACAAGACTCAACCCAATGAGGACATAACTCAAGGGGAGTGGTTCCATCCAGATGAACGACTGGGGAGGAAACTGGAATAATAATCATCCACGAGGAGACAACTCAGTGGGGAAGAGGAGAAAGGTTAAAGTCTTTCTTCCTAAGGGGCTGACGCTCTACAATTGAGGGAGGACAGAGACCAGAATTTGTATGGGGATAAAGTACCGCCATATATAGAATGAGAATCTCAAACCAACAAGTTAATCAAATATGCAAATATGCAATTATGAAATTATATGAATGTATATATATATATATATATATATATATATATATATATATATATATATATATATATATATATATATATATATATATATATATATATATATATATATGATTATGCTGACAAAAACGATCACAAAGGATACAAAGGTGTCGTAAAGAAATCGAATCATCGGTACAATCCTCGGTCAATCCATAAAATACGAAGACAACTGCTGAAGAACAGAGAGATCAACAATCCAAAAAGCTCAACCCTAACTGGGAAAGGAGGAGATCTGCTAAGGAAAGAGAAATATCATCGAACCTGTGGGGAATTTTAGGTCAACACCATAAAAATGGGAGACAATCCTACAGGGAAATAAACTGCTCAGAAACCAGGAGGAAACTCTGACTAGGGAGCAAGTCGAATGGCGATTGGCGTGGAAACCAATGCGATCTACAGGGGAGATCAACCACTTCTGCTGAAGGAACACAAACTCCACTAGGGAGGGCAAAAACTCTGTCAGGGGAGACAAACTGCAGGATACCTAGATCAACCAACTCAGCTAGGGAAAAGGACAAAACTCCACTGGGGAATCAAAAACTCCGCCGAGGAACTGAATCAACACAATCATCTAGGGATACCCGAAGAGTTAACTGCTTGGGGAACCTCTGATGTTTCACATTTAAGGACTTTTTATCCATCGAAATGTTGTTGATATTCTTTTTCAATTGCTTTGGAAAATTCTTGCTTTTATATGTTTTAAGAAAAAGAGATTTTGATTAAAAAATTTAAATTTTCAAAAATGATCATAATAAAATTTAAACTATTGGATGAAGTAAATAAGAGTAGAAACAATTGGATAAAAGCTCAACTTTATTTGATAGAATGGTAGTCTGTAAATGACAAGACTCCATAGATTTTTACAAAGCTGAAAATGGTAATTTTCATGGAAAAGGGTTACATTGAATACAAATGTTCCTTAATCCTTCTACCAAGTCTTGATATCCGTTGTGCTCTTGACCGCTGTCGGGGTGATGAATTGATGTCAACGCTTGTGCTCAATCAAGTCTTCAAAACACTAAAGATCAGCAGAATGCAGTTACTTGCCACAATCCCTAATTTTTGCATAAGCTGCCCCAAGGTGGGGTACTCAACTTATCAGGAAATTCTTTATGTTTTTATGTCTCTAATTTTTTCCTGGATCGCCCTTTCAGGTTTTCAATCCGTTGAGACGCTCACTTTTTTCTTAAGCCGCCCTTTCGGGTTTTCAACTTAGCGAGTTGTTCTTTTCTTTTCAGGAGAAGTATTTCTTGACTGCATCTGCATTCATAGGACGAGTGAACTCTTCTCCATCCATAGTTGTAAGAATCAATGCGCCTCCTGAAAAGTCTCTCTTAACGACATATGGGCCTTCATAATTAGGAGTCCATTTTCCCCTAGAATCTGGTTTGAAAGATAAAATCTTCTTGAGCACAGGGTCACCTTCCCTAAATACACGAGGTTTGACCTTCTTATGAAAAGCTTTCTTCATCCTCTGCTGATATAACTGACCATGACACATGGCAGTCAACCTCTTCTCTTCAATCAAATTTAGCTGATCAAACCTGGTCTGACACCATTCAGCCTCAGTCAACTTGGCTTCAATGAGCATACATAATGAAGGAATCTCAACCTCTACGGGGAGCACTGCTTTCATAACATACACAAGAGAGAAAGGGGTTGCCCCCGTTGAAGTGCGGACAGGTGTACGATACCCATGCAAAGCAAACAGGAGCATCTCATGCTAATCCTTGTATGTGACAACCATCTTCAGAATGATCTTCTTGATGTTCTTGTTTGCAGCTTCAACAACTCCATTCATCTTGGGTATGTAGGGAGAAGAATTATAATGTGCAATCTTGAAGTATTTACAAAGAGCTTCCACCATACTCTTAGTCAAGTTTGATCTATTATCAGTAATGTTCTTACTTGGCACACCATAACGACATATGATCTGATTCTTGATAAACCTTACAATAACTTGCTTGGTTACATTTGCATACGATGCCGCTTCAACCCATTTTGTGAAATAGTCAATTGCCACCAAAATGAAACGATGTCCATTCTAAGCTTTGGGTTCAATCATCCCAATCATATCAATTCCCCACATGGAGAAGGGCCATGGGGAAGAAACAACATTCAATAGTGTCGGAGGAACATGAATCTTATCAGCATAAATTTGACACTTGTGGCATTTCTTCGCAATTGCATGTCCACTGGAATGAGTACCAAAGGAACCTTCGTGCACTTCGGTCATCAACAAGTTAGCTTCGTGTCTATCCACGCATCTGAGCAAAACCATGTTGAAGTCTCTCTTGTATAGTATATCACGATTCAAGTAGAAATTGCCGGCTAATATTCTCAAAGTCTTCTTATCTTTCAAAGATGCCCCGGGCGGGTAAATCTGACTTTGGAGGAAACATTTAATGCCATAATACCACGGCTTCTCGTCTTTGATCTCTTCCACAGCAAACACATGAGCTGGCCTATCAAGACGCATCACAGATAAATTGGGAACTTCATTCCAATATTTTACCACAATCATTGATGCCAATGTTGCAAGAGCTTTTGCCATCCGATTTTCATCTCGAGGGATATGATGAAACTCAACCTTTGTAAAGAAAGTTGAAATCCTCCTCGCATAATATCTATACGGCACCAAACTGGGTTGATTTGTCTCCCATTCTCCTTTGATTTGATTCACAACCAAAGCCGAATCACCGAAGACATCTAAATACTTGATTATGAGATTCATGGCCTCTTCAAGCCCCATAATGCAAGCTTCATATTTTGCCATGTTGTTTGTACACTTGAAAGTCAATCTAGCTATAAATGGTAGATGCGTACCTTGAGGAGTAATAATCACTTCCCCAATGCCATTTCCATATTGATTAACAGCTCCATCAAATACCATGCCCCAGTAAGAACCAGGTTCTGGCCCTTCTTCAAGCAATGGCTCATTCAATTTCAAGTACAAAATCTCTTCATCAGGAAAATCATACTGCATTGACTGATAATCTTCAATTGGTTGGTGAGCCAAATGGTCAGCCAAGATACTACCTTTGATCCCTTTCTGAGATCGGTATTCGATATCATACTCTGATAACAACATCTACCAACGGGCAATTCTCCCAGTTAAAGTAGGTTACTCAAATATATACTTGATTGGATCCATTTTGGATATCAACCAAGTGGTATGATTCAAAATATACTGACACAGGTGCTTAGCAGCCCAAGGCAATGCGCAACAAGTTTTCTCAAGCATAGAATACTCAGTCTCACAGTCGGTGAATTTCTTACTGAGGTAGTAAATTGCAAATTCTTTCTTTCCAGTCTCGTCTTGCTGACCAAGAACATAACCTATCTTCGAGCATTGTCTAATACATAATCAACGGTCTTCCTTCAACAGGTGGAGACAAAATCGGAGGCTCAAGCAGATATTCCTTGATACTGTCAAAAGCTTTCTGGCAGTCTTTGGTCCAATCACAAGACTGATCTTTCTGAAGAAGCTTGAATATAGGCGCACATGTGGCAGTCATGTGGGAAATGAATCTGGAAATATAATTCAAGCGGCCGAGAAAACCTCTGACTTGCTTCTCAGTTTTGAAGGAGAATGGCGATCCAAAATGCAGCGGAATTTAAAATTTCTCCTTTAATGATCCTTACGAGTGGGCATGATCAGTGATAGAATCGTTACCTCTTGTGGCGATCACGAACGATGAACGATGACAACGCCTCTACTCAGTCCACACGAACGGATTCCTTCAATCTCAGTGCTAGCTACTACGAATGAAGGCTTTGAGTGAGAGAGAGAGAGAGAGAAACGAAATTGCAAGTGTGACAATGCTTCTACACAAGGGTTCTATTTATAGAACCACTTGTGTACGCTAAAAAGCCCACTCAAGTGTATATGGCCCATATCTTATAATATGCCAAAATCACTTAAGCGTGTGGTACCTTACCATATTTCGTATTCTACTTAAGTACACCGTACCTTACGATGTTCTATAATTCACTTAAGGGCACTGTACATTACGGTATTCCTTAATTACTCTATCTCTCATCAATCCGTCCTTTGTGTGCGACCCTATAGGTTTTCGCGGCATTGGCAATTATATTAAATCACGTATTTAACATAATAAACAGTGAGCGGTATCTAGCAACACATCACTGCTACCCAAGACACGAAAATTTCATATGATCTGACAAATCCTGCTGTGATAATAATTATGTGTATAATTACCCTTTTGCCCTTATGTCTTTATTGAACACAAGGCATAGACCGTGTCATCCTTGTCCAGTTCAATATTGGGCCCATAGACATTTATCATGTTACGCAGGATGGGAAAATTCCATCTAGGTCACTCATGTCCCTAAGCATGCTTCGTGGAGTACCCATCAACTGTCTTTATGGTCATCCAATTACGGACAACGTTTGATCAGCAATAAGGCACTCAACTATACACCTAGGGTCCATAGTGGTTTCAGGTCGAAGGGTGGTATACACCATTATCACCATGAGAATAACTTATGACACTTTGCATAACCTTCTATATAGTATTCTCATAGCAGGTCAATCCAGTATAAATATTACTCTTAATATTCATACTTATGTTTAAGACTTGATAACTCTTTATCCATTATCCATGAGATGTGATCATCAGTCTCTAAACATAATAGTCTTCATGCTTTAATGTTATCCCACTTCACAATAAAGCTTGACTACAAATACTTTAAGAATAGTGTCCTTATGTCTAATGTGATCTCATAATTAAGTCATACTTGATACATTAAACAGACTAGCTATTCTAAGGACTTTATGTATGCCATGTTATGTACTCGACCAGATGTCTCATATGAAGGGGATTGTGTTTTTGATAGACACAGACCATGTTGCATATGTATGAATCCTTTCTTGGAATCATGCATATTAAAGCGTCTCAGCACTTTGTCTATGTATTTACTCTGACTTAGGCCAAGCAGTTTTTGTGATCTATCTCTATAGATTCTGATTCCTAATATATAGGCTACTTCACCTAGGTCCTTCATAGAAAAGCATTTCCCCAACCAAGACTTTACTTGTTGCAGGGTAGGGACATCGTTTCCAATGAGTAATATGTCATCTACATATAATACTAGGAAAACGATCATGCTCCCACTAACCTTCTTGTAGACACAAGGCTCATCTTCGTTCTTGATGAATCCATATTGTTTTACCGTTTCATCAAAATGAAGATTCCAGCTTCTGGAAGCTTACTTTAATCCATAGATTGATCTTTGTAACTTACATATCTTTTGGGCTTCTTTTGGTATGTCAAATCCTTCTGGCTGTGTCATGTACACATCCTCAAGAAGATTCCCATTAAGGAAAGCAGTTTTGACATCCATCTGCCATATTTCATAATCATGATATGCAACGATAGCAAGTAAAGTCCGAACAGATTTAAGCATTGCAACTGGTGAAAAGGTTTCATCATAGTCAACCCCATGAATTTGTGTATATCCTTTTGCAACCAGTCTTACCTTATAGGTATGTACCTTACCATCCATGTCAGTCTTCTTTTTAAAGACCCACTTGCATCCTATAGGGTTGACTCCTACAGGAGGCTCTACCAAGGTTCAAACTTGGTTTGTGTACATGGAATCCATTTCAGATTTCATGGCTTCTAGCCACTTCTCAGACTCGGGACCAGCTATGGCCTCTTGGTAGGTCACAGGCTCGTCTTGATCGATGAGTAATACATCACCTTGATTAGTTATGAGATATCCATATCTCTCATGTATGTCACGTATCCTGCTTGACCTACGCTGGTCTTGTTCTACTTGAGCTGGTTGCTCTTCCACAACTACTTGTGTTTCCTTCTCTAATTCCTCCATAGGTATATCGATGCTTTGTGATTCTTGACTTTCTTCAAGCTCTACTTTCCTCCCACTAATTCCTTTGGAAATAAAATCCTTTTCTAGGAAAACTCCAGTTCGAGCGACAAACATTTTTCCCTCTGAAGGATTGTAGAAGTAATACCCTCTTATTTCTTTAGGATACCCCACAAATAAGCATTTGTCAGATTTGGGCTCAAGCTTAGTTGAAATTTGTCGTTTCACAGAAACTTCGCAACCCCAAATCTTCATGTAAGACATATGTGGTTTCTTACCACTCCATATCTCATATGGTGTCTTCTCAACCTTTTTGGATGGAACACGGTTAAGTGTGTAAGCTGCTGTCAATAGTGCATGTCCCCAAAAGGAGTTTGGAAGATCGACGTGAATCATCATGGATCGGACCATGTCTAACAGGGTTCGATTTCTTCTCTCAGATACACCATTCCATTGGTGTGTTCCAGGAGGAGTAAGTTGGGATAGGATCCCACACTCTTTCAAATGGTCATCAAACTCTAGGCTTAAATACTCACCACCTCGATCTGATCGAAGAGTTTTAATATTCTTACCCAGTTGGTTTTGTACTTCATTCTTGAATTCCTTGAACTTTTCAAAGGACTCTGATTTGTGTTTCATTAAATACACATAACAATATCTACTGAAATCATCAGTAAATGTGATGAAGTGCTGAAAACCTCCTTTGGCTGGTATGTTCAGTGGTCCACATACATCAGTATGTATGAGGGCCAAAATATCATTAGCTCTTTCACCTTTTCCTGTGAATGGAGACTTTGTCATCTTTCCAATTAAACAAGATTTGCATGTCTCATATGATTCATAATCAAAAGAGTCAAACAATCCATCTTTATGGAGTTTGGAAATGTGTTTCTCATTTATGTGGCCTAATCGACAACGCCAAAGGTAAGTTGGATTTAACTCATTAGGTTTCATCCTTTTAGTATTAATGTTATAAATAGGCATTTCAAGATCAAGGACATATAGTCCATTGTTCATTTGTGCAGTAGCATAGAACATATCATTCAAATAAATTGAGCAACAATTGTTCTTGATTATAAATGAAGAACCAAACTTGTCCAAACAAGAAACGGAAATAATATTTCTGCTAATTGCAGGTACAAAATAACAGTTCTCTAACTGAATTATTAAACCACTAGGTAAAGTCAATACATAAGTTCCTACGGCTAAAGCAACAACCTTTGCTCCATTGCCAACTCGTAGGTCGACTTCACCTTTTGCCAAATCTCTACTCCTTTTTAGTCCCTGCACATTGGTACAAATGTGAGAACCGCATCCAGTATCTAATACCCATGATGCAGAAGTAGATAAATTAATTTCAATAACAAAAATACCTGAAGTTGAAGTCTCTACTCCATTCTTCTTATCTTCCAGGTACTTTGGGCAGTTTCTCTTCCAGTGTCCGGTCTTACCGCAATGGAAGCAGGTGCCTTATTTTGCTATGCCTCCACTAGGCTTCAAAGCAGCAACAGTGGGTTTGGGTTTGGCAACTTCCTTGCCTTTCCCTTTATCACCCTGCTTAGTGGACCTTTTGTTCTGTTTCTTTCCATTTCTGATCATCAGAATGGACTTTCCTTTTGACTTCAGATTCTGCTCAGCAATTCTTAACATGGCTAGCAGTTCAGGAAGAGATTTGTCCATATCATTCATATTGAAATTTAGGATAAATTGACTGAATCTATTTGGCAACGATTGCAAGATCAAATCAGTCGCAAGTTCCTTTCCGAGGGGAAAACCCAATCTCTCAAGGTTTTCCACATACCCAATCATCTTGAGCACATGGAGACCTACAGGGGCTCCCTCAGCTAACTTTCCTTGAAAAAGGGCTTTTGAAACTTCAAACCTTTCATACCTTGCTTGCTCTTGATAGAGCATCTCCAGGTGTTCGATCATATCGAACGCTGCCATGTTCTCATGTTGCTTTTGCAATTCCGAGTTCATGGTAGCTAGCATGAGACAAGCAGTTTCATTGGCATCATCGACATGCTTCTTATAAGCATCTCTTTCTGCCTTAGGTGCAGAAGTAGGAGGTTCCTCTTCAGGAACAGGTTTCTCCAAGACATACAGCTTTTTATCATGTTTGAGGACAATCCTCAGGTTTCGGTGCCAATCCAGAAAATTTGTCCCAGACAATTTTTCCTTGTCAAGGATTGATCGCAAGATGTTGTTAGAGGTGTTTGTTGTCATGGTAATCTACATAAGAATTAATGAAACTATAAGTATCAATAATATATTGAATTAGGCCTTTAATTAAATATGCTCCCACTTTTTTACTCAAAACAAATGACCCTCACCATTTAATTCGGAAAATCCCGTTGGAAGATTTTCTAGTGGGTCGAGATCCATATTTCACTTCGTTTAAAGTCCGTGTAGGCGGATTACACAAAACTAGGTTATTTAGGTAGGAACTCCTTCCAATTGTATCTAATACAACTCTCGAATATTTTAGTTGGGTGAATAACTCCTTATTCCAATCCATCACATGGATCATTTCCAACTCTTGCTTCTAAACATATATAATCTTATTATAATTTGTTTAGTTAAGTTTGACCCATTGTTTTAACAATTGGATATTATAATTATCCCATCGCACCTTACTAATATAGAACGTGTACCTCGCGTAGGCGAAACCTACATCATCCGATACTAGTCTTGATGAGTGTTAAAACTTGGAAAGCATAAACTTAATATTTAATTTGAGGGAATTTGCAATTATTCTGATCTCACTGGCTTATTTATCATATAAATCGTCTCTCACATGCATCAATATATATTCACAGGCATCAACATACATACATAATGAAACAGTTATGGCCCCTAGCGCAATTGTTCTCCCAAGCCAATGAGAGAACCTAAGCTAACCTAATAACAATCTAAGCTTTTCCAAGCAAGATCTTCAAGGTTGTCCTCCTTTGATATTGAATTCTTCTCTTTCTTCATAACTTTACATTACATAAAAGAAACTTGTTTTACATACAAGGGAGTGAGATGAGAAAACAAGTTACATTAAGAGATTAAAAGAGAGGCACGACACGCAGGTCGTATTTTAAAACCCAAAACAAAATAAAGGAAAACTAAGGCCATAACCGATCACCACAAGACAATAATAATAAACACATTATTATTATTATTATTATTAATTTTAATTCTTTTAATTAATTAAAACCAAATTAAATTTCGGTGACCGATCACACTACGCAGAGTTAGCCGGGGGTCCGCTGCCCGGTCAACCGAAAATTTTAATGAATAATTCATTTAAAATCAACGTCGTTTTTCGCATCAACACTTGATACTTTAAAGCACAACCCTTGCGCAGTCACAACCCTAATCGCATAACTTTTTCACAACACAACCCTTGTGCCGTCATTAACCCTAATGCATAATTCTTTGACAACACAACCCTTGTGTCGTCATTAACCCTAATGCACCAATTTCAGACCGTCAAACACATCTCGATTGTTGATTCAGTATGATTGATCAACACGTCATTGCTTCACCATACTAATGTCAGATCAAGAAGAAAATGACCATTGATCGCTCAAAGGAAAACAACCATTGAATTTTTGAATGAATGAAACAGAAACAGTATATCATATATACCGTATTTTGCATCAGGATTACTTATATCATATATATAACTTGATCGATCTCAATTTAATTACTCGTTTATTCTTTTATTCATTCTGTCTTTTAATCGTATTAATACAGAAAATACAGAAAATAAACAGCTATCAGATGCATGGTTTCGTAAGTGGCTCTAATACCACTGAAGGAGAATGGCGATCCAAAGCACAGCGGAATTTAAAATTTCTCCTTTAATGATCCTTACGAATGGGCATGATCAGTGATAGAATCGTTACCTCTTGTGGCGATCACGAACGTTGAACGATGACAACGCCTCTACTCAGTCCACACGAACGGATTCCTTCAATCTCAGTGCTAGCTGCTACGAATGAAGGCTTTGAGTGAGAGAGAGAGAGAGAAACAAAATTGCAAGTGTGACAATGCTTCTACACAAGGGTTCTATTTATAGAACCACTTGTGTGGGCTACAAGCTAAAAAGCCCACTCAAGTGTATATGACCCATATCTTATAATATGCCAAAATCACTTAAGCGTGTGGTACCTTACCATATTTCGTATTCTACTTAAGTACACCGTACCTTACGATGTTCTATAATTCACTTAAGGGCACTGTACATTACGGTATTCCTTAATTACTCTATCTCTCATCAATCCGTCCTTTGTGTGCGACCCTATAGGTTTTCGCGGCATTGGCAATTATATTAAATCACGTATTTAACATAATAAACAGTGAGCGGTATCTAGCAACACATCACTGCTACCCAAGACACGAAAATGTCATATGATCTGACAAATCCTTCTGCGATAATAATTATGTGTATAATTACCCTTTTGCCATTATGTCTATATTGAACACAAGGCATAGACCGTGTCATCCTTGTCCAGTTCAATATTGGGCCCATAGACATTTATCCTGTTACGCAGGATGGGCAAATTCCATCTAGGTCACTCATGTCCCTTAGCATGCTTCGTGGAGTACCCATCAACTGTCTTTATGGTCATCCAATTACGGACAACGTTTGATCAGCAATAAGGCACTCGACTATACACCTAGGGTCCATAGTGGTTTCAGGTCGAAGGGTGGTATACACCATTATCACCATGAGAATAACTTATGACACTTTGCATAACATTCTATATAGTATTCTCATAGCGGGTCAATCCAGTATAAATATTACTCTTAATATTCATACCTATGTTTAAGACTTGATAACTCTTTATCAATGATCCATGAGATGTGATCATCAGTCTCTAAACATAATAGTCTTCATGCTTTAATGTTATCCCACTTCACAATAAAGCTTGACTACAGATACTTTAAGAATAGTGTCCTTATGTCTAATGTGATCTCATGATTAAGTCATACTTGATACATTAAACGGACTAGCTATTCTAGGGATTTTATTAAACAAACATAATAAAGAAAAATCCTTTTATTATTAATAAATAATTCGATACAAGTAGCAAAAGTGTTGGCCTCTAGGGCTTACGCCAACAAGTTTTGGGCCCGGGCATCTCTTGTATTGCATTGACCTTGGCAGGTTCAACTTCAATACCCTTCTCGCTGACAATAAAGCCCAACAACTTACCAGAACGAACACCAAAAGTACACTTATTGGGATTCAAGCGAAGTTTATATTTCCTCAAACGCTGGAATAGCTTCACCAAATGCTCAGCATGTTCCTCTTCATCAATTGATTTAGCAATCATGTCATCGACATATACTGCGATCTCTTTATCAATCATTTCATGAAAGAGAGTACTCATTGCTCTCTGGTAAGTTGCACCGGCATTCTTTAGACCGAAAGGCATCACTCTATAACAAAATGTTCCCCAAGGTGTAATGAATGTGGTCTTCTCCATATCTTCGGGTGCCATCTTGATCTGATTATATCCGGAAAATCCATCCATAAACGAGAAGACTTTGAATTTAGCAGTATTGTCTACCAATATATCACGTGTGGCAGAGGGAAATCATCTTTTGGACTGGCTTTATTCAAATCTCTATAATCGACCCATATGCGGACTTTTCCATCTTTCTTCAGCACTGGCATAATATTGCCCACCCATTGTGGATACTCAGCAGTTACAAGGAAATCGGCATCAATCTGCTTCTACACTTCCTCTTTGATCTTCACAGCCATATCAGGATGCGTTCTTCTCAACTTCTGCTTGACTGCACGGGCAGTCTGGCTTCAACGAAAATCTATGCTCCACAATCTTAGAATCCAAACCAGGCATGTCTTGATAGGACCAAGCAAACACATTTGAATACACTCGACGAAGATCAATCAACCCCTTCTTGACTTCTGGACACAGGCAAAACCTGATCTTGACTTCCTTCACATCATCCTCAGAACCCAAATTGACTAACTCGACCTGGTCTTCAAATGGCTGAATGGTCTTTTCATCTTGCTCAAGAAGACGATATGATTTATCACTCACTTCCACATCACTTTCCTCATCGGCTTCAAACACAGGGAATTCAAAATTTGGAGAAGGAGAAGGATCATTGTATTCAATGGGGTTAGGAACCAACCTGCATAATGATTTGATATTTTGATTTTAGAGAAGTGAATTTGTGACCAAATATTATGCAGATGGACAATTATATTGTTTATTTATGTGTTTTTGTGATTGCCATTTTCAGAATAAAGCAAAAAGTAAAAACAAAACATCATAGATGTGGATGAATAGAATTAATTTTATTGATGATCAATTTGAAAATGCCCAAACAATGTTCACTTCTCCCTTAGGCATAGGAGAAGGATTTTAAAACATATAAAAGTAATTACTTAGATCGATGCAATATAATAGGAACATCAACAGCAGTCCAATTCTTGTAAGCCTTTCCATGCATCACAAAATTGGTGCAGTCTACCCCTTCGTCATCCCCTAGCACAACAGCTAATTGTTGTTCATTGCCATGAATGAACCCTCCGCTACGGAAGCTATGTTGCATATCTTCAGACCTTGCAGTTGATGAACCTTTCTGGAACCCCAAACTGGTTCTGCCTTTGTTGTCGGAGACCTCCACCATGCGCCCCCGATGATCAACATTGCCTTCTTCCACAATCTTCTGGGCATCTTTCAATGATGACATAGGTGCTCCAACCCTCTTTTCAGCAGCAATAGATAAGGTCTGGAACGGAGTTCCAACCTCATCCTCAGCTTCGACATAAGAGAAAGATGACAAGTGGCTAACCAACAACGCTTTCTCTCCACCAACAATCACAAGCTTGCCATTCTTCACAAATTTGAGCTTCTGGTGCAGAGTTGAAGTAACAACTCCTGCCTCATGCATCCATGGCCTTCCAAACAAGTAACTGTAGGCCGAGTAGATATCCATTACTTGGAAAGTAATTTGAAAATCACTCAGACCTATCTTAAATGGAAGGTCCACTTCACATATAACCGTTTTTCGCGAACCATCGAAAGCGTTGACGATTACGCCGCTATACCTCATGGGCGCTCCTTGGTAAGATGGCTTTGACAAAGTTGACTTCGGAAGCACATTTAGTGACAAACTGGTGTCAACCAGCACATTTGACAAAGCATCCTCTTTGCAATTCATAGAAATGTGCAAAGCCAGATTATGATTCCTTCCCTCCTCAGGGAGTTCTTCATCACAGAAACTGAGATTATTGCAAGAAGTGATGTTAGCCATAATATGATCGAATTGATCCACTGTAACATCATGTTCTAGAAACGCTTGTTCTAGAACTCTCTGCAGTGCTTCTCTATGCACTTCAGAATTCATGAGCAGAGAAAACACTGAGATCTTCGAAGGGGTTTGGAGCAACTGCTCCACCACATTAAACTCGCTTCTTTTGATTAACCGGAGTACCTCATCATCATCATTGGGTTTTAAATTGCTGGATTCACCAGACATACCTTTTGAAACACCAACCGGATCTACATTAGATACATCCAACTTCTTACTCACAACTGACTCTTCTTTATCCTTTGGGAACACCGGCCCAAACACTCGACCACTGCGGGTCACCTTAGTAACATCAGCAATGCTCACTACTGAACTAGTCGTAGGTAACGGGATCTCTTGACCATACTTCATCATTGTAGCATTAAACTAATACGACACAGCTTGATCAAATGAATACGGGACTGGCCCAGCTAACCATATTACCAACGGCGATACTGATCTTTGACTGTTGTTATTACTAGAGTCATACTGGATTACCAACTTCTCAGGCTGCTTGAAAACAGGCACTGTGACATTAACATTGTCATCTACATGACGAGATTGAACAATTTGAATCATGCCTTCATCCATCAGTCGTTGGATGTCCCTTTTCACAACTTCACAACCCCTCGGGTTAATACTACAAACAGCACAACCATCATGGTCGTGTTCACATTCACTTAGCAAACAAATATCCTTATGCATCTGCACTTATCCATCTGCACTAAGGACCTCCGAATAAACCGCACATCAAAAACTTTAAACTCCCCAGGGCAACCATCTACCATATTCATAGAAGTGTTCCCATGAGCGGGCAATGGGTTCGCTTTCACATTCAGCGCACGGTCCTCGAAGAACACCATACCATTCTTCATCAATTTTTGAACCTCATACTTGAGTGGATAACAATTTTCAATATCATATCCGGGTGCTCCTTGGTGAAAAGCACAACGGAGCTCAGGCTTATACCACCAAGGAAGTGGCTCTGGAATCTGTGGCGGGTTTCTTGGTTAGATCAGGTTCTTGAGAACCAAGGATGTATAGAGTTCTACCTAAGACATAGGAATCGGGTCGAAATAGACCTTTTTCCTCTCAAAGTTTGGTTGATGATGATTGTTGTTGGTATTGTTGTTGTTGTTGTTGTAGGTGTTCGTTCGTTATTGCGATTGTTGCTGTTGACGTCGTTATTATTGAAATGGTGTTGATTGTTGATTAGAAAATACCGGGATAACAGAAGATACTTGATGATGATGATGTTGACGGGATGGTGGATTTCTTCTGATCTGAGGCCTCCTCTACCTCCCACTACTTATTTCATTCGTCTCATTGTCTTTCTTCTTACCAAAATTACTACCATATCTCTTGTTTGTTGATGCCTCATCTCTTGACAAACGTCCTTCTCGGACCCCTTCCTCAAGCCTCATCCCCATGTTTACCATTTCGGTAAAGTCACTAGGGGCACTAGCAATCATTCGTTCATAGTAAAATGAACTCAGAGTTTTCAAAAAGATCTTTGTCATCTCTTTTTCCTCCAAAGGAGGAGTGATCTGGGCAGCCAATTCCCTTCATCTCTGCGCGTACTCCTTAAATGTCTCCTTATCTCTCTGATACATAGACCTCAACTGGTCTCTATCAGGCGCCATGTCCACATTATACTTATACTGCTTGACAAAAGCCTCCCCTAAGTCATTGAAAGTGTGAATGCTGGCACTGTCCAATCCCATGTACCAACGGAGCGCAGCGTCGGTCATACTATCTTAGAAGTAACGCATAAGCAATTGATCATTGTCGGTTTGAGTAGACATCTTACGAGCATACATCACAAGATAACTGAGCGAACAAGAGTTCCCCTTATACTTTTCAAAGTCAGGAACTTTGAACTTCACCGGGATCTTGACGTTAGGCACTAAACACAACTCAACAACACTCTTTCCAAACAAATCCTTACCCCTCAATGTCTTCAATTCATTGCGCAACTCAAGAAACTGATCTTTCATTTCATCCATTTTCTCGTAGACATCCGGACCCTCAGACGGCTCGGAGTGAGAAATGGTGTCCTCTACATGAGGTAAGGTGTGCACAACGGGAGATGGCACGGACATCACCGGGCTAGATGCCGGCATGGAAGCAAAGGTAGGCGCAAAGCCTTCGAGCACAAAGTTGGATGGAATTCCCCACGGGAATCAGGCATGCATAGTCGGCGTGAAATGGGCTGCAGTTGCAGGCATGGTAGAGGTAGCCACCTTTGAAATAACAGTCCTCGCAGGAGGAGTTGCAGGCGTTGGAGAAGATTGACTCCTAGCAGCAAGATGTGACTCCATCATGGCAGTCAGGCGGGCGATCTCGTCCTTCAATTCTCTGTTCTCTTGCTCTAGATGCTCCATGATTTTTAGATGATTGGCTCGGGTATTGTATCGGTGAGTCAGCTTGGCTGAAGTACAGAAGAAACACCAATAAGAAATCTGGCGAAAACCTGCTTATGCAAATGATGCATGAAATGTAATGCTTGATTGTTTATTTTTATTTTCAAGGAACTTATTGTATCATTTGCAAATATATTTAAATAGCAATTACAACAATTTGATATGATCGAAAATCTCTTTTTATTTATATAAATTGGAAGGATTACACTAAGTACAATTTCAGAAACCAAAATAAAAATACAAGAGAAAAGGAGACTAGTCATCCTAAGGATCCCTAACAATGTCAGAAGATGTGGATGCAGGCGCGTACTTCCTTCGAATGCGACGAATCTCGGTCTCAAAAGAAGCCTTCATCTAAGTCTGCTCGAGGACAAGCTGATCAACAATCTTCTTCCAAGCAACGGAAGGCTGAGGCATGCTAGAAGATGAAACCTCTGGCTCTCTCTGTCTCTTCGTCACTCGGTCTTCAAGTAGCTCAATAAGTGCATCTTTGTCCTTAGACTCCAACTGCAACTCTTCATGCTTCTTGCTCAAAGTACGGAAACACTCTTCCCACATATCCTTCTCTTGCTTCATCTTGACGAGCGCGTCTTCCAACTCCTCTACATCTTGGTTAGGGAGAGTTAATGGCTCAACCACAGCCATAGACATAGGTATTTCACAAGGATAAGGCATCTTCAACTCCAAAGCTCTCTTCTTCACCCAAAGAGTGTAAGCATCCAAAGCTACACAATTGCACGGACCAAGCTCGAATCTTCCTTTCCTATGCACATTATGCCAAACATGCACAATCTTCTGCTTTAAATGTTAGGGATCTTTACCCTCTTAATAGAAAAGACCTTCTAACAAAGTGTTATTAGGTTTGTCTCTCAAGGGGAACCCAAGTTGACGACGAGCCAAAGCAGGGTTGTAGTTAATTCCTCCTTGTGTGCCAATGAGAGGCACATTAGAAAATTCACCACAACTATCAATAATCTCCAAACTACTTAAAGACGGATCATACCAAACTATATCATCATTAGTGAGAGACATAAGTCTCTGACACTACCTTAGACATTGTTTGTTCTCTACAAAAGCAGGTGTCTAAGGCAAGTGTGAAATAAACCACTTGTACAGAAGAGGAATGCAACAGACAATCGTTCCACCACCCTTAGAATTCCTTAGATACAAAGAGAAATACATATCACCTAACAAAGTAGGCACATGATTCCCAATCAAGAAAACTCTAATGGTGTTAACATCAACAAAACCATCAATGTTAGGGAACAAAGCTAATCCATAAATAAGCAACACAAAGATAGCTTCAAAAGCATCCATACTACCGACTTGAGCAAAGGGAGTAGCTTCGTTGATGAGGAAATCAGATGGCAACCCAAACAATCCTCCTTTCTTCACCCAATGAGCCTCTATCTCATACTTCTTCAAGTGAAGAGCTTCAGCAATAAGATGAGATATGGGAATCTCCTCAAATCCACTAAAAGGTACTATACTAGAAACAGGTATTCCCAAAAGATGAGAATACTCCTCCAACGTAGGCACAAGCTGAAAATCTGGGAAAGTGAAATAACGGTAGAGAGGATAATAGAACTGCACTAGCACACTCAGAATTCCTTCAACTACATCAGCAAACAAGGTAAACAAAAGCTTCCCATGACATTGTTTGAAGTCCAAGGGATCTAATACAAAAGATGCTAGCTTCCTTATCTCTTTCAAGTCGGGACATCTGAAACTATACTTCTTAGTGTTCCTTCGTCCATAATCCATGGTCTGAAAATATTTGCAAATGATATCTTAGTTCCTTGAAATTTTCGTGTGATAAATGTTATGATGCGCATGAATGCAACAATCACTAATAAGGGATCACACACAAGGCAAACAAAGGTCAAGGGATGAATCAAATCATTATCAAGATCATTCATCCATTTTGGTGGATTATGGTTTACACCTTATCAACACCCAAGTTCCATTGATATTGACAAGATTTGATTGGACCAACCAAGAATCAAGGGTTTGTTGTAAGTCACGAGCATGGAGTCTGGGTAAGAACCATCCCAAAGGAGTCAACTAAGGATAAAAACCTGTAGATCATGTTCTAAAAAGTTCCCAGAGTCTTAATTTAATCTTTAGGATATTATAGGTTAAGATGATTGACTCATCGACCCATAATATTCTCAAGAGAAACTCGTCTGAGTGTAGTGTCGCGTAACAACTGTTATCAAGTCTAAACTTGAACAGTTTCCGCACTACGTCCTAAATAGGCCAAGAGGGGGTAAATGTTCTACGGTCCTCAGCTTCTCAGACCCAAATTAGAGATAGTAATGCCTAGCCACAAATACTTGTGTGACATTTCAAAATCCAAAAGAGTCTCCACTGAGCAGATGAATCTCAAGCCAACTTGTTAAGGACTACTCCACACAAGTCGAACATGACTATACCATCCTCCTATCTTAATTGCACTCAAGTTCGGGTTAGAACTTATCTCACCACTCAGAGATCACCAAGCACAACAAGCAGATTATATCACACATACATATATACAAACATCACATATATACAAATATATACACACAAAAAGTAGGCTAAACCCACTGGAGACTACTCCCCAGCAGAGTCGCCACTTAATTTTTGTAGCGGTAAATTCATGATCATCAAGCTATGGATAAGCTAGAGATCAAATAACAAGAGTCGTCACCGCACTTTTATTGTTTCCAAGAGAAAAAGTACGAACAAAACCCAAAACTAAGAAGTTTTCAAATCAAAAATAATAAAATGTCAGAGATTACAGGTAAGGGGGTTGGTTACACAGAGGGATGGTTTTAGCACCCAAAGTGTCCTAGGTACTCCTAGGGAGCCCTTTTTGTGTGCATATGTATTTGGTACAAAATGATGTTTAGAAACAAATAAAATGGGGGGATGAGAAAAGAATTCATTAATTATATCTTTGTGTTTGGCAAGACCTTCGGTCTTGTGCCAACGTACCAACATAAAAATGAGGGATCAAAATCTCGTAGTTCATGATACAAATTTCAAAATTGATGCATTGCTTTTAACAAAAATTAAGTTTGAAAGGCACAAAGGCTTAAAAATGATTTGAATGAGTTAGTTCTTTTTTTGTTTTTTGAAAGTTTAAGTCAAGTATGGTTAAGTTTATTTACAAGTTTGATTTAAGAAAGATAAGTTTGAAAATACAATGGCATAAGGCCAAAGTTTTTATCTTTTTGCAAAGTGGTCAAAGTTTAGAACAAAATCAGTTTAATCAAAGAATATTTTTGAAAAGGGAGGGAGAGGTTTTGAAATTAAAGAAATGGGGAGAAGATGAAGAGACTAATCCTATGCACAAAATTAAAAGTTGAGAGTTAAAAAGATCTGACCAAATGGGTAGCAATCCAATAGACAAGAATGTCAATAAAAACCCAGAATTCCCTTGGACTTTTTAGAATCAAGCAACACACAAATGCACAATTATATTATCTTCAAGAGTAACCCATGTAGCAGATGAATTCCACAAGTCACAGGTTCAAAATAACAGCTTCACAATGATCATGTTGCAGATGAACTCAGAGAGATCTTGAATGATGTATCAGATGAAGTTTCAAATTGCAAGCACTTGGTTTCTCAACAAGTTGGCATTGGCCAAGTCCTTTAGCATATGAATGTTGCCTAAGTTCTAAGTCTATTTGTCCAAGATCAAGCCAACAGTCCATACAAAAGTTTTTTTAGGGTTTTTGTTGTTATTATGTACATGAGTTGCAAAGATGACGCCATGTCCAATATGTTGGTGGACACTGGGTCATCATCGAATGTGTTGCCCAAGTCCACTCTTGCAAAATTGTCATATCAGGGGCCTCCCATGAGGCAGAGTGGAGTGGTAGTAAAAGCTTTCGATGGGTCTCGTAAAACTGTGATTGGAGAGGTGGAGCTCCCAGTCAAGATTGGACCAAGTGATTTCCTGATCACCTTCCAGGTCATGGACATTCACCCATCGTATAGCTATCTCTTAGGCAGACCATGGATTCACGAGGCAGGCGCCGTGACATCCACCCTACACCAGAAACTGAAGTTTGTGAAGAACAAGAAGCTGGTGGTGGTAGGGGGAGAAAAGGCTCTCCTGGTTAGCCATTTTTCTTCCTTCTCTTACATAGGTGTTAAGGATGAAGTTGGAACACCATTCCGAGCTTTATCTATTGCTGAGCCTATTAAGAAGGGAACTTCTTCATTTGCGTCCTATAAAAATGCTAAGTTGGCCATTGAGCGTGGTGCAACTGCTGGATTGGGGCAAATGATTAAGCTGGAAGACAACAAATCCCGGGCTGGCATAGGGTTTTCTTCTGGTGTCTTCAACAAGCAAGGGATATTCAAGAGTGGTGGATTCATCCACACTGGTCAAGATGAAGAGGTTGCTGCCATTATGGAAGAGGATGCAGAAGAGGATTCTGGCAACTTTGTCATCCGTGGAGGGGTCTGCAATAATTGGGTCACTGTGGATATTCCAACAGTTATCCATAAGTCAAAAATAATGTTCATTATGTTTAAAAACCCTCATTCCATGCCAAAAGGAGGAGTGATGACATTGTTGGCGCATAAATACAATGATATTTTCATTCAATAAATTCATGTTAAATGTTTGTTTTTCCAATTATTTTCCCTTTTCGCTTTTGCATGAAATTGGTGATCACATAAAACCTTAAAAAATAAGAATAAAATCAATCTTTTCATCTGCATAATGATTTTCCTTGTTTGAATTCTAAAATCCCTTTGTACCCAAAATCATTATGCAGGTTGATCAAACCCATTGAACATAATGATCCCACACTATCTCCCAACTTTGAATACCCTGTATTTGAGGTGGAAGAAGATGATATTGAAGAGATTCCTAATGAGATTACCCGTCTACTTGAGCATGAAGAGAAGATCATTCAGCCACATCTTGAGAATCTGGAAACAGTCAACTTGGGGTCTGAAGATTGTGTTAGAGAAGTAAAGATTGGGGCGCTCCTGGAAGAGTCTGTTAAGAAGGGGTTGATTGAGTTTCTACGAGAATATGTCAACGTCTTTGCCTGGTCATATGAAGACATGCCTGGTCTGGATACAGATATCGTGCAACATTTCCTGCCTTTGAAGCCTGAGTGCGTGCCTGTGAAGTAGAAGCTCAGAAGAACTCATCCTGATATGGCAATGAAGATCAAAGAAGAAGTTCAGAAGCAAATTAATGCAGGGTTTCTGGTGACTTCTACATATCCTCAATGGGTGGCCAATATTGTGCCCGTGCCTAAGAAAGATGGAAAAGTCCTAATGCGTGTGGACTATAGAGACTTGAATAAAGCTAGTCCGAAAGATGATTTCCCTCTACCTCATATTGATATGTTGGTAGGTAATACAGCTAAATTCAATGTCTTCTCATTTATGGACGGATTTTCTAGATATAATCAGATTAAAATGGCACCCAAGGATATGGAGAAGAGAACATTCATCACACCTTGGGGAACTTCTATTATCGAGTGATGCCCTTCGGTTTGAAGAACGCCGGAGCCACGTATCAACGAGCTATGACTACCTTGTTTCATGATATGATGCACAAGGAGATTGAGGTATATGTTGATGATATGATTGCGAAGTCGAGAACAGAAATTGACCATGTAGAACACTTGTTGAAGCTTTTTCAGCGTTTGAGGAAGTATAAGCTTTGTCTAAATCCTAACAAGTGTATATTTGGAGTCCGTTCCGGCAAGTTATTGGGTTTTATTGTCAACGAAAGAGGTATTGAGGTTGTCAAAGCAATACAAGAGATGCCTACGCCCAAAACTGAGAAGCAAGTCCGAGGTTTTCTTGGCCGCTTGAATTATATTTCCAGATTCATATCCCACGTGACTGCCACATGTGCGCCGATATTGAAGCTCCTCCGGAAAGATCAGTCTCATGATTGGACCGAGGATTGCCAAAAGGCCTTTGACAGTATTAAAGAGTATTTGTCTGAGCCTTCGATTCTGTCTCTGCCTGTGGAAGGGAGACCATTGATTATGTATCTGACAGTTCTTGAAGAATCAATGGGTTGTGTTCTTGGTCAGCAAGACGAGTCAGGGAAGAAAGAGTACGCTATCTACTACCTGAGTAAGAAGTTCACTGAATGTGAGTCTGGATACTCGATGCTTGAGAAAACATGTTGTGCTTTGGCCTGGGCTGCTAAGCGCTTACGCCAGTATATGTTGAATCATACGACTTGGTTGATATCCAAAATGGATCCAATTAAGTATATTTTTGAGAAGCTTGCTTTAACTGGGAGGATTGCCCGTTGGCAGATGTTGTTGTCTTAGTATGATATTGAGTATCGAGCTCAGAAGGCTATTAAAGGTAGTATCTTGGCTGACCACTTGGCACATCAACCAATTGAGGATTATCAGTCTGTTCAGTATGACTTCCCAGATGAGGAGATTCTGTATTTGAAAATGAAAGATTGTGATGAGCCTACACTCGATGAAGGGCCAGAACCTGGTTCCCTATGGAGCATGGTGTTTGATGGCGCTGTGAATCAATATGGAAATGGTATTGGGGCAGTGATTATTACTCCTCAGGGCACGCATTTTCCTTTTACAACAAGGCTAACTTTCAAATGCACGAATAATATGGCTGAGTACGAGGCCTGTATTATGGGATTGGAAGAATGTATTGATCTTAGGATCAAGCATCTTGATGTTTATGATGATTCGGCCCTCGTTGTTAATCAGATTAAGGGTGAATGGAAAACGAATCAGCCTGGCCTCATCCCATATAGGGATTATGCGAGGAGGATTTCAACATTCTTTATTGAGGTTGACTTCCATCATATTCCTCGAGATGAGAATCGGATGGCAGGTGCTCTTGCTACACTTGCTTCAATGATTATGGTAAGACTGTGGAATGAAGATCCCAATATCACTGTGATGCGCCTGGACAGACCAGCTTATGTATTTGCTTTAGAGGAGGTGTAAGATGATAAGCCATGGTATTATGATATCGAGTGCTTCCTTTATAGTCAGATTTACCCTCTTGGGGCATCTGTGAAAGATAGAAAGACTTTGAGGAGATTGTTAGGCAACTTCTACCTCAATGGCGATGTGCTTTATAAGAGGAATTTTGACATGGTTCTGCTCAAATACGTGGATAGACACGAAGCAGACCTGTTAATGACTGAGGTCCATGAGGGTTCATTTGGTACTTGTAATACACCAAAATTTACCCTTCATTTTTTCTTGGAAGCTTGGGATTATGTTTCACACCTCATTAGCATCATACTAGGTCATACTCATTGCATACTGCATTAGTGACATGGAAATCAAATTTTGATTGATCACTCCTTACTAGAAGGAGCCCACACAAATCAAGATTGAGAATTGGACTTCATTATCTAAGTATACAAGTCTTAGGGGTCTCAGGGGGGTCCAGGTATCTTATTATGGTCTTCAGTTCATCAGTGAAGGATCCAGAGCTATCAGAGTGTTCATCTGGATTTAATCAGGAAATTAGGGTTTCATGGCTACTTGCAATAGGCAATGTTTGGTTAGAAATAGAGGGGCTCATCCATGTCATGATTAGAGAGGCATCTTGGCCTAGGAAGATTCACAATTATCTCAGAAAGATCCATTGGCAATCAGTGCAATCAGTTCCTGATCAATTTTGCCCTAAACTAGGGTTTGGTATAAAATCAGTTTATTTCTGATTCTTTGGGTGAAACTCTTTTCCATGGCCCTCCATATGTCCACAAGGGTCTACATATAAAAAATCAGCTCTTTATTTGAACCATAGGTGCTTCAATTGATCATTGGAATCGGGAATCAAATAGTTTGGGAAAAGTCAACTCGTGACATTTTGAGAGTGGAATCTCAAAATCCATGCCTAGGGGAGCTTACATGTGAAATTTGATCAAGGTTGGACCATGGATTCATCATTTAATCAGGAATTGGAAAAGTTGCTTAATTTGGAAATGGTTGACTTTCCATTTAGGGCAAGTTTTCATAATTGTTGCAATCATTTTAAGCCCATTTTCTATCAAGATAAAAGCTCCATTTGAAAATTTCTCCAACATGAAATTTGTTCCTCTTGTTCCAAGCTTTGTAGAGATATAAAGTTTGATCCATTTGGATTAAAATTGAGAAAGTTATGCTTGGTCAAATTGAGACATTTTTCTAGGACACTTAGAAAAATTTCTAAGTCCAAAATCTTCAAAATTTGTCAAGACTTATTGGCCAGTTTTCTTGCACTTCAAGGCATCATTTGAAAATACTTTCTTCATAACAGTTGTACCTTGTCATGTCCTCTTTCACATCCTTTTGGAATCATCTCATTTGGATCCCTGGCTTGAAAGATACATTCACCTAAAGTGGGCACCATGACATGACTTTCTAGGCAACATTTAGGCCAAACTGGCCCAACAGCTTTTGTATGATGAAACCTGAACTTGAGGGCTATTTTTCACCTTCTTGCATTCATCATTTCAACTTGTGCTCAACATGAAAGTTTCTAAGCTCCATGATATCTTGCTAGTGTTTGCATTATTTCTCCAATTGGTGACTTGAGCATCAAGTTACATGGCCATAAAGTCACCATCTTGGACTATTTTCTTACTTGCCAAGCCATGCATAAAATCAGCACACGTTTTTTCCTCATGTGGCCATGCTTTGGATATTCACTCACTTAAATTTGGCCCAAAATAACAATATTTCACATGCCCTAATGAACTCACTTCACACTTTTATTCTCATGGATATCATTTATTTTAAAAAGCCCATGGAAACACTTGATCCACCACTATTTAAAAGCTACAAACCCTAAACCTAATGGAGCATTGGAAATTCGTACCAAGGCAAGGCAAAGAGGTCACACAACAACTCTTGAAGTGAGGCACATCTATCACTAGGTAACTCTATCACTCTTTTTCCATGGCCATGAATGGTATACCTATGCTTATTATTGTTTACCATGCTCATCATCATATTCCTTTTCATATTAATCATATGCTTGTGTTAATGCTATTGATTTGTGTTGCTGAATTTTTACCTTTAGCCGTGTCCATGTTGACCTCTTGTGGTCAACTTTTCTCCATGATTAAGCTATTATTTCTACTAAAACAAGATACCATGTTATTCTACACATTACCTACTTGAATTTTGGTTTATATTTCATCTCATTTGGTGCCCTATAGTGATTGTATTTTGTTGTGGAAGATTGGAAAAATTCATTGTGTTTCACGTGTCCTAGCTCATGCATGGCATTAGGGTTTGGTTGGGTGAAGAAGATGATGCCGTGTCATTTCGTGAGCCGTTAGATCCATCATGCATGTTTTAATCATAGCCATCTATTTGTATTTTGTCTTGTAGTGACTTAATGAAAGTTGCCCAATTGATAACCATGTCATATGCTTTTAAAAAATAAAATGTACATTTTAGTTGTGTCACATGCTGACTTAAAATTGTTTGGACTGGGCTCATGCGTTTTGCTATACACACCCCACGCCTGGCCCATTAGCATCATGCATGTCCACTTTTATTTTCTTTTTTAATTCACATCTATTTTTCTGTTTTTATTTTAATTATTTAAAATATTTTCTTCGTCCATAAAATTACCCAAAAATATTTTTCATATTTCTTAACGTCTTATTTAATTTTATATCATTTTTATTTTTGTATTTTTTTAATATTAATGTTTTATTTTAATTATTTATTCTAAATGGTCCATTTTAACACACTTTTTTTATTGATTTTATTTTATGACTTAAAATTATTTTTAGCATTTTATTTTTGGGGTGAAGGTTGACCAATGTCCCATAGTCAACCTGACCTTTTCTTGGAATTTTATTTCCCATTTTCAATTTATTTTGGGATTTATTTTTGACCTAGCTTGGTTGGTTGACTTTTGGTTTGACCTCTATTTTATTTCAATTAATTTATGTACTAATTTTCATTATGTTTAAAATTTTTTTGGGGGATGATGATGTCCTCACCCCACCTTATTTAGTTTAACTTTTCATAATTTTCTTGATTAATTTGCTATTTATTATTGATTTATTTCTAACCTAGTCTTGTTGCTTGACTTTTGTTTTGACCTCTATTTTATTTCAATTAATTTATGTACTAATTTTCATTAATTTTAAGATCTTTTTGGGGGATGATGATGTCCTGACCCCAACTAACTTAGTTTAATTTTTCATAATTTTCTTGATTAATTTTCTATTTATTTGATATTTTTTAAGTTGACTTGAATTTTTAGTTGACTTTCTTATGATCGATGTTTGACTTAGGGATTGCTTATGGAAATTGAAGAGATCTTTTGATCCTCCCTTATTCATCTCATATGCCATGTATTAGAGGCTTTTCATCTTGATTTTATTTGGTCCTTACCTCATTTCCTGGTTTAATTATTCAGTGGATCCTTTGTGTGCATATTTTCATCTGTCTGATTCATCTGATATTTGTTACACTTGATTCTTTCATCCATGCTTAATATTGCTTGATTGTTTAACATGTTCATACTTACCATGCATTGTTTGATGCTCCATTATATCATTCTTTGATTCTTTGATTTGATCATATATTTGTTTACTTATCTTATCTGATTATTAACTGTTGCCTACTTGTATGATGTATGAGGCATATATTCTTATTGTTTGGTTTCCATGAACCATCCCCATTCATAACAAATGTACCCCTCTCCCATGAAGTGTATAATATTTATTCTTTCATTCTTTATTCATCTGTTAATACAAGAATTAAAATGAACATCCGATAATCATTCCAAAACAAGATCAAAAGCTCGATCCAACGTCGAGTAATCATTTTCAAAGCTTAACAGAACCAGCACGTATTCATCCATCCTTTTGTAAGTCGATTGCTTCAGGCATCGCCATTTCTCTTGTAAGTCGATTGCTTCAGGAATCGCCATCTACCTTTAACTAGATTGCTTCTGGCATCGCCATCTACCCTTATCCGTGACTCCTCTCCTTGCTCCATCTGTCGACTCTTGTTCCGTTTAGGTAGCACTCATTAGGTAGAACCCTTTGTATGATAACATAGGTAGAATTCCCTTATTCTTTGCATGCTAACATTAGGTAGATGTTCCCCTTTGTAAATCCTAACACATAGGTCCACATTGCATGACAACTCTAGGGCAGAGCTTCCCCACTTTTAGACCTTCCGTATGTCTCCGATCTTGTAGCATGTCAGTCCATTCTATTGCAAAGAGGTAATTGCCTAAGACTCGATTCAGCGAGCTGCGACACCTACTGCTAGGACGTGAACACATTGCCCACTCTCCTTTGACACAGCTGGTGTCCCCCCTTTGTAAGTCCATGTTCAGATGGCAATCCTTAACCCCTAGTTAGTCGAACTACGATAACTCTGATTCTCATGTTCAGATGAGATACGTAGGAACGAGATGCGATGTCTTGCCGAGTTTGACTGACGACTAACAACTAATCCTTGCTTGCTTTCGCCCTTGTTGCGATTCTTTTCTCTCTCCCTCGTTGCGATCGAGACCTTCCCTTTCTCTTGCCCTAGTTGCAATCGAGACCCTTATTCCCGTAGTTAGCTGAACTACGTCTTTCTCTGATTCTCATTCCCAATGAGATACGTAGGCATAAGACGCGATGTCTTACCGAGCACACTTCTCCTTAACCCATAGGTAGCCGAGCTACGAAGACTCTGATAATCATACTCAGATGAGATACGTAGGCAGTGGATGCAACGTCCTTGCGAGTCATTTTCTTTCAACCTTTCTTTTAGCAAATAGTACATTAAATTTACCCACACCCTTTAGACTAGAACAACAAGAGTGGATCCCGTAGAGTACTACGGATGCGTAGGGGTGCTAATACCTTCCCTTCGCATAATTGACTCCCGAACCTAAGATTTGGTTGCGAGACCTTGTCTATTCCTTCTCTTCAGGTTTTCTTCGATCGTTTCCTTTCCCTCCTTTGGGATAAATAACGAACGGTGGTGACTCTTCTGTTTCTTTTTTTTGCTAGTTGTTTTTTTCGCATCAGTTGCGACAGTACTCATTCCAATGGACATGCCATGGCTAGAAAGATGGTGAGAGCAGGCTACTATTGGCTGACAATAGAGTCTGATTGCTGCAAATATGTGAAGAAATGCCATAAGTGTCAGATTTATGCGGATAAGATTCATATTCCCCCGACACTTCAGAATGTGATTTCATCACCTTGGCGTTTCTCTATGTGGGGAATTGACATGATTGGCATGATAGAGCCGAAAGCATCCAATGGTCACATATTTATTCTCGTAGAAATTGATTACTTCACCAAGTGGGTTGAAGCGGCATCATATGCAAACGTGACCAGGCAGGTGGTTATGAAGTTTATCAAGAATCAACTCATATGCCGATATGGTGTGCCAGACAAGATCATTACTGACAATGGATCTAACTTGAACAACAACATGATGAAAGAGCTGTGTAGCGAGTTCAAGATTGCACATCATAATTCTTCTCCTTACAGACCCAAGATGAATGAGGCTGTTGAAGCTGCTAATAAGAATATCAAGAAGATTGTCCAGAAGATGGTTGTCACGTACAAAGATTGGCATGAGATGCTGCCATTTGCCTTGCATGGATACCGTACATCTGCCCGCACTTCAACAGGGGCAACCCCTTTTTCTCTTGTTTACGGCATGGAGGTTGTGCTCCCAGTAGAGGTGGAGATCCCATCAATGAGAGTCTTGATGGAAGCCAAGTTTACTGATGCTGAATGGGTTCAGAGTCGTTATGACCAACTGAATTTGATAGAAGAGAAGAGATTGACCGCCATGTGCCATGGCCAGTTATGTCAACAAAGGATGAAGAAATCCTTTGATAAGAAGGTCAAACCTCGTGTGTTCCGAGAAGGTGACCTTGTGCTCAAGAAAGTTTTGTCTTTCGCGCTCGATTCCAGGGGCAAGTGGACTCCAAACTACGAAGGTCCATATGTTGTTAAGAGAGCCTTTTCAGGCGGTGCTTCGATACTTACAACTATGGATGGGGAGGATTTCACTCGTCCTGTGAATTCAGATGCAGTAAAGAAATACTTCGCCTAAAAATAAAAACAGAATAACTCGCTAAGTTGAAAACCCAAAAGGGCGGCTTAGGCAAAACTGAGCGTCTCGGTGGCTTGAAAACCCGAAAGGGCGGTCCAGGAAAAAGTTAGAGACATAAAAAATGAATATGTATCCCGCTAGATTGAGTACCTCACCCTGGGGCAATCTAGGCAAAAATTAGGGATTTGGCAAGTAACTGCATCCTGACAAGACTTTGTTCTATAAGCTGTCATCTGTCAGAGATTCTCGCTCAGTCATCATCAACTGAAGCTTCAAATACATCGGATTCAGAGTTGGTGGAGAAATGGTCATTATGTTCAATGTAGTCCTTTTCCAATATATATCACCAATTTCAAATTTGTAAAGATCTATGGAGTCTTGCCATTTGCAGACTACCATCCCATCAAATAAATTTGAGCCTTTATCTAATTATTTGCCCTCTTACTTATTTCTATTTAACAAATGTTTTTCATGTTTTAGTTGAGAAATATCATTGTTTTAAAAAGATAAATTTTTCATAACTTGTTTTTAAACAAAGTGAACATTCAAAATGATAAAAGGATACTTGGGATGTCTTCAGTGGTCTCCCAAGGATGGTATGATTCCCAACAGGGTAAGGCATTTGTTCATATTCCTGGCATGATTGTATCCCTTTCCTTCAGAGCCTGTTTGTGGTTCCCTCCTGAGCAGAGTGGTTGACGAAGAAGTCTATCTATCTTCAGTAGAGTAGTAATCTTTCCTCCTCAACAGATGTGATCTCTTTGGTAGTGCAGTATATGGTGGTGACCTTGGAAGCTTCTGATTGGTGGTTTCTCCTCACAGAGATCCATCCTCCCCTCTGATAATTTCCCCAGTATAATTGCTTCTACGGCGGATTTTATCTGTGCGGTGCTCCTGTCCCCAGCTAGAATGACTAATGTTCATTCCCCTGCAGAGATCTTTGTTTCCTGGTATCTCTTGCCCCTATCAGATTGGATGTTCTCTAGTGGGCCTGGCTTTCTCTTTTGAGATGTAGTACCGGATGTTCGTTCATCATTTGGTGAACCTGTTTGTGTTAGAAATGTCTGTTTTGTCAGCATTCATCATACATAAACCACGCATATATGCATTATTTTAACATTCAGATATTCATGTTGCATTCTTTGCCATATATCTTCGTTTGTTATCTCCTGCTAGTTGGTAATATATTTCCCCAAGCAGATGATTGTGTCTGATCTCCCCATGTAGAGTCAGCCCCATAAGCAGAAAGTGTTTATCCTTCCTTCCATATTCCCCACTGAGTTATGCCCTCGTGGATGATGGTTGTTTCTGTTTCCTCCCAACACATATACTGGGATGAAACTCCCCCCTGAGTTATATCCTCATAGGGATGAGTCTTGTTTCGTCGTACCTATCTATGCCCTCGTGGATGAGTCTTGCTTCTGATTGGTGGTTTCTCCTCATAGAGATCCATCCTCCCCTCTGATAATTTCGCCAGTATAATTGCTTCTACGGCGGATTTTATCTGTGCGGTGCTCCTGTCCCCAGCTAGAATGACTGATGTTCATTCCCCTGCAGAGATCTTTGTTTCCTGGTATCTCTTGCCCCTATCAGATTGGATGTTCTCCAGTGGGCCTGGCTTTCTCTTTTGAGATGTAGTACCGGATGTTTGTTCATCATTTGGTGAACCTGTTTGTGTTAGAAATGTCTGTTTTGTCAGCATTCATCATACATAAACCACGCATATATGCATAATTTTAACATTCAGATATTCATGTTGCATTCTTTGCCATATATCTTCGTTTGTTATCTCCTGCTAGTTGGTAATATATTTCCCCAAGCAGATGATTGTGTCTGATCTCCCCATGTAGAGTCAGCCCCATAAGCAGAAAGTGTTTATCCTTCCTTCCATATTCCCCACTGAGTTATGCCCTCGTGGATGATGGTTGTTTCTGTTTCCTCCCAACACATATATTGGGATGAAACTCCCCCCTGAGTTATATCCTCATAGGGATGAGTCTTGTTTCGTCGTACCTATCTAGTTTGTTCCTAGATTGGTTTCTGGTGTTTTCCTTGCACTTCCCCGTAGTTTAGATGAATGATTGCTCAATAACCAGTAATTATCCATCTTTTCCCCAGCGGAGTCTGTGGTTCTCTACCCTTGTACCGGTAGTTGTAAACCCTATTTTTATTCCTTTCGCAGAGTTAACCATATTTTGTTCATCCTAACCGATGACGGTTACTCTTCCGTGGTTTTCTACCCAGTATCTGGTAGATGTAATCCCCTCTTTGACGGTTATCTTTATCCAATATTCGGTATTGTTATTCCTTCACTTGTGAGTATATCTCCCAGTAACCAGTGATATATCTCTCCCGGATCATTGCCTTTGTCAATGTATCCCCTGCGAGTCATCTTTCATTTGCCTTTTGTTGGTAATGATTGTTTCTCCCTTGTGATCGGTCATCATTCTATACCTAGTTTTTGGTATCCTGATGCCCCTTTTCTTTCGGTCCATTTATCCTTTATTAACCCAGTAACCGGTTGTGGATAATCTTCCATGTGAGTGTGTTATCTATGTTATGACGGTAATAGATAATATATCTCATGCACTCTTTGGTCGAAGTCTTCTGCTCTTCCCCAGTCGAGTAAGATTCGTATCCCCTTTGTGGAATCGAATGTCCATCCTGTAATCGAGTATGCTTTTTAGCCCTCTTTTGGATGATGAGTGTTTTGGAAATATTCCCCAATTCACGCTTGGTCGGTCACCTATTATATGCCCAGTAACCGGTATCCCTGGTGTTCCTTCCTCTCCACTCCCTATTATGACTTTTGTCCCCTGTGGAGTCGGATTTCCTGAGTTAAAATATACCTTTTTAGGTTTTCCTCAGATGATTTTGGATGTTTGATATCTCCCACCCTTATACCGATCTTAGATATTCATTCCTTCGAGCATGTTGTTCTTTCACCCTCATACCGATGTTTTGATCACATGCCTCCCTGAGCTTATTACCCAGTAACCGGTAATACCTCGCCCTGGTGGTTTCCCAGAGGAGTCCTGTTTGGACATTCCTCAGTGGAGTCCCTTAGTGGATTTTGCCCATCTGAATCCGGATTTTCATCTGAAGTATCCTTTGTGGATAGTTCCGCTGTATTGGCATATTCCCCAATACATGCACCTTTGAGTCAGCTCGAGTCTTTCCATTGAATTATTTTCATGGAATTTCTCTCGTATCTCTCAGTAAATCTCAAGTTGTGACCTGCTCACGCATTTTACTCCCTTTCTTATCCCCATAAGAGTCCCAGAGTCTCTGTCCCATGGAGTGAATTACTCATATGGATTGTCAGTTTCTCCGGATTTCTTTTCTTCTTTGTGGACACATATCTCCATGGAGTATTACCTTTTGCATACATACATCTGCATCATGAGGTCTCTTAGGGACCAAAATTCGTCTCTTTGTTTATTATTTAAGCCCATTCTACCTCGTCGAGACGAAGATTTTAACCTTCACTTCTCCGGCTAGAATGATCTTAAATAGGTCCATATGTTGACTCCAAACTATGAAGGTCCATATGTTGTTAAGAGATCCTTTTCAGGCGGGGCTTTGATACTTACAACTATGGATGGGGAGGACTTCACTCGTCCTGTGAATTCAGATGCAGTCAAGAAATACTTCGCCTAAAAATAAAAACAGAATAGCTCGCTAAGTTGAAAACCCGAAAGGGCGGCTTAGGAAAAAATGAGCGTCTCGGTGGATTGAAAACCCGAAAGGGCGATCCAGGCAAAAGTTAGAGACACAAAAAATATATAATAATGATATAGGTATACTGTAACACCCCGATAATAATATGATAATTATTTAAATTAAGTTAATAATATATTTATTAATTTAATTAGATAATTGGATTATTATTATTATTATTATGTTGGAATTATTGAATTATTATTATTATTGGAATACTAATATAATTTGGAAAATATATAAGTGGGAATTAAGGAAAAAGAGTTCATTTTTGGAAAATAAGGTTTTTACGTGAAAAGCAGAGAAGCGATCGTGAAAGAGGAAAAGGGGCAAAGAGGAAGAACCAGAGAGCAAAGGTTGGAGAAGAGCTTGGAGCTTAGAGATTTTGCCGGATTAACTCAGGTAAGGGGGGTTTATCGTCGATTAATGGGTATTATGGGATAATATGTGATGGGTAGTGATAAGCCGTTAATTTGACCCTAATTGGGATTATTGATGCTGAAGAATTATGTTGGATAAATTGTATTTAGACTGTAATTGATTCTGTGTTTGGGTTAGTTGTGAAATTCCGAACGTATAGCTTTTTACGGAATCGGAATCGGAGGTCCGGAAGTCCTCCAACGGCGGAAAATGCGGAGAATTCTGCATTCTGCCTTGTGTTAGCGCAGGAACTGCTGTTTTGTCTGCGTTAACCGGTTAACCCAGGGCGTTAACCGGTTAACACTGTTGCGAATTGTGAAATTGGTGCTGTTTTGCCTGCGTTAACCGGTTAACCTAGGGCGTTAACCGGTTAACACTGTTATGTTTTGGGCAGTGAGCGTGTTTTGCCTGCGTTAACCGGTTAACCCAGGGCGTTAACCGGTTAACACTGTTGCAGAGTGGAAAAAATTGGCTTTTTAATGTTGTGTACATAATTGAGAGTTGGCCTATGTTGGCGTATGATGTAATAGGGATTATTTCCCGCTGTTTTGAGCAGTATAGGTATTAGTAGAGTGTGCTAATACTGTGTTTAATTGATTTACATGATAATGATGTGTTGATACATGTGTTGATGATGTATGATGGTATGCATAATGATGTGAATGTATGTATTATGCATGTATGTGTGAATGGACTGTTGTATGGCTTAGAGTGTGAGCATATGTCCGTTGTGAATTGTTGTTGATGCTGCATTGCTAGATGATTAGCGTGCATAGCATAGCCTTTGGGGCTGTAGCTAATTCCCATGGTGAGGAATTAGTGAGTGAATCATTGTGGATTTGTTGTTGATATTTGCATGCTAGATGATTAGTGTGCATAGTCTAGCCTTCGGGGCTGTAGCTAATTCCCATGGTGAGGAATTAGTGAGTGAGTCACTAGGTCTCAAATGAGTGGGACTAGTGAGCTTAGTAGCCGTATCTGGAGGGATCGGTGAGCTTGAACTATATGTTCAAGAATAGTCGGTACCGCATGTGTGGAGTCTCATTGCATAATGTATGTATGGCGTATAATATGAATGGATGTATTCCAATATTATACGTGTGTTTATGTTGTTATGGAGTATGATTTAAGATTATACTTGTGTTTTATGTTGGTGTTGAGTATGACGTTGAGCTGATGTGCTGTTACTGATAGTATGTTGTGATTAGGGTGATTAATGTGTTAAATTATGTAACATGACATTATATTCTATAATGCTTATTATATCGATTGAGGAACTCACCCTTACAACTATTTTTCAGGTAACGAGAAATGAGTTGAGTAGAAGCGAATGCTTGGAGTCTAGTGTAGTCTCCTTAGTGGGTCATGCTCTGATAGATGTAACATCGGGAGGGAACATTTTAAATGTGTTATTGATGATTGTTGAACCAGTTTACATGTAGTATGTTACATGTTTTGATTAATTTGATTTATATCCGCTGCGATTTATGCAAATGTTTAATTGATTAAATAAAGAGCATGACAGTTATTTTGGAACATGGTGTGAATGATTGTGTGACACCCTTAACTGCATAATTACTCTGATATATGTTTATTATTTTAATTAAATATTTGGGGTATTTTAGAAGGGTGTTACATTAGTGGTATCAGAGCATAGTCGGTCGAGTCGAGTCGTAATTATTCTGTTTCCCCTGTACGGGATAGGTGTTGTGTAACCCTATCAGTACTCATTGTTTTAGTTTGTTGGGTTTTCAGAATAGAGATGGCTGGAAGAGGTAGAGATGATGCTGCGATTGCTGAGGCTCTGGGTATGCTAGCTGGAGTACTTGGAGGGAACCCGAATGTTGTGGGAATGGGAGCTGCTCGTCAACTGAGTGAGTTCCAGAAGAACAATCCTCCAATGTTCAAGGGAGCATACGATCCAGATGGCGCTCAGAAGTGGTTGAAGGAGATCGAGAGAATCTTCCGAGTGACTGAGTGTGCCGATAACCAGAAGGTCAGGTTCGGTACGCATATGCTGTCAGAGGAAGCTGATGATTGGTGGGTTGCTACCCGCACTGAGTTGGAAACTGCTGGGAATGCTGAAATCACTTGGGCTGTGTTCAGAGAGAGATTCCTGAGGAAGTACTTTCCAGAAGATGTCAGAGGAAAGAAAGAGATAGAGTTTTTGGAATTGAAGCAGGGTAACAGGTCTGTTACTGAGTATGCTGCTAAGTTCACAGAACTGTCGAAGTATTACACTCCCTATAATGAGGCTGCTGGAGAATTTTCGAAATGTGTGAAGTTTGAGAACGGGTTGCGTCCTGAGATCAAACAGGCTATTGGATATCAGCGGATCAGAGTGTTTTCTGACTTGGTTGACTGTTGCAGGATTTTTGAACAGGATTCCAAAGCCAGAGCAGAGAGCTATCAGCAACGGGTTGATAGGAAAGGCAAGAATCAGAATGATCGTGGAAAACCGTATGCGGCTGGCAAAGGTTTCCAGAGGCAGAGTGGGACGAAGAGGCCTAGTGGGGGAGACTCTAGTGCCCCTGCTAAGTGTTATAGATGTGGTCGGGCTGGACATCGTGTCCATGAGTGTACCAGTGCTGAGATGAAGTGTTTCAAGTGTGGCAAAGGTGGTCATTTGGCTGCAGAGTGTCGGTTGAAGACTGTAACTTGTTTCAACTGTGGAGAGTTGGGTCATATCAGTCCACAGTGTCCTAAGCCGAAGAAAGAGAATCAGTCAGGAGGCAAGGTCTTTGCTTTATCGGGTTCTGAGACTTCCGCAGATGATCGTTTGATCTGAGGTACGTGTTATATTAATGGCTTTCCTCTTGTAGCTATTATTGACACCGGTGCTACTCATTCCTTTATATCTTTGGATTGTGCTGTGAAACTTAAGTTAGAGATATCTGAGATGCATGGTAGTATGGTGATTGATACTCCTGCAAAGGGTTCAGTGACTACTACTTCAGTTTGTTTGAATTGTCCTTTGAGTATTTTTGGTAGAGACTTTGGGATAGACCTTGTGTGTCTTCCACTAGTACAGATTGATGTTATCCTGGGAATGAACTGGTTGGTGTTTAACCGAGTTTCTATCAACTGTTTTGATAAGACTGTGATATTTCCTAAGATTGAGGAAGGAGAGAGTGTGTTTCTATCAGCCAGGCAGGTGAATGAGGAAGTAGCAGATGGGGCGGAGTTGTTTATGCTGTTAGCGACCTTGGAAGCTAAAGATAAACTGGTGATTTGCGATCTAGCGGTGGTGTGTGATTTTCCTGATGTGTTTCCGGAAGAAGTGAATGAATTGCCGCCAGAGCGTGAAGTTGAGTTCTCGATTGATTTGGTACCTGGTACTAGACCGATATCGATGGCTCCGTACCGTATGTCTGCTGTTGAGTTAGCTGAATTGAAGAGTCAGTTGGAAGATTTGTTGGATAAGAAATTTATTCGTCCGAGTGTGTCACCGTGGGGTGCGCCAGTGTTATTGGTTAAGAAGAAAGAAGGTACTATGAGGTTGTGTGTGGACTACAGGCAACTGAATAAAGTGACGATCAAGAATCGGTATCCTTTGCCGAGGATTGATGATTTGATGGATCAGTTGGTTGGTGCGAGTGTGTTCAGCAAGATAGATTTGAGATCTGGGTATCATCAGATACGTGTGAAAACTGAGGATATTCAGAAGACCGCTTTCAGAATAAGGTATGGACATTATGAGTATTCTGTAATGCCTTTTGGTGTGACTAATGCGCCTGGAGTATTCATGGGGTATATGAATAGAATTTTCCATCCGTACCTAGACCAGTTTGTTGTGGTGTTTATTGATGACATTTTGGTGTATTCGAAATCTGAAGAAGAGCATGCTGAGCATTTGAGAGTGATTTTAGAAGTTCTACGAGAAAAGAAGTTATTTGCTATCTCTAAATGTGAATTTTGGTTAGAAGAGGTTAGTTTTCTTGGTCATGTGATTTCAAGAGGTGGTGTTGCTGTTGATCCTTCTAAGATAGAAGCGGTATCTAAGTGGGAAGCTCCGAAGTCAGTTTCTGAGATAAGGAGTTTTCTTGGACTTGCAGGGTATTATAGGAAGTTCATTGAGGGATTTTCTAAGTTGGCGTTACCGTTGACGATGTTGACTAGAAAGGGACAAGCGTTTGTTTGGGACTCGAAATGTGAAGAAGGTTTCCAAGAGTTAAAGAGAAGGTTAACTACTGCTCCTATTCTGATATTACCGAGTTCGTCGGAATCATTTGAGGTTTACTGTGATGCTTCATTGTTGGGTTTGGGTGGTGTGTTGATGCAGAATAAGCAGGTTATAGCTTATGCTTCGAGACAACTGAGGGTTCATGAGAGGAACTATCTGACACACGATTTAGAGTTGGCAGCTGTAGTGTTTGTTCTGAAGTTATGGAGGCATTACTTGTATGGATCAAGATTTGAGGTTTTCAGTGACCATAAAAGTTTAAAGTATTTGTTTGATCAGAAAGAGCTGAATATGAGACAGAGGAGATGGTTAGAATTTCTGAAGGATTATGACTTTGGTTTGAATTACCATCCGGGTAAAGCAAATGTAGTGGCTGATGCATTGAGTCGGAAATCATTACATATGTCTATGTTAATGGTTAAGGAATTGGATTTGATTGAGCAGTTTAGAGACTTGAGTTTGGTGTGTGAGAGTACTCACAATAGTGTTAAATTGGGAATGTTGAAATTAACAAGTGGTATTCTGGATGAGATCAGAGAGGGTCAGAAATCCGATGTGTTTTTGGTTGATAAGTTGACTTTAGTGAATCAAGGCCAAGGTGGTGAATTCAGAGTTGATGAGAATGGTGTTTTGAAATTTGGTAATCGGGTGTGTATTCCGGATGTTACCGAACTTAAGAAGAGTATTCTTGAAGAAGGACATCGTAGTGGTTTGAGTATTCATCCTGGAGCTACGAAGATGTATCATGATTTGAAAAAGTTATTTTGGTGGCCGGGAATGAAAAGAGAAATTGCAAGTTTTGTTTATTCCTGTTTGACTTGTCAGAAGTCAAAGATTGAGCATCAGAAGCCGTCTGGGCTAATGCAACCGTTGGCTATTCCAGAGTGGAAGTGGGATAGTATCAGTATGGATTTTGTTTCTGGTTTGCCGAGGACAAATAAGAATTTTGAAGCCATTTGGGTGATTGTGGACAGGTTGACAAAATCGGCTCATTTCATTCCGATCAGAATGGATTATCCGTTAGAGAGATTAGCCGAGTTGTATATTGAGAAGATTGTAAGTTTGCATGGTATTCCGTCTAGTATTGTTTCGGACAGAGATCCTAGATTTACATCGAAGTTCTGGGAAGGTTTGCAGAGAGCTTTGGGAACTAAGCTGAGATTGAGTTCCGCATATCATCCGCAGACTGATGGTCAGACTGAGAGGACCATTCAGTCATTAGAAGATCTTTTGAGAGCTTGTGTTTTGGAAAAGGGAGGCGCTTGGGATTGTTATTTGCCTTTGATTGAGTTTACCTACAACAATAGTTTTCATTCGAGCATTGGTATGGCACCGTTTGAAGCTTTGTATGGTAGGAGATGTCGGACGCCTTTATGTTGGTATGAGTCCGGTGAGAGTGTTGTGGTTGGACCGGAGATTGTTCAACAGACTACAGAAAAGATTAAGATGATTCAGGAGAAGATGAGAATTGCTCAGAGTCGTCAGAAGAGTTATCATGATAAGAGGAGGAAGTCACTTGAGTTCCAAGAGGGAGATCATGTGTTTCTTCGCGTTACTCCGATAACTGGTGTTGGTCGAGCTTTGAAGTCGAAAAAGTTGACACCTCGATTTATTGGTCCTTATCAGATTTTGGAGAGGATAGGGGAAGTAGCCTATCGTGTCGCTTTACCGCCATCGCTTGCGAATTTGCATGAGGTTTTTCATGTGTCTCAGTTGAGGAGGTACATTCATGATCCGTCGCATGTAGTCCAAGTAGATGATGTACAGGTGAGAGATAACCTGACTGTTGAAACATCACCTATGAGGATCGAGGATCGGGAGTTGAAGCAGTTGCGGGGTAAAGAGATTGCCTTGGTGAAGGTAGCTTGGGGAGGACCAGCAGGTGGCAATGTGACTTGGGAACTTGAGAGTCAGATGAAGGAGTCTTATCCGGAGTTATTCGCTTGAGGTATGTTTTCGAGGACGAAAACTCTTTTAGTGGGGGAGAGTTGTAACACCCCGATAATAATATGATAATTATTTAAATTAAGTTAATAATATATTTATTAATTTAATTAGATAATTGGATTATTATTATTATTATTATGTTGGAATTATTGAATTATTATTATTATTGGAATACTAATATAATTTGGAAAATATATAAGTGGGAATTAAGGAAAAAGAGTTCATTTTTGGAAAATAAGGTTTTTACGTGAAAAGCAGAGAAGCGATCGTGAAAGAGGAAAAGGGGCAAAGAGGAAGAACCAGAGAGCAAAGGTTGGAGAAGAGCTTGGAGCTTAGAGATTTTGCCGGATTAACTCAGGTAAGGGGGGTTTATCGTCGATTAATGGGTATTATGGGATAATATGTGATGGGTAGTGATAAGCCGTTAATTTGACCCTAATTGGGATTATTGATGCTGAAGAATTATGTTGGATAAATTGTATTTAGACTGTAATTGATTCTGTGTTTGGGTTAGTTGTGAAATTCCGAACGTATAGCTTTTTACGGAATCGGAATCGGAGGTCCGGAAGTCCTCCAACGGCGGAAAATGCGGAGAATTCTGCATTCTGCCTTGTGTTAGCGCAGGAACTGCTGTTTTGTCTGCGTTAACCGGTTAACCCAGGGCGTTAACCGGTTAACACTGTTGCGAATTGTGAAATTGGTGCTGTTTTGCCTGCGTTAACCGGTTAACCCAGGGCGTTAACCGGTTAACACTGTTAAGTTTTGGGCAGTGAGCGTGTTTTGCCTGCGTTAACCGGTTAACCCAGGGCGTTAACCGGTTAACACTGTTGCAGAGTGGAAAAAATTGGCTTTTTAATGTTGTGTACATAATTGAGAGTTGGCCTATGTTGGCGTATGATGTAATAGGGATTATTTCCCGCTGTTTTGAGCAGTATAGGTATTAGTAGAGTGTGCTAATACTGTGTTTAATTGATTTACATGATAATGATGTGTTGATACATGTGTTGATGATGTATGATGGTATGCATAATGATGTGAATGTATGTATTATGCATGTATGTGTGAATGGACTGTTGTATGGCTTAGAGTGTGAGCATATGTCCGTTGTGAATTGTTGTTGATGCTGCATTGCTAGATGATTAGCGTGCATAGCATAGCCTTTGGGGCTGTAGCTAATTCCCATGGTGAGGAATTAGTGAGTGAATCATTGTGGATTTGTTGTTGATGTTTGCATGCTAGATGATTAGTGTGCATAGTCTAGCCTTCGGGGCTGTAGCTAATTCCCATGGTGAGGAATTAGTGAGTGAGTCACTAGGTCTCAAATGAGTGGGACTAGTGAGCTTAGTAGCCGTATCTGGAGGGATCGGTGAGCTTGAACTATATGTTCAAGAATAGTCGGTACCGCATGTGTGGAGTCTCATTGCATAATGTATGTATGGCGTATAATATGAATGGATGTATTCCAATATTATACGTGTGTTTATGTTGTTATGGAGTATGATTTAAGATTATACTTGTGTTTTATGTTGGTGTTGAGTATGACGTTGAGCTGATGTGCTGTTACTGATAGTATGTTGTGATTAGGGTGATTAATGTGTTAAATTACGTAACATGACATTATATTCTATAATGCTTATTATATCGATTGAGGAACTCACCCTTACAACTAATTTTCAGGTAACGAGAAATGAGTTGAGTAGAAGCGAATGCTTGGAGTCTAGTGTAGTCTCCTTAGTGGGTCATGCTCTGATAGATGTAACATCGGGAGGGAACATTTTAAATGTGTTATTGATGATTGTTGAACCAGTTTACATGTAGTATGTTACATGTTTTGATTAATTTGATTTATATCCGCTGCGATTTATGCAAATGTTTAATTGATTAAATAAAGAGCATGACAGTTATTTTGGAACATGGTGTGAATGATTGTGTGACACCCTTAACTGCATAATTACTCTGATATATGCTTATTATTTTAATTAAATATTTGGGGTATTTTAGAAGGGTGTTACATATACCGCTAGATTGAGTACCTCATCCTGGGGCAATCTAGGCAAAAATTAGGGATTTGGCAAGTAACTGCATCCTGACAAGACTTTGTTCTACAACTGTCGTCCGTCAGAGATTCTTGCTCATTATCAGCCAAAGCTTCAAATACATCGGATTCAGAATTGGTGGAGAAATGGTCATTATGTTCAATGTAGCCCTTTTCCAATATATATCACCAATTTCAAATTTGTAAAGATCTATGGAGTCTTTCCATTCGCAGACTACCATTCTATCAAATAAATTTGAGCCTTTTATCCAATTATTGGGACTCTTATCTGTTTCTATTCAACAAATGTTTTGCATGTTTTGATTAAGAAAATATCATTGTTTTAAACGATCAATTTTTTTATAATTTGTTTTTAAACAAAGAGAACATTCACAATGACGAAAGGATACTTAGGAGATCCTCAGTGCTCTCCCAAGGGTGGTACGATCCCCAACAGGGTAAGATTTTTGTCCATATTCCTGGCATGACTGTATCTCCTCCCTCCGGAACCCCTTGTGGTTTATCCTACCAAGTGGATTGCTTGTTGAGAGTCACCTCTCTTCCCTTCAGCAGAGTGGCAATCTTTCTTCCTCAGCAGCTTGGATCTCATTGGGCAAGAGCAGTATTTGGTGGTTGATCCCGATAAATCCTTTATCTCCTCGGATAGATTCCACAGTAGAGTTGTTGGTGTGGTGGACTTTGTCTGTGATAACTCTCGTCCCCAACTGGAATGATTGATGATTCATCCCTTGCAGAGTTCTTTGCTTCCTGGTATCTTTGATCCCCAGCAGATTGGATACTCCCCGGTGAACTTGGCTTTCTCTCTTGAGATGTAGTACCGGGTGGTTGATTCCTGGACCTGGTTGTGTTAGATATGTCTGTCTGTCAGCATACATCATACATAAACCACGCATATTCATGCATAATTATAACATTCAGATATTCATGTTGCATTCTTTGCCATATATCGTTGTTTGCTGTCTCCTGCTATTTGGTGATATACTTCCCCGAGCAGATGTGTGTGTCTGATCTCTCCATATAGAGTCAGCTCCATAAGCAGAAAGCGTCTATCCTTTCTTCCATATTCCCCACTGGGTTATATCCTCGTGGATGTTGATTGTTCTTGTTCCTTCCCAACACATATACTGGGATGGTTTTCCCCATTGAGTTTTATCCTCACCAGGACAAGTCTTGATTTAGTGTGCCTATCTAGTTTGGTCCTAGATCGGTCTCTTGAGACTCTTTTCCTATTTCCCCGTGGTAAATGAATAATTGCCCAATAATTAGTAATTATTATCCCCGGCGGAGTCTATGTTTCTCTACCCTCATACCGGTAGTTGTAAACCCTATTTCTTCCCTTTTTGCAGAGTAACTATTTTTGCTCATCTTTAATTGGTGACAGTTATCTTCATCCAATATTCGGTGATGATATCCCCTCATCTACTTGGATAATTGCCCTGATTACGCAATTTTTCCCAGCGGGTCATCTCTCGTCTACCTTGTTGTTGTTGGTAACGTTTGTTCCTCCCCTGAATTGGTCATCATTATATACCTAGTTTCGGTATCCCGATGCCTTTTCTTTTCGGTCGATTTATCCTTTATTAACCCAGTAACCGGTTGTGGATAATCGCCCATGCGAGTATATTATCTACGTTCTGACGGTAATAGATGATGTATCTCATGCACTCTTTGGTCGAAGCTTTGTTTTTCCCCAGTCGAGTAAGATTCGTATCCCCTTTGTGGAGTCGAATATCCATCCTGTAATCGAGTTTACTTTTAGCCCTCTTTTGGATGATGAGTGTTTTGGGAATATTCCTCAATTCACGTCTTGGTTGGTCACCTATTATATGCCCAGTAACCGGTATCCCTGGTGTTCCTTCCTCTTTGCTCCCTATTATGACTTTTTGTCCCCTGTGGAGTCAGAATCCCTGAGTTGAAGTATACCTTTTAGGTTTTCCTCAGACGTTTTGAAGTTTTGATATCTCTCACCCTTATACCGGTCTTGGATATTCATCTCTTCCTGAGCATGTTGTATCTCTCACCCTCATACGTGGCGTTCAGATCACATGTCTCCTTGAGCTTATTACCCAGTAACCGGTAATACCTCGTCCCGCTGCTTCCCTAGGAGTGTCCTTGTGGACATCCCCAGCGAAGTCCCTTAGTGGATTGTTTTCATCCGGATTTTATCCGAAGTATCCGCTGTGGATAGTTTTTTGCTGTATTGGCATATTCCCCAATACATGCATCTTCGAGTCAGCTCGAGTCTTTCCATTGGATCTTTTCCCTTTGGAATTCTGTTCCCCACGCTTTGAGTCGTGACCTGCTCGTGCATTTTTATCCCTTTTTTATCCCAAGGAGAGTCCTCAGGGTCTTGGTCCCATGGAGTGACTTGCTCATATGGATTATTAGTGGCTTCTGATTTCTTTGCTTTTGTGGACACATATCTCTACAGAGTGCTACCATTTTTCATACCTACATTTGCATCATGAGGTCTCTTAGGGACCATAATTCGTCTCTTTATTATTATTTAAGCCCATTCTACCCCGTCGAGGCGAAGATTTTAACATTCACTTCTCCGGCTAGAATGACCTTAAATAGGGGCATCTGTAAGACCCCAATTTTGACCCTAAGATTCCTCATGGCATCATTACATTGCATTTACATTGCCTCAAGGATCATAAGCATCTTGGCTCTTTGCCTTTGGGTGGGATCTCTTGAGATTTGGTTTGAGATCACCAAGCATACTTGAATTGTATATCATTGTTTTTCTCGTTTTATTTACTAACCAAAAGCACAAAAATATGTCACTAACATCTCTTGTTTGTAGCTTGAGCAGTCACAAGTTCAAAAGCTTCTAAGAGATCCTTTGTGCATTGATATGGTCAAGAGAAGATGAAAGCAAGCATGGTAATGGTTCCCAAAGCTCTCATCCATCAAATATGCCTCCCAAGTATCTCAATTCATCATTTTGATCAAGCAAATCAAAGGGTTTGAGGTTTGTTTCCCAAGGGATCCCTAATTCATCTGTTCATCAATTGTGCCTTGCTCTTGAAGCAACCTCAGCCCATGGTCAAATACAATCATAGGAAGTTCTTTAATTCATCATTTCATGCATATTTGAACTTATTTGAGTGTCCTCAATCATTAATTCATCAAGATATGAGGTGTGGACTTGAGAAGTTGATCAATCAATTCATCTGACTATTTTGAAATGCACTGAGACCTAACTTTTTATGTGTTAGTCAAATGGAGATGATCCCAAGAGAAAAACTGTTCTTAAGAACAATATGAACAACTTCCATGTTCATCAAAATTTGATTTGAATCTTGGAAGGTCATCATCCATTCCAAGACATTATAGGTCATTTTGACTGAAACCCTAATTTTGGGTCAACTTCCCAAGAACATAACGCATTCATTTTTCATGATTTTGAGGTGAGACATAATGCATTGGAAATCTTAATGTGTCTAGTTCAAATGTTATGTTGAGAAAAATTGCAAAATCTCAAAAGAAATACATGTGATAATGCAAAACATTATAGGTCACTTTGGGCCAAGTGCATTGAAATATGAAAAAGTCCAACTTCAACTGCCCATAACTTCTTCATCAAAAATCCAAATGATTCAAAATTTAAGTCCAAATTGATTTCCTTGAAAAGATCTACAAATTTCATGTTTAAGATTTTGTCATTTGGAGCTTGCATTATTGAGACAGAAGGGCTTGAACATTGACCAAATTTGGAAATTTCACACATGCATGTTTTGCACCCTACACTTCAAGCTCAAATTTCATTATTTTCCAAGGCCCAAATGAAGTTTTGATCAACATGACATTTGTTCCTTATACAACAAGCTTTCCAACCATTACTCATATGGTTGCATTTGGATTTTGGAAGCATCATTTTCGAAGAGATGAAGAATTATGTGCAATTTTAGAAACCATTTGAAAACTCCATGCACACTCATTTGTAATCATATCTGCACGTCCATTACATTTAATTATGATATAAGCTTGCCATTCCAGTCAGAATTGGGCCCTCCATGCGCCTGTATATGCCCATGCATGGAGGCCCTCTTCTCCCATGCAATGCTTTGTTCATGCTCCCACCTTGCCTTTATCTATAAATACAAGTGCTTGGCCTCTCATTTCTTTAACCTTAAGGCGCCCTACATGCTGTGCAACTGAAATCCCACACCCAAACCAAAGGAACAATCTCAATTTTCTCTCAAATTTCAGATCTGAATTTTGATTTCCTCGATTGAAATTTGAGATCTAAAGTTCCTAGACCTTTTCACCTTGATCCATAGAGTTTTCTGTTTGCAAAAGAACTCAAAGATCGTGACTCAATTCTTCACAATTCAAAGGTTTTACTCAACTGCATTTTTCTTCGAAACAGCTCATATATTGTTTCATTTTCCTTGATTTTGTGTGATCTGAAGTCCTCTACATAGAGGCATCATTATTGAGCTTTGAATTTTTGAAATCAAGCAAGTTCAGTTGAACACCATTAAAATTCAACCTCTGATTTCTCTCTCAATAGGGTTCTAGAGTGAATTTGGTTGGTATAGGAGTGATGTACATCACTCCACCTTTCGTTTGGTACCTGGATCGCGCGTTTTGGTTCACTTTTATTCCTCTGTAATTTTTAGCCTTCACCGGAGCTAGCTAGAGAAGACGGTGGCGCTGGCCACCGTCTGGTCTTTAGATTGGATCTAAGTCGTCCATCTCAATATCCAGATCTAATCTCATCCACACAATGTTATGACTTTTTAATTGGCAGCGTGTTTTGCATTGACTCACGTGTATGATGGAAGCGCTCTCAGAAGCCGTGTGATGTGTCAACTCAATTAATGAGCCATCATCCAACGCTTCTCCTTTTTTCTTATTTTTATTTTCTGATTTCTATTTTCTTTTATTTCTTTTAAATCCATTTTATTTATAAAATTCATATCTCTTTCATTATTGGTCCAAAAATTATGGGACTAATTGCATTATTTCTCTTTTAAAGTCTAGTTTCTAAAAGTGATTTTTAATATTTTTTAGTTTATGATTTGTTATTTTTTATGAATTTTCTCTTTTTCTGGTTATTTTTAATTCATTTTAAATAGTTTTTGAGATCCAAAAAATACAAAAATATTTTTCCAACCTCTTTGAATGATGATAGATCTATGAAAAATATTCTCATCAATTTATTAATTGATTTGAGATTGATTTGAGATTTTAATTCAATTAGGTTATTTTTAAATAGTTTCTGACTTTTAAAAATGCTGAAATTTTTTGTCAAACTTTGTTTGACCTTGTTGAACTTGGGATAATTCACTTGGACTTTTTCAAAGTTGATTTGAAGTGAATTTGAAGTTTGACCTTTCTTTATTATTTTAATTCAAGTTTTATTTTAAATATTAAAAATGCCAAAAATATTTTATTTGTTTCTTGACTTTTAATCTTCATTTTGCTTCTATTTTCTATTGTTTGACCTTGATCTTCTCTATCTTTGGTCATAGCTTGTTGATTATCTTATTCCATTTTATTTAATGCACTTTAATATTCTTCTTCTTCTTCTCCTTCTTCTTTTTTTCTTTTTTTGATCAATGAGTTAAAGATTGGTGGTTAACATTGATTAGGGAAGTTTAATCTTCCTTGATTCAAATCTAATTCATCTTGATCATGGATCAAGTGAATAACTTTGCATTAAGGATAGATTGCTTTCTAAATCATGCAAAGAACCTAAATCAATACAAGATCATTTCTCTTCTTGTTTTTGGCATGGCAAGTTGTTGGAGTTTGATTCACTAATCAAGACCTCAAACTTGTGTTGTTGCCTACATTATTATTGACCGGCCTCAGATAGTTGTGACTTCTACATAAGTCCAATTCTGATTGCTTAACATAGCGCTAAATTTGCCTTATGGCATACTAACTACTAACACTAACCATTAAGCATTAACATTTACTTTTTGCTCTTTACATTTATGCAATTTACTATTCTTGTCCATATTATTCATTTGCTTTTCCCCCTTTGCTCACTTGAGCACATGTTTATGTTAATGCAATTTGCCTTTTGCTCACTTGAGCACATAATTGTGTATATATTATTGTGCTTGTGTTTTGTTTTGATTGTTGTGGACCAAATGCAAAGAAATGGACAAATGGACTTAGTTTCTAAGACATTCCATATGCAAATTGGAGTAAAAGGACCTTAATGTTGAAGATGGATTAGAAGGACCAAACCTCTAAACTCACTATTGTCCATTCTTGATTTACTTCATAAGACTCTTTGATGTGTGTGTCCTTTTGTGCTAGGGGATTCTATGAGAGCTCAAATTGAAGAATCATTGCCATGTTCATCCAAAGTGAAAGATACAAGAGGCATTGGGGAGCTTCTAAGAAGCTTGTTTGATTATGTTGATTGCTTGAGCTTACAATTATTTTGCTTGCATATTCCAAAGGATGGGAGCTACTTGGATCATCAATATGATTTCAAGAGAGGAACTCCATTTGTGGTCTTGTTTCTTATCCCTTACCTCTTGTATGATTAGGACTTTAGCCATTCTTCTTCTTCCCTCCACTGTAACCCAAGCCAAAACTTTTGTGCAAACATTTAACACTTCTTTTCAAACATTAGAAACCTAAGCCTTATGCTTTTGATTTTAAAATTTTCTTTTCATAATACTTATTTTGAATTGAATCTTTAAATCAACTTTGACCATATTTTGTAAATACTTTTCATTGGTAAATATAACTCATTCAAATACTTTTGTGGTTTCAATGGCCACTCTCTTAATCAATTTTTTTTTTCATAACCTTTAGCTATTAGGTTTGAGTTATACTTGAGGTAGATGTAATACTCACCTATATCCTTAGTGATGGACAATGAGTCTCCCATGCTTATTATAGGGTTAACCCCTCACTAGCATGTTGAAGCTATCCTCACATGGTGGATTTGTGGTTTTAGGTTGAGTTTTCTCCCTTGGATAACAAAAGACCTTAAGGCTTTTGGACCAATCAATTCACCAACTCATTTTTTTTGAGATTTTTACCCCGAACTACGAGGTTTTGATCCTAATCTTTTTTTTAAGATGGTACGTAGGCAATGGGTTTATCCATCCAAACACAAAAATGTAAATAATTTGTATATTCTCTTCTCATCTCTTCAATCATGTTTACACAAACAAATTTTCACAAAATATCAATCTTACAACAAGTATGAAAAGGGCTCCCTAGGAGTACCTAGGATGTTTTGGATGCTTAAAACCTTCCCATTGCATAACCAACCCCCTTACCCAGATCTCTGCCATTTTTACTAGTTTTTGATTCGATAAAACTTTTAGGTTTTTGTTCGCTTTCTAACCATTCATTTGGATAAATAGAAGTGCGGTGGCGACTCGACTTGTATGGTTTACCTTGGATTTAGTCAATATCTCTAATGGTAACGAATACCCTGCTACAAAGTGAAAATTGCATTAACATACACAATTAGAACGATATGAACAATGGCAAATGTATAAAAGCTAGAATTAAATGACATTAAAGTAAATGGCTTGAAATTAAAAGTTAGTAGTTAATAGGTTAGAAGTTAGTATTGTTTTGCTTTTGCTTTTCATTTTTTAGACATTCTTTGGAGAACACTCAACCCACTTATCACAAGCATTGATCCTTGAGCCAAGACATCTTCCAAATGAAGGAAAAAAGGCCAAGTTTCCACACAATACCATGAAAGAGGGGAGACCTTACAATCTCACTAACTAGAATGTTGTGCCTTTTATGTCATAAATTTAGCGTTATGTTAAGCAATTGTAATTGGACTTATGTAGAAGTCACAACTATTTGAGGTCGGGTAATAGAATTTTTGTGTTAATGCATGTTAGAGACATAGTATTATGGACTATGCTCATGAAACATACCACACATAAAAAGAATATGCAAAAGGTGTGGGCTAATCTCATCCATACTCATGTTAATTTTTCAATCAACTAGCTTTAGGACTTTGAGATATCATAGGCCAAATGAGATGAATGCATAAAGGAATGGAATGAGATGAAGTGAGAGGGGAATATATGAAAACTCAAATTGATCAAAGGAGGACTTTTACCAAATTAATATCATCAATTCATTTTGGGAGATGGAATGTACATTCCATCAATCCCCTAAATCCAATGATATTAATTTGACAAAGTCAAATCAACCATGACCAAGGCCCAACAACAAGAGTCAAACACAAACAAGTCATCACAATTGGTCAACAAAATTATTTGGCATTTATTCAAATTAAAAATACTAAAATAATACATTTAAATTAAATATGGTTTGTCAAACTTCTAAAACCTCATCAAAACACCAAATAAATGGCCATGAGATTTATCATAGGTCAAAAAAGGTCAAAGGACCTTAGAGAAAAAAATTCAGAATTTTTAAAGACTTAAAAGTATTTTTAAACAATTAAAAACAAATGAAAAACCAATTAAATCATGAAAAATGTTAATAATGATCCAAAAAATAATTTTAATTAAGAATATGAAAGAGGAAATTATTTGAAATTTTTTGGTGAAACTCTCATATTTTTTGGATCAATATTAAAATTAATATGAATTAATGAAAATCAAAGGAATAAAAATTAAAATCAAAAAATCAAAAAAACGTGGACCACTTGATCTGCCTCATCAATTGAGGTGGCTGATCAAGAGTTTGAGCACGCGCGTTCCATGATGCGCCTGAGTCAAACATCCACACGCTTGGTAATCAATATGTACGCTCGTGATTAAAACATTTTGAATTAATCTAATGGCTCTGGACCGTGCCACATCATTACCGGACTGGTCCATTCGTCACCACATCATAAATGAAAAATGGAGGACATGATCTGAAAGAAAAAATAGCGTATAGCACGAATCTGGCCTTAATTTTAACTAACTCCTCACATATAGAAAGATACGAGGAGTTGAATTTTGAGGTATGTCAACTGAGTTGCTTCGATTTGACCTCTAAGCAACTCAATCTTCTTGCCTACATTGGTAGGACTTCAGCCAACCAAAGATTCAAGAGAATTGAGCAAGATTGAGAGAGAATCAAAGAGATGAAATTTTCTGGAAAATACCTTCAATGCAAATCTGGATTCAACTGTTCTTTCCTTGGCTCGTGTTTGAACTCACTCATAATGCTTGCATAAGTAGAATGAAATGCACAAAAGGTCTTGGATCCCTGGAGTTTTTAATCTCAAAAGAGTGAGATTCAAACTCAATTTTAATATGAAATTCTCAGGATTATCCTCTCAAATGGAAGAATTATCTCTCTGAGCATATGGAGCTCTATTTATAGGTGGATCATGTGATATTTGCACCTTCCAAATCACTTTCCAAAATTGGCAATGAGTGATGCATGGATGCATGGGCGTGTACAGGCCCATGAGATCATTGCTTTAGGTCCACAAATGAGTGTGAGAGAGTCTGAAATCAACTTGGATTGCAAGGCAAGTGTACATGAAGATTTGAAGTTTGATCTTTTCCAAATGATGATGCAATGTTCAAGCCATGCGCAACCTATTCAATTCTTGTAAAAAATGGATGATCTTGGACTTTTTGGAAAGGTTAGATCAAGAGGAACAACTTTCATGTTCAACACTTTTCCATTTAAAGCATGTATCATGATTAATTTTGAGGTGGAAGTTTGGAAATTTAAACATGTTGAAATATTTTCTAAGAGTCAAGTCATATATCTCAATATTCCACCTTGCTTAACTTTTTATGTGAGCTTCAAATAAGAAAAGTGTATTCATCAAAGTTGTATATATTTCAAAGACCTTAAAAATGGTCACCAATTTCATGTCATTTGGATTTGAAATGATAGAGTTATGCATTTTTGAAGTTTGGAAAAATCACTTGTTCAATGGTATAGGTCAAAAGTGACCTATAATGTAACCTCATATCACATGCTCAAAAAAGTTGAATTAACTCTCACTCCAAATATAAAAGTTGAAGTATACCCACTGAATTTAATTTTGCAACTTGTAAATCTTTCATCTCATAAAAATTGAGTAAGTTATAGTCTTGGGAAGTTTGACTTTCAAATTAGGGTTTAGACAAAATGACCTATAATGTTTCAACATAGAAAATGATTTTCCAAGAAAACCTAGCTCTAGGTCTCAACATGAAAGTTGTTTGTAATGTAATTTTGAGTAACTTTGATCTTGGAATCATTTTCATATGGTGAACACTGTAGGAGATAGGGTCTAGGGAGACCCAATTTTGATTAGATGAATTCATTTGGCCAACCACCATCAACCAACTTGCTAACCTTCAATTGTCTTGATTTTATAAGCTCATGGTAGATCATATATGCATAAGATTGTGAATTTTGAAGTGTCCCTTGAAAAATTTGATCAATTGGTGAGATAGCTTGTTGGAGAAGTTACTCAAGATACCTAGTCAAACTAGGGTTTCCAGACAAATTACCCTCAAACTCTTGAAGAATGCTTGATCAAAATAACATGTAGAGATCATTATGACGCATATATGATGCTTGTGAGCATTCTTGGATCAATCCATGGTTGTGCTCTTTGTGATGAGGGTCTCAAACCCTAGAGATGAACTTGATGAATCAATGTGATCATGCCCTACCTACAAAAGAGTTAGGCAAATGCAAAGACATATTTTTGGTATTTTGGTTAGTGAAAATTACAAAATACAAGTATGATATAATCATATGGTGCTTGGTGATCTCTCCCAAAACAAACCCGATGAAAATGGGTAAGTAGGATGCCAAGGTATGATCCTGATGCTTATGATGAAATTGCATGAGGGATCTTAGGGTCAAAATTAGGGTCTTACAGGTGGTGTCAGAATAAATAGAACTCTGGTTCCACGACTTCGGTTGCACACACTGGTAATCCATTTGTTTGCTTCTCTCACTCATCTCCTCTTAGTGAAGGAGATTGGCGATCCAAAACGCAATGGAAATTAAAATTTTCTCCTTTCGTGATCCTTACGAATGGGCATGATCAGTGATAGAATCGTTACCTCTTGTGACGATTGAAACCTTTGATGCAAATCTATGGAGCGATCACGAACATTGAACGATGACAACGCCTCTACTCAGTCCACACGAACGGATTCCTTCAATCTCAGTGCTAGCTGCTATGAATGAAGGCTTTGAGTGAGTGAGTGAGAGAGAGAGAGAGAGAAAACAAAAATTGCAACTGCACTGAATGCTTATGCACAAGGGTTCTATTTATAGAACCACTTGTGTGGGCTATAAGCTAAACAGCCCACTTAAGTGTATGTGGCCCATATCTTATAATATGCCAAAATCACTTAAGCGTGTGGTACCTTACCATATTTTGTATTCTACTTAAGTACACCGTACCTTAAGATGTTCTACATTTCACTTAAGTGCACTGTACCTTACGGTGTTCCTTAGTTACTCTATCTCTCATCGATCCGCCCTTTCTGTGTGACCCTGTAGATTTTCGCAGCTTTGGCAGTTATATTAAATCACGTATTTAACATAATAAACAGTGAGAGGTATCTAGCAACACATCACTGCTACCCAAGACACGAAAATGTCATGTGATCTGACAAATCCTTCTGTGATAATACTTATGTGTACAATTACCCTTTTGCCCTTATGTCTATATTGAACACAAGGCATAGATCGTGTCATCCTTGTCCAGTTCAATATTGGGCTCATAGACATTTATCCTGTTACGCAGGATGGGAAAATTCCATCTAGGTCACTCATGTCCCTTAGCATGCTTCGTGGAGTACCCATCAACCGTCTTTATGGTCATCCAGTTACGGACAATGTTTAATCAGCAACAAGGCACTCGACTCTACATCTAGGGTCCATAGTGGTTTCACGTCGAAGGGTGGTAGACACCATTATCACCATGAGAATAACTTATGACACTTTGCATAACATTCTATATAGTATTCTCAGAGCGGGTCAATCCATTTTAAATATTACTCTTAATATTCATACCTATTTTTAAGACTTGGTAACTCCTTATCCATGATCCATGAGATGTGATCATCAGTCTATATAGATAATAGTCTTCATGCTTTAATGTTATCCCACTTCACAATAAAGCTCGACTATGGATACTTTAAGAATAGTTTCCTTATGTTTAATGTGATCTCATGATTAAGTCATACTTGATACATTAAACAGACTAGATATTCTAGGGACTTTATTACACAAACATAATAAAGAAAAAGCCTTTTATTGTTAATAAATAATTCGATACAAGTACCAAAAGTATTGTCCTTTAGGGCTTACACTAACAATCTCCCACTAGCACTAGAGCCAATCAGGCATACCCCTAATGCCCATAGATCTAGTATGGCCATCATGCTTCTGCTGTGCAAGAGGCTTTGTCAGTGGGTCAACCATATTGTCAAGTGTAGATACTCTGCATATTTTCACATCTCCTCTATCTATTATCTCTCGAATGAGGTGATAACGCCTAAGTATGTGTTTGAATCGTTGGTGAGATCTAGGCTCCTTAGCTTGTGCGATAGCACCATTGTTATCACAATAGAGACCAATGGGATCCACAATGCTAGGAACCACGCCAAGTTTACTAATGAACTTTTTCATCCAAACAACTTCCTTTGCTGCGCTTGAGGCAGCAATATACTCGGCCTCGGTTGTAGAATCAGCAACTGTATCTTGCTTTGAACTTTTCCAACTCACAGCACCACAGTTTAAGCAAAACACATAACCAGATTGCGATCTAAAGTCATCCTTATCTGTGTGGAAGCTAGCATCGGTGTATCCAATTACAGTCAGCTCTTCTTGACCTCCATATATCAAGAATGGGTCCTTAGTCCTTCTCAAATACTTAAGGATATTCTTGACAGCTACCCAATGAGCATCACCAGGATCAGATTGGTACCTACTCGTTGCACTTAAAGCATACGACACATCTGGTTGAGTACATAACATGGCATACATGATAGATCCTATTGTAGATACATATGGAATCTTATTCATGCGATCCCTTTCTTCCTTAATTGAAGGGGATTGTGTTTTTGATAGATACAGGCCATGTTGCACAGGTATGAATCCTTTCTTGGAATCATGCATATTAAAGTGTCTCATCACTTTGTCTCTGTATGTACTCTGGCTTAGGCCAAGCAGTTATTATGATCTATCTCTATAGATTTTGATGCCTAATATATAGGCTGCTTCACCTAGGTCCTTCATAGAAAAGCATTTCCCTAACCAAGACTTCACTTGTTGCAGGGTAGGGACATCGTTTCCAATAAGTAATATGTCATCTACATATAATACTAGGAAAACGATCATGCTCCCACTAACCTTCTTGTAGACACAAGGCTCATCTTCGTTCTTGATGAATCCATATTGTTTTACTGTTTCATCAGAACAAAGATTCTAGCTTCTGGAAGCTTGCTTCAATCCATAGATTGATCTTTGTAACTTACATATCTTTTGGGCTTCTTCTGGTATGTCAAATCCTTCAGGTTGTTTCATGTACACATCCTCAAGAAGATTCCCATTAAGGAAAGCAGTTTTGACATCCATCTGCCATATTTCATAATCATGATACGCAGCAATAGCAAGTAAAATGCGAACAGATTTAAGCATTGCAACTGGTGAAAAGGTTTCATCATAGTCAACCCCATGAATTTGCTTATCTCTTTTTGCAACTAGTCTTGCCTTATAGGTATATACCTTACCATCCCTATCAGTCTTCCTTTTGAAGACCCACTTGCATCCTATAGGGTTAACTCCTACAGGAGGCTCTACCAAGGACCAAACTTGGTTTGTGTACATGGAATCCATTTCAGATTTCATGGCTTCTAGCCACTTCTCAGACTCGGGACCATTTATGGCCTCTTGGTAGGTCACAGGCTCATCTTGATCCATGAGTAATACATCACCTTGATCAGTTATGAGATATCCATATCTCTCAGGTAGGTGACTTATCCTGCCTGACCTACGCTGGTCTTGTTCTACTTTAGCAGGTTGCTCTTCCACAACTACTTGTGTGTCCTGCTCGAATTCCTTCATAGGTGTACCAATGCTTTGTGATTCTTGAATTTCTTCAAGCTCTACTTTCCTCCCACTTATTTCTTTGGAAATAAAATCCTTTTCTAGGAAAACTCCAGTTCGAGCGACAAACATTTTTCCCTCAGAAGGATTGTAGAAGTAATACCCTCTTGTTTCTTTAGGATACCCCACAAATAAGCATTTATCAGATTTGGGCTCAAGCTTAGTTGAAAATTGTCATTTCACATAATCTTCGCAACCCCAAATCTTCATGTAAGACATATGTGGTTTCTTACCACTTCATATCTCATATGGTGTCTTCTCAACCTTTTTGGATGGAACACAGTTAAGTGTGTAAGCTGTTGTCAATCGTGCATGTCCCGAAAAGGAGTTTGGAAGATCGGCCTGACTCATCATGGATCGGACCATGTCTAACAGGGTTCGATTTCTTCTCTCAGATACACCATTCCATTGGGGTGTTCCAGGAGGAGTAAGTTGGGATATGATCCCACACTCTTTCAGATGGTCATCAAACTCTAGGCTTAAATACTCACCACGTCGATCTGATCGAAGAGTTTTAATATTCTTAGCTAGTTGGTTTTGTACTTCATTCTTGAATTCCTTGAACTTTTCAAAGGACTCTGATTTGTGTTTCATTAAATACAAATAACCATATCTACTGAAATCATCAGTGAATGTGATGAAGTACTGAAAACCTCCTATGGCTGGTATGTTCAGTGGTCCACATACATCAGTATGTATGAGGCCCAAAAGATCATTCGCTCTTTCACCTTTTCCTGTGAATGGAGACTTTGTCATCTTTCCAATTAAACAAGACCTGCATGTCTCATATGATTCATAATCAAAAGAGTCCAAGAGTCCATCTTTATGGAGTTTGGAAATGCGTTTCTCATTTATGTGGCCTAATCGACAATGCCAAAGGTAAGTTGGATTTAACTCGTTAGGTTTCATCCTTTTAGTATTAATGTTATAAATAGGCATTTCGAGATCAAGGAAATATAGTCCATTGCTCATTTGTGCAGTAGCATAGAATATATCATTCAAATAAATTGAGCAACAATTGTTCTTTATTATAAATGAAAAACCAAACTTGTCCAAACAAGAAATGGAAATAATATTCCTGCTAATTGCAGATACATAATAACAGTTCTCTAACTGAATGATTAAACCACTAGGTAAAGTAAATACATAAGTTCCTACGGCTAAAGCAGCAACCTTTGCTCCATTGCCAACTCGTAGGTCAACTTCACCTTTTGCCAAATCTCTACTTCTTTTTAGCCCCTGCACATTTGTACAAATGTGAGAACCGCATCCAGTATCTAATACCTATAATGCAGAAGTAGATAAATTTATTTCAATAACAAAAATACCTGAAGTTGAAGTCTCTACTCCATTCTTCGTATCTTCCAGGTACTTTGGGCAGTTTCTCTTCCAGTGTCCGGTCTTACCGTAATGGAAGTAGGTGCTCGCCTTTGCTATGCCTCCACTAGGCTTCGAAGCAGCAACAATGGGTCTGGGTTTGGCAACTTCCTTGCCTTTCCCTTTCTCACCCTTCTTGGTGGATCTTTTGTTCTGTCTCTTTCCATTTCCGATCATCAGAATGGACTTCCCTTTTGACTTCAGATTCTGCTCAACAGTTCTTAACATGGCTAGCAATTCAGGAAGAGATTTGTCCATATCATTCATATTGAAATTTAGGAAAAATTGACTGAATCTATCTGGCAACGATTGCAAGATCAAATCAGTCGCAAGTTTCTTTTCGAGGGGAAAACCCAACCTTTCAAGGTTTTCCACATACCCAATCATCTTGAGCACATGGGGACCTACAGGGGCTCCCTCAGCTAACTTGCCTTGAAAAAGGGCTTTTGAAACATCAAACCTTTCATGCCTTTCTTGCTCTTGATAGAGCATCTTCAGGTGTTCGATCATATCGAACGCTACCATGTTCTCATGTTGCTTTTGCAACTCTGAGTTCATGGGAGCCAGCATGAGACAAGCAGTTTCATTGGCATCATCGACATGCTTCTTATAAGCATCTCTTTCTGCCTTAGGTGCAGAACTAGGAGGTTCCTCTTCAGGAACAGGCTTCTCCAAGACATACAACTTTCTATCATGTTTGAGGACAATCCTCAGATTTCGGTGTCAATCCAGAAAATTTGTCCTAGACAATTTTTCCTTGTCAAGGATTGATCGCAAAATATTGTTAGAGGTGTTTGTTGTCATGGTAATCTACATGAAATTAATGAAAATATAAGTATCTATAACATATTTAATTAGGCCTTTAATTAAATATGCTCCCACTATTTTACTCAAAACAAATGACCCTCATCATTTGATTCGGAAAATCCCGTTGGAAGATTTTCTAGTGGGTCGAGATCCACATTTTACTTTGTTCTAAGTCCGCGTAGGTGGATTACACAAAACTAGGTTATTTAAGTAGGAACTCCTTCCAATTGTATCTAATACAACTCTCGAATATTTTAGTTGGGTGAGTAACTCCTTATTCAATTCCATCACATGGATCATTCCCAACTTTTGCTTCTAAACATATATAATCTTATTATAATTTGTTTAGTTAAGTTTGACCCATTGTTTAGAAATTGGATATTACAATTATCCCATCGCACCTTACTAATATAGAACATGCACCTCGCGTAAGCGAAACCTACATTATCCGATACTAGTCTTGATGAGTTCTAAAACTTGGAAAGCATAAACTTAATATTTAATTTGAGGGAATTACAATTACTCTAATCTCACTGGCTTATTTATCATATAAATCGTCTCTCACATGCATCAACATACATTCACATGCATCAACATACATTCACATACATAATGAAACAGTTATGGCCCCTAGCGCAATTGTTCTCCTAAGCCAATGGGAGAACCTAAGCTAACCTAATAACGATCTAAGCTTCTCCAAGCAAGATCTTCAAGGTTGTCCTCCTTTGATATTGAATTCTTCTCTTTCTTCATAACATTACATTACAGAAGAAACTCGTTTTACATACGAGGGATTGAGATGAGAAAAGAAGTTACATTAAGAGAATAAATAAGAGAGGCACAACACGCAGGTCGTATTTTAAAACCCAAAACAAAATAAAGGAAAACTAAGGCCATAACCGATCACCACAAGACAATAATAGTAAACACATTGTTATTATTAATTTTAATTCTTTTAATTAATTAAGACCAAATTAAATTTCGGCAACCGATCACACTACACAGAGTTAGTCAGGGGTCCGCTGCCCGGTCTGCGGGAACGGGGTTTCTATTATGTTAAAACGCAGCGGAAATTTAAATTTTCTCCTTTAGTGATCCTTACGAAAGGGCATGATCAGTGATAGAATTGTTACCTCTTATGACGATTGAAACCTTTGATGCAAATCTACGGAGCGATCATGAACGTTGAACGACGACAACGCCTCTACTCAGTCCACATGAACGGATTCCTTCAATCTCAGTGCTAGCTGCTACGAATGAAGGCTTTGAGTGTGTGTGTGTGTGTGTGTGTGTGTGTGTGTGAGAGAGAGAGAGAGAGAGAGAGAGAGAGAGAGAGAGAGAGAGAGAAAGAGAGAAAGAGAGAAAGAGAGAACGAAAATTGCAACTGCACTGAATGCTTTTGCATAAGGGTTCTATTTATAGAACCACTTATGTGGGCTATAAGCTAAAAATCCCATTTAAGTGTATGTGGCCCATATCTTATAATATGCCAAAATCACTTAAGCGTGTGGTACCTTACCATATTTCGTATTCTACTTAAGTACACCGTACCTTACGATGTTCTACAATTCACTTAAGTGCATCGTACCTTACGGTGTTCCTTAGTTACTCTATCTCTCATCAATCTGCCCTTTGTGTGTGACCCTGTAGGTTTTCATGGCATTGGCAATTATATTAAATCACGTATTTAACATAATAAGCAGTGAGCAGTATCTAGCAACACATCACTGCTACCCAAGACACAAAAATGTCATGTGATCTGACAAATCCTTGTATGATAATACTTATGTGTACAATTACCCTTTTATCCTTATGTCTATATTGAACACAATGCATAGACCGTGCCATCCTTGTCTAGTTCAATATTGGGCCCATAGACATTTATCCTTTTATGCAGGATGGGCAAATTCCATCTAGGTCACTCATGTCCCTTAGCATGCTTCGTGGAGTACCCATCAACCGTCTTTATGGTCATCCAGTTACGGAAAACGTTTGATCAGCAATAAGGCACTCGACTCTACATCTAGGGTCCATAGTGGTTTCAGGTCGAAGGGTGGTATACACCATTATCACGATGAGAATAACTTATGACACTTTGCATAACATTCTATATAGTATTCTCATAGCAGGTCAATCCAGTATACATATTACTCTTAATATTCATACCTATGTTTAAGACTTGATAATTCCTTATCCATGATCCATGAGATGTGATCATCTGTCTAGATACATAATAGTCTTCATGCTTTAATGTTATCCCACTTCATAAAAAAGCTCGACTACGGATACTTTAAGAATAGCGTCCTTATGTTTAATGTGATCTCATGATTAAGTCATACTTGATACATTAAATAGACTAGCTATTCTAGGGACTTTACTAGACAAACATAATAAAGAAAAAGCCTTTTATTATTAATAAATAATTCGATACAAGTACCAAAAGTATTGGCCTCTAGGGCTTACACCAACAGGTAGGGAGAGTAGTGATCATTGTATTCATTGTAGCCCTTTTATATGTAAATTACCATTTTCAACTTTTGTAAAGATCTATGGGGTCTTGTCATTTACAAACTACCATTTTATTAAATAAAGTTGAACTTTTTATCCAATTGTTTCTACTCTTATTTATTTTCAGTTAAATAGAATTGAACTTTTATGATGAAAATTTTGAAATAAATTAATAAATAAAGATCATTTTTCTTAAGAATATAAAAGCAATTACTTTAAGAATAATCAATTTCAGCAAGGAATATCAACAGTAGTCTAAGACCAGTCTTGAAATGCAAAGCCTTGTTGGTCTTCCCTAAGCAGTTGGTTTGGCGATTTTTCCCAAACAATTCGTCATTTATCCCCAGTAGAGTTGAGCTGGAAATCAGTCCCTTTTGCAAACCATTTCCCCCAACTATGTAGTAAGGTCTCACCCTCAACAAATGGCTAAGACCTCGTATAGAGTTTTATCTCCTGTATTCCCCGGTGTCGCTACCGAGATTTCACGATAACGAAACCGGGACTAAAGAGAATGCCAAAGAGAGGCAAAGTCAGAAGAGTCGCCACCGAATTTTATTTAGTTCATCTCTATCGGAGAGGAGAGGGGAAATAGTCGATAAAACCCTCGGAAAATAGACGCGCACGGGAAGCGCTTAAAAGAGAATAAGGAATCGGTCTCGCAACCGAGATTTGGGTTCGGAAGTCGGTTGCGTAAGGGGAAGGTGTTAGCACCCCTTACGCCCATGGTACTCCATGGGAACCATTTGGGTTGTTTTACATACATGAGATTTATCTATTATTGTTTTATTTTCAAAAGAATGTGTGGAAAGAAGGGGGTGTTTTTTGTTATTATAGTGCTCGCCAAGTATTGTGGCCCTTGTGCCTACGTATCACTCATTCGGGGATGAGGAATCAGAGCTCCGTAGTTCGGAGTAGAAAATATTAGTGTGTTGGTTGATTTTACCTTTGAAAAAAGGGTTTTCGGGATGATGCCCTAAGGCACAAAAAAGAGTTTGATGAGTTGTATTGTTTTTACCTTGAATAAGGGTTTTATGAAAGAATATTTGTGATTATATTGTACTAAAGTCTATGGGCGGAGGTGATTATTCTAGACAACAAGTCAAGCGTCTTGCGTCCAAAATAATCAGAGTAAGGGTAGGAATGCTCCATTCTCACTCATTCTCCACCACTTAAGGCTCATGGTGCACAATAATAATCGTAATTATTAAGTATTTTTTGAATTTGGCTAAGAAAATGCCACATGACGTTGAATCAAGGGTTTATTTTATTTTGATTATGAAATTTGGCTTATGCAACATGAATGCAAAGTAACCAACAAGAAATTAAAAAGTCTCATTGTAAGGTAGCCCAAGAGAAAGTCTTTGTGTGCAAAAGTGACCTAAGCTAAACAAAGGATAATGGTCTTACAAACATGTCCCCCTAAGGTGGTGTCATGATGCCATTCTTACAACATGAATGTAAGTTACAAATAAAATCCAACATTTACAAAGTATCACAAAGATAAGGGAAAGGCCTCCAAGCAAGGGTCCTAAAATGAAATTCTCTAGGTCCAAGTTGATTAAGAGTGGAACGAATATTTTTGTCTTATCATTTTATCATGTTTTTGTTGTTTTTAATATTTGATGATAATAAAATAAATAACAAGTAAATAAACATGCATGATGAATTTGTACAATGATGATGATGATGAGTACTTTAATGTGAATTACAAGGTAATGACATAAAAGTAAATTACAAGAAAAAGAAACAATATCACAATAATAATGGTTAGTGAATATAAATGATATAAAAACAAATATAAGTAAATAATACCAAAATCACAATAACAAAGGTTAATGGCAAACAAAATTAATGAAGTAAAATTAGTGGTTAGTAATATGTACAAAAATGAATATTTTTTAAGACTATTTTCTTATGCCAAAAAGACTTAAAATATGACACATTAAGGGATAGCTTATCATTGATGCAAAGTATTGAAGATGATTAAAAAATCAACTAACAATAGATTTGTAACAAAGAAAGTTATGCAACCTTAAGTTCATCTATTAGTATTAAAAAAATAAATAAAAAGTGATTTGTTCTCTTTCTTTTATTTTTATTCCTCTTTTATTTAACAAGATAATAAGGTAGTAAATAAATTAGCATAATGTAAATGATATAGTTAGATAACAATAAACATAAACATAAAATACTTGAAGTAAAGTGATCAAAAGAAAAAAAAAATAAAAAAATAAAGTGCAATAATATAAATGTTAGGAGTTAGTAATTAGTAGTTAGTAACAATAAGCAAATGGATTAACAAGTTAATGTAAAGACATGGTTTCATCTATGCATCAAATGACCCAAATATGGTTAAAATAGAGGCAATCTATCAATGCCTCAAAGTATCATGAATGATCTATTGATCAACCATAGATAGGTTTGAAACATTGAAGATTTAATCAACTTTAAACAACCATGGTCAAGATCTAATATACCTCATCAACCAAACAAACACAACAACAAGTCCATAATAAAAGAAAATGATAACATACACAAAGCAACCACAAAAAGGTGAAAAAGGATAGTAAGAGTAAAAAATCTTTAAAAAAGGGTGAGTAAACCAAAGTCAATCTTTTTTTGCAAGCTTGAATCTAAACCATCTCAAAAGACCAACCAAGAACAAGCAATCATTTTTAATCAAAAAAAGAAACAAAAAGTTAAAAAGTTTAAGTTAAAATCATTACCCACAAAATATGAAAAAAGCTAGGTAGAAATGGTGTTGAACTTGAATGTGAAGTAAGGGGTTTGGGATGAAAATATTTGTGGTGAAAGCTTAGTAAAAGGGTTGGGTTATGAGTGTTAGAGAGTGAGAAACTTTGAGGAAAAAAATGTGAAATGGAAAAAAGTTGGTAGTGGTGACTTTTGGGAGGGAAAAGTTTTTTGGGTTTTGATTTAGGTTTGGAGAAAAGAGGTTGAATGATATTTTTTCATCAATTTTGGGGGCTAGAAAGCATGAAAAATGAAGGGGAATACTGCATCTATTTATAGGGAAAGTTGGTGGGAAAATGGGGGGAACCAAATACCCTTTGTGCAAAAAAGGCTCTCTTTTTTTGAAGTGTGGGAGGCAAAATCCGGTTTCCCCCCTTTTCCTCTTTTTTTTTTTTTTTTTAAATTTTATTTTATTTTTTAAAAATTTTTTTTTTAAAATCATGCCTTGGTCCCATGCAATATGTATTTGGTTATGAAAGTAATATAATTATGATGAGGAGATAATAAAAGCATGCATGTGCAGTAGGGTCATGGATCAAATGAAAGTTGTATCAGAGTAGGGTGAATTTTGGGGTATGACAGCTGCCCCTATTTAATCTTCTCGAACCTGAATGTTTAGATAGCAACGACTTCCACACATCCAAGGTAAGAGAGGATTAAATAAATAAAAATATCCAGAAATTCAACCTGCTGGGAATGAAATGAATGTGATATGAAGTGATGGGTATTTGTGAAGATTGTTCATGTGGTGGAAAATAAATTTGATATGAAATCATCTGTTGAGGATAGTTTATGGTATTCTGTGGGGAGGACATGGGTCAGATGTATGATGCTTATGTCATGATGTGTATGATATACAATGTATGTTATGGTGTACGCAGAATACCGAAGTATGCTCGGGCTGCTGGGGTATGCAAATGCTTGGTCTATAGATTGTGCCAAATATGATTGGGCTTTAGTGGAACTTTTCGTTTTGGAGGGAAAAATCATGCATGAAGTGATGCATGCAATGCATGTGGGACTACAACTGGATTTTTGGATTTTTATAGGGATTTTTGTTTCCAATGAGGGATCATCATCAAAGGGTTGATGGAAAAGGGTGTCATCATCAAAGGGTTGATGGAAAGGTAATTTGTCTTCGTCAAAGGATTGACGGAAAAAAGTTTGTCATTGTCATAGGGTTGACGGGAAGGTAATTTGTCTTCGTCAAAGGGTTGACGGAAAGGTAATTTGTCTTCGTCAAAGGGTTGACGGAAAAGAGTTTGTCATCGTCAAAGGGTTGACGGAAAAAAGTTTATTGGGGAAAATTCCTAACAACGGTTGGGAAATTCCGAACTCTAACGAGTTAATTTGAGTAAGTTAAGGAGATACTCATGATGTGATATTATGTATGCCAATGCATGTTTGGGCTTTCATGGGGAATATATGAAATGCATGGTCTGCAAGTTATGCCAAGCATGTTTGGGTTTTGCGGAGGAGTGTGTTTAGGGAATGCCAATGGTGATTGGGCTTAAAAGGGTGATTGGGTGAATCGTACTGACTTTCCGATACTTGATAAATTGAAGTTCGACGTCCAAGCAGGCGCTGAATGTAATGTTTTGGAATTCCCATTGGGGGGAGAAATGATCGGCTTAGTCCAAAGAACTATGTGGCACCCTTGAGTTGGAAATGTGTTTTGACTACCTTTAGCAAAATTCTAGAAAGAATATAATTCGATATTGTCTTCCTTATAGTTTTTTTTTGAAAAAAAAGTCTTTTAATCAAAAATTTCCCATGTAATTTTATTTAGAGAAAGGTCATATTTCGCAGACAAAGCAGGAAAAGTAAAAATATGGAACATATGTGAGGGAACTTGATTTTTATTGAAAAGTGATTCCACAAGTAGGGAATTTTGTACAAAGGAAAGCAATTCCTAAAAGAGGTGATTGCGAAAAGAAAATGATAATTGTAATGGCAATGAAACATCTCGAGTTTCCACCAAATTCTAACTCTGTTATAGTCTTCATGCCTTTGGTCGTCCTTTGATCTTGCTTTTTTTGAAGGAGGGTGATAGGATTGGCTTGCTGGGGACCCACATAATTAACCTGCCAAGGAATGAAGAAGGATTCCTTACGGGATGCAGCCTCTTGCTCTTATTAAATCCCTAATTTTTGCCTAGACCGCCCTTTCGAGTTTTCAGTCTACCGGGATACCCATTTTTGCATAGGTTGCCCTTTCGGGTTTTCAACATATCGGGCTATATATTTTATTCTTTAAGCATAGTATTTTTTGACTGCATCCGCATTCACCGGGGATGGAAGATCTTCACCATCCATAGTTGCAAGGATCAAAGCTCCTCCGGAGAAGACCTTTCTTACGATATACGGACCTTCGTAGTTTGGCGTCCATTTTCCCCTTGGGTCAGTATGGATTGGAAGAATCTTCTTCAATACGAGGTCTCCGGCCTTTAGGCTGCGGGGGAAAACCTTTTTGTCATGTGCCCTCTTGATGCGCTTTTGATAAAGTTGGCCATGGCAGATGGCTGCTAAGCGCTTCTCATCAATGAGATTTAGTTGGTCAAATCGAGCTTGTACCCACTCAGACTCATCAAGCTTAACATCTGTCAAAATCCTTAAGGAAGGAATCTCTACTTCGACTGGTAAGACCGCATCCATGCCGTACACAAGGGAGAATGGAGTTGCCCCAGTGGAAGTGCGTACGGAAGTACGATAGCCGTGTAATGCGAATGGGAGCATTTCGTGCCAATCTTTGTATGTTTCCACCATCTTTTGCACGATCTTTTTGATATTTTTGTTAGCTGCCTCAACAGCGCCATTCATCTTAGGCCTATAAGGCGATGAGTTGTGGTGGTCGATCTTGAAATTTTGGCATAGCTCTTTCATCATTTTATTATTGAGGTTAGATCCATTATCAGTAATGATCTTGTTGGGGACCCCATAACGGCAGATGATTTCTTTCCTGAGGAATCGGGCCACCACTTGTCTGGTAACGTTGGCGTACGAGGCTGCTTCTACCCACTTTGTGAAATAGTCAATGGCTACAAGGATGAAGCGGTGTCCGTTCGAGGCAGTTGGCTCTATGCGTCCGATCACGTCAATGCCCCACATGGTGAAAGGCCAGGGTGATGTTAGGACGTTGAGAGGCGTTGGCGACACATGGATCTTATCATCATAGATCTAGCACTTATGGCAGGTTTGGACGTGGCGATGACAGTCAATCTCCATAGTCATCCAGTAATATCCGGCCCTTAAGATTTTCTTCACCATAATACTCCCACTGGCATGCGTCCCAAAGGATCCTTCATGAATTTCCATTATAATTTGGTTTGCTTCTTGCTTGTTCACACATCTAAGCAAAACAGAATCATAATTTCTCTTGTATAATACCCCTCCACTTAAGAAAAACTTGGATGACAGTTTTCGAAGATACTTCTTGTCGGTGATAGATGCGTCCGCAGGATACTCTTGGTTCTTTAAGAATTTCATGATGTCATGGAACCAAGGATGACCATCAGCTTCGTCTTCCGCTGCCAGACAGTAAGCAGGTTCTTCCAAGTAGTTCAAGTGAAAGGATGGCGCTTCGTTCTTCCATTTAACTTTAAACATGGATGCCAAAGTCGCCAAAGCGTCAGCTAGCTGATTCTCTTCTCGAGGGATGTGATGGAATGTAATTTCATCGAAATAGGGGACTAGTTTCAAGACATGCTCTTTGTAAGGAATGAGCTTATGGTCTCTAGTATCCCAATCTCCTTTGACTTGGCTAATTACCAAGGCTGAGTCCCCATAAACTTCCAGGATTTTGATTCTAAGATTGATAGCAACTTCAATACCAAAGATACAAGCCTCGTATTCGGCCATATTGTTTGTACATTCAAAACATAATCGGGCGGTGAAGGGGAGGTGGAAATTAGTTAGAGAAGTGATTACTGCCCCAATGCCATTACCATGAGCATTAGAAGCTCCATCAAAAACCATGGTCCATCGGGATCCAGGCTCGGGTCCTTCCTCGGGATCGGGGATGTTGCAATCCCTAATCAACATGATATCCTCGTCGGGGAATTCGAAACACATAGACTGATAGTCCTCCAAGGGTTGTTGTGCAAGATAATCAGACAATACACTCCCTTTGATGGCCTTTTGAGTGACATGTTGGATATCGTACTCGGTCAGAGCCATTTGCCATCGGGCTACTCTACCAGTTAGAGCCGGCTTCTCGAAGATGTATTTGACAGGATCCATCTTAGAGATCAACAATGTCGTATGAGTGAGCATGTATTGTCTTAAACGTTTGGCAGCCCATGCTAATGCGCAACAAGTCTTTTCAAGCATCGAATACCTACTCTCGCAATCAGTGAACTTCTTGCTCAAATAGTATATTGCATGCTCTTTTCTACCAGTCTCGTCATGTTGGCCGAGGACACAACCCATTGATCCTTCAAGAACGGTGAGATACATGATTAATGGTCTACCAGGTACAGGAGGCATCAACACAGGAGGCTCTTGCAAATATTCCTTTATTTTCTCAAATGCGTCTTGGCAGTCATCGTTCCAAATGATGGCTTGATCCTTTCGAAGAAGTTTGAAGATTGGATCACAAGTGGCCGTGAGGTGAGATATGAACCTAGAAATGTAGTTCAATCTACCTAGGAATCCTCGGACTTCCTTCTTGGTTTTGGGTGCAGGCATAGCTTGTATGGCTTTTACTTTCTCGGGATCTACTTCGATGCCACGTTGACTGACGATAAAACCTAACAATTTGCCGGATCTTACCCCAAATGTGCATTTGTTGGGATTAAGCCTCAATTTGAACTTCCTCAGCCTCTCAAACAACTTTTCTAGATTGACAAGGTGTTCTTCTTCGGTTTGAGACTTGGCTATCATGTCGTCGACGTAGACCTCAATCTCTTTATGAATCATATCGTGAAAGAGAGTGACCATGGCTCGTTGGTATGTGGCGCCGGCGTTCTTCAATCCAAAAGGCATCACCTTGTAGCAGAAGGTGCCCCATGGTGTTATGAAAGTGGTTTTCTCCATATCTTCTTGAGCCATGTGGATCTGGTTATAACCGGAGAAACCATCCATAAAAGAGAAAACAGAGAACTGGGCGGTATTATCTACTAGCACATCAATGTGTGGCAGTGGAAAGTCATCTTTGGGACTTGCTCTATTTAGATTTCTATAATCTATGCACATTCTTACTTTGCCGTCCTTCTTAGGTACAGGCACAATGTTAGCTATCCATTGAGGATAATTGGAGACCGCTAGGAAGCCGGCGTTGAGCTGCTTTTGTACCTCCTCCTTGATTTTCATAGCCATGTCGGGACGGGTCCTTCGTAGTTTTTGCTTTACTGGAGGGCATTCTTCTTTAAGGGGTAGATGATGGACCACAATGTCAGTATCGAGGCCGGGCATATCTTGGTATGACCATGCAAACACATCTTTGTATTCCTTCAAGAGCTCAATCAATCTTGTCTTCACCTCGTCTTGTAGAGCGGAGCCGACTCGAACTTCTTTCGCTTCCTCGTCTGTCCCAAGGTTAATCACTTCCACTGATTCTTCGTGTGGCTGGATGACTTTTTCCTCTTGCTTGAGCAGCCTTGCCAATTCTTCTGGGAGTTCGGCCTCTTCCTCACACTCTTCATCAGCTTGATTGATCGGGTTGTCAAAGTCGTATGAGACTGTAGCAGAATTGTCATTGGTGGTTGGCGAGGATGATCTGCATGATTTAAGGTCCACGCTTTTATTGGTATGAAAGAAAGGAGGATTTGAAAAGAATTTTTTTTTTTTAAAAGAAAAAAAATGCCATTTAAAAAAAGTGAAATAAATAAATGAAAGGCAAGGATCTTAAAATTGACTGCGAACATGAATCCTTTTTCATTAATAATTAATAAGGAAGTTTGATGAGGCCCTACAAATGATTCCCTCATGCCTTGGGCTTGACATGGGTTCTTTTGATAAAAAGGAAGGAAAACAACATTGGGAATTACATTTCGATCAAGGTCACTTTAGGTATTTCAAACTCGGTCCATTTGGTGGCACCATTTCCATCAGTCTTTGTGAAGATCAAGCCATCATCTTCTTCTTCTTCTTCTTCTTCCACGGCACAAATACGGTTGTCATCCAGGTAACCAGCACTTGAGAAGTTGTCGGACAGCGGGAGCACTGATCCCCTTGTAGCTATCGGCGCAGGCTTCTTCAAATTCTGGGAGTTGTATCCCAAATCGGTGCGGTCCTTGTTGGCAGGGAGTTCAAGCAATCTTCCCCATCCTTGGGGGTGTCCATCCTTTATGATTGTCATGGCGTCTTTAAGAGATGCCATGGGAGATTCGGCATCTTTTGATTCATCCCTTTCTGGGCAAACCATTTCAACATTGATAACTTCGAATGATTGGAATGGGACTTCTCTTATCTCCCCTTCTCCTTCAACGTATCGGAAAGATGCGAGGTGACTTACCACAATGTCCTCCTCACCCTCGACAACGACTAACTTATCATCAGCTAAGAATTTCAATTTTTGGTGGAGCGTTGAAGTGACTGCACCAGCTGAATGAATCCAAGGCCTCCCAAGCAGACAACTGTAAGCTGGATAGATATCCATTACGAAGAAAGTGATGAGGAAAATATGGGGACCAATCTTCATAGGCAAATTCACCTCACCGATTACAGTCCTTCTAGTCCCATCAAATGCTCTTACTATAAGCTCACTTGGCTTCATTACGAGTCCTTCAATAGCTAGTTTAGCAAAGGAGCTCTTGGGCATCACATTAAGGGAAGACCCAGTGTCTACTAAAACTCTTGATAGGACTGTGTCCACACACTCAATGGAAATATGGAGAGCCTTGTTATGATTCCTCCCCTCGGCGGGAAGCTCTTCATCACTGAAACCTAAGCTTAAGCTAGTAGCGATATTGTTAACTACTCCTTCAAATTGACAAATAGATATCTCTTGTGGTACGTGGGATGTCCTCAAAAACTTTACCAAAGCCTCCCTATGGGCCTCCGAGCACATCAATAGAGACAACATTGAGATCTTCGAGGGTGTCTGGTTAAGCTGATCAACTACTCGATAATCGCTCTTCTTGATGATGCGTAAGAACTCGTCTACTTCACTTGAAGGTGCGGGGTCTTGTCTTTGCTGAGCGCCACCAATTTGTTTTCCTTTGTCTGAAGTTGAAGGATTGATAGTTCCAATTGGAGTGGGTGTCGGTGCAAATATCCTTCCACTTCTTGTGACTCCGCTAGTGCCGGTGATATTGATCATTGGGTCACTAGACTTTATCGGTTCTTCTTGAATCTTCTGACCATGAATGTAGACTGAGGTGTCATACATCCAAGGGACTGCCTTGGTGTCAACATATGGGAATGGTGTGGGAACTGTTATTATGATTGGAGTAATAGGATTTGTCGACAGAGTTAACTGAGAGAACTCATATGGAATTTGCAGAGGAGGGACTTCGTCGTATGGTATCTCGAGGGTAGACACATCTTCGTTTGTGGATGGGCAGTCTACCACCAAGATCCCTTGGTTCATTAATTGTTGTATGACAGACTTCAATGTTCTACATTGTTGCGGGTTAATCAGACAATGTTCACAGTCATTACCACAGATGGGAAAGGTATTATTCTTCAATAAAGCATTCTTGATCTCGATGAGTGGTGTTTTTAACTCGTCCACACAGGACATCAATCTCCTCCCATTGTCAGCTTCCATCATATTCACCGATGCATTGTTGTGAGGGGGCATCGGGTTATTATTCACATTCGGCCTCTTGGGGGCGAACGTGATTGCCTTAGAGTCAATAAGATCTTGAACCTTGTACTTTAATGCTTTACAATTCTCGATCGAATACTCGGGAGCGCCAGAATGAAATTCACAACGGGCATTTGCATCATAACCGGGAGGAAGAACCGCTGGTGGGGGTCCTAACTCCCTTAGTTGCATAAGTGATCCCCTCAATAAATATGGTAGCATGTGGCTATAAGGCATGGGAACTGGGTCAAATCTTCTCTCGGGCCTTCGCATCCTTTGTTGTTGTTGATATTGTGGTTGCTGATGTTGCGGTCGTTGTTGATACCGTTGTTGTTGTTGAGTTTGAACAGGAATTGCCAATGGTTGTTGTTGACTTGGTTGGACGGGAGCTATGGCAGCTACTTGTGGATAAGTGGGATTTCTTGTTCGAATGATAGAGGCAGCATTGGTCTCGCCTTCTCGTTTTTTACCATAGGGAATAAAAGGTTTCATTGATGCACTAGAAGTACTGGCAGAGTTCTGGATCTTTCCCATTTTAATCATATTTTCTATCCTTTCACCGGCTAAGACCAGGTCGGAAAAGCCTGAAGAGGTGCTCCCTACCATTCTATCAAGGTATGGACCTTGCAAGTTTCCCATAAACATGTCTACCAGTTCTCTTTCTAGCAATGGGGGTTGTACCCTAGCAGCTAATTCCCTCCACCGCTGGGCATACTCTTTGAAGGACTCCTCAGACCTCTGAGTCAAATTTTGCAATTGCGTGCGATTAGGTGCCATATCAGTGTTGTACTGATAGTGCTTGAGGAATGCCTCGGCCATTTCCCTCCAGGTGTGAATATGGTTGCCCTCGAGTTGCATGTACCAATCCAAAGATGCCCCATTGAGGGAATCCTGGAAAAAATGCATTAGAAGTTGATCATCGCTGGAATAGGCAGCCATCTTTCGGCAGTATGCCCTAATGTGTGTCCTAGGGTCGCTATTTCCCTTATATTTTTCAAAGTCCGGAACTTTGAACTTGGCCGGAATGATGACCCCAGGTACTAAGCACATTTCTGCCGCATCGAGGCCCAAAATGTCAGTGCTCCCCATTGCCTTGAGCTTTTCCTCGATAACCTTTACCTTCCTTTCCACCTTGTTGGTTGCGGAACCGAAGGCGTCATCCTGAGAAGCGTCCCTTGGGCTGAAGAATGCATCAAGTTGGTTGTCTGTCTCAAGAGCATGAGGACGAGGATTGTCGTTTGGAACACCGACGGGTGCATTAATGTTAATTGGAGGATCAACTTGAGGAACTGGAGTCGGATTCTCGACCGTTTGAGGGGTAGGAGGATTGGTAGTACTGGCACGTTGATTCATTTCTTCTTGCATTTTTGCCATAACCTCCTGGCCTCTTGCGACTGCTTGAATAGTCTCCATCAATTGCCGCATTTGGGACCGCATTTGGGATACCTCTTCCTGAAGGACAACTTGGTTCTCTTGAAGTTGCTCCATGACAGCTTGTCGACGTCCTCGGGTATCGTACCGAAAAGTCAGCTTTGGAGAGTGGTTCTGAAAAAAAAGGGTGGATGGATGAGTTTTTTTTTTGGTTTTTTTTTTGTGTTTTTGTGTTTCGAAAGATGCATATGATGCATGAATTTTTTTGTTAAGGCAAAGCTCTTTTTAGTTATTCATGTTTATCAATTGCAACAACTACTTGACGATTCTCGTTCACAATCATGAAATAGGAAAACACAATAGAGAAAAATCGCAACTTTCATTCATCCTTTGAAGGGAAAATAGACATCAATACATAGAAGTTGCAAAATACAAGTAATGGAAGCAAATAAACTAACTAGATATCCACCCTAAAAGTGACCCCTTGAGACTTGCGGAGAGCCTCAATGTCGGTGATGAGTTCGGCCATTGTTCTTTTGCAGAACTTGACGAAGTGGTAGACCTCTTTAGGGGTATTATTTGGGCACATGATCAGATCTGCCTCCTTCAACTTGTCAGGAAAGTCTTGAAGGGCATAGTTGGTTAACACGGTCATGTTGGTGTACTTGTCCCTCCATTCTTCGTAAAGGACTTGGAGGTTATGGATGATTTCGTCCCTTTGAACAATGGCAGCTTCGAATTCATAGCAACTCTCTTCCCAATGTCTGCAGTTGTTTTGCAATTCTACATAGGCTTGGTCATAACTTCCCCTCTTCAAGTTCTTGATTTGCTCGCAAGCTCGTCCAAGGTTGAACTGCTCACGCATGAAGCTTCGATGAATCTTTTCTTTCTCTAGTTGCTCCTTGGCTAGCAAATCCTTATGCTCTTTTAGAGTGGTCCTTAGTTCGAGAATCTGGGCCTCGTAATCTTCCCTCGCTTCTTTCTTCATGGCATTAGACCTCTCGACAGTATTTTCAAGGTCCTTGATGATTCGGGATGCTCGATCCAACTCCTCGTTGCGAAAATCTAGCTCAGAATTAGCTCCTTGTAAAGCTCCACCAACCCAAACTCTTTGTCCCTCGGCTAATCGGAGCCTTTTCTTGCTATCTTCAAATTTTTCACAGACTTGCTTACCCTTATCCTCCAAGACATGGTTACGTTCCTTGGCGCGATTGAGTTCGACTCGTACTTGAGTGTTTTCCAACTCGAGCTCTTTGATTTGGCTGGTAAGTTTGTCCATGTCCTCTTGTAGGATAGGCTCGGGCTCAGGCATTAACGGGAATGAAGAAGGATCAAACAGAAACGGCATCTTAACCACCCTAGCCCTCTCTTTTACCCACACATAGTAGGGTTCCTTGGCTAGGATATTTTTCTTACCCCATTCATGGCTAATACGGACTATGCTTGTCCAAGCTTTTCTCACTCTTTTCACGTTCGAATCAAGCGGATCCACGGTATTGATGACAAATGGAATGAAATCTCTTTCCTCGGGGGGACTTGTCATGGCGTACCCTAGTTGTCTCTTGAGTATAGCAGGGTTGTAGTTGATGCAACCTTGTGTTCCTATCAAGGGTACATTAGAGAACTCTCCACATCTTGCGATGACATCCTTTATATCCCATTCCCTCTTGTACCATAGGATTGAGTTGGAAGAGAGAGATGCGAACCTTTGCGGCCATGTCAGTTTGTTTTCGGCGAAGGGTCCACTTTGAGGCATGCGGGCCCTCATCCAAAGATGTAGCATAGGAGCGCAACAAAGGAAGGTACCTCTTTTCTTCTCATGTCTTGTATGTAAGGCATGGTAGAAATCGGCAAGTAAAAAAGGCACCGGATTTTTTGTTAAAAAGACTTCAACTGCTAATTGATCCACGAACTTGTCCAGATTTGGGAAGAGGACAATTCCATGAATCAAAAGTGCCAAAGTTGCACTGCAAAAGTCGGGTCTTCCTTCTTTAATCATTTCCCAAGCATGGGCTTCTAGGAACTTTTGAGTTAAACCTTTGAGGGATCCTTTAACGCCCCAATTGTCCACTAACTTGTTGGTGTTGATACCCAAGATGAGTGAGAGCTCGGTCAAACAGAATCCTTCTTCCAATTTCGGGAAAGGGTTGTATTCCTTGATTGGTCGATTAAGGAGTCTCTCGAGGTCTTCCAAGGTTGGAGAGATTTGGAAGTCGGGAAAAGTGAAGCATCTTAAAGGAACGTCATAGTATTGGGAAATTGTAGTGATAGCACAATAGTCAACCTTCTCGGTTAGAAGATCTACGATGTTCCCAAAATTGGCTCTAAACTTGTTGTCTTTGAGAGCTATGACCTTTGAACAAAGGACCTTTAATGACCTGATGTCAGGACTCTTGAAGCAGAAAGAAGAAGTGCTTTTCTTTGTTGAAGTATCCATGATTGTGTCGGAAAATAGTCTTGTAATTCTGCGTTTGAACAAACGAAAGATTTTAAGAGCTTTGCTTATTATTTTGATGATGAATGAATGTATGAATGAATGATTGGTTTATTATTTCCACGGGTTTTTAGGCATGGGTTCGTGGTTTTGGACCATCGTGACGAAGCATGGAGTTAATAATGACTTCTTAGTAAACCAAGGTTCTCGCTTTGTAAGATCTAAGGCTTTTGGAAAATTAGGTGTAAGACACTGCCCCTAGAGTCATGGACTTCCTTGACTGTCAGCCGCTTATGTCAATTTACTTGCCAGGCGACTGCTCTATCAAAGTCATCTACTCTAAGTGAGATCTTCGTATCGACCCTTACGAGGAAGGCACCTCGGTGGCCTATACTACGCGACCATCGGTCTAGGCTAGCCATAGTTTTAAAGGTTCTAAAAGGGGTCTTAGGGTCATTGACTCTAGTAAAAGAAAAGATGCTTACGCCTAAAGCACGACGGTCATCAATCCCCTTAAGAGAATCTACCACTAAGTGAGGTTCTCGTACGATCCTAACGAGGAAGGAACCTCGCGGATCAATACTACTCAACCTCTCCTATCTCAAGCAAACTCTCAGACTCGGGTGGGGAGTCCTTCACACAAGGTTTTTTCTTTGCAATCATTATTGCTTCCAAAAATTCTTCGTCACAGAGTCAGAGTTTCGGACTAACAGGTAAACAAAGAAAATATGCACGAGTTAGCAAAGAAAGCAATATATACAGAAAAATAGATAACAGATAAATCTCCACGTACGTAAAAGAGGAAACAACCCAAACTAGGCTAGACTTGCTTAGGGATTTTTTTGGTCCCCAGCAGAGTCGCCAGCTGTCGTTACCGAGATTTCACGATAACGAAACCGGGACTAAAGAGAATGCCAAAGAGAGGCAAAGTCAGAAGAGTCGCCACCAAATTTTATTTAGTTCACCTCTATCGGAGAGGAGAGGGGAAATAGTCGATAAAACCCTCGGAAAATAGACGCGCACGGGAAGCGCTTAAAAGAGAATAAGGAATCGGTCTCGCAACCGAGATTTGGGTTCGGAAGTCGGTTGCGTAAGGGGAAGGTGTTAGCACCCCTTACGCCCATGGTACTCCATGGGAACCATTTGGGTTGTTTTACATACATGGGATTTATCTATTATTGTTTTATTTTCAAAAGAATGTGTGGAAAGAAGAGGGTGTTTTTTGTTATTATAGTGCTCGCCAAGGATTGTGGCCCTTGTGCCTACGTATCACTCATTCGGGGATGAGGAATCAGAGCTCCATAGTTCGGAGTAGAAAATATTTGTGTGTTGGTTGATTTTACCTTTGAAAAAAGGGTTTTCGGGATGATGCCCTAAGGCACAAAAAAGAGTTTGATGAGTTGTATTGTTTTTACCTTGAATAAGGGTTTTATGAAAGAATGTTTGTGATTATATTGTACTAAAGTCTATGGGCGGAGGTGATTATTCTAGACAACAAGTCAAGCGTCTTGCATCCAAAATAATCAGAGTAAGGGTAGAAATGCTCCATTCTCACTCATTCTCCACCACTTAAGGCTCATGGCGCACAATAATAATCGTAATTATTAAGTATTTTTTGAATTTGGCTAAGAAAATGCCACTTGACGTTAAATCAAGGGTTTATTTTATTTTGATTATGAAATTTGACTTATGCAACATGAATGCAAAGTAACCAACAAGAAATTAAAAAGTCTCATTGTAAGGTAGCCCAAGAGAAAGCCTTTGTGTGCAAAAGTGACCTAAGCTAAACAAAGGATAATGGTCTTACAAACATGTCCCCCTAAGGTGGTGCCATGATGCCATTCTTACAACATGAATGTAAGTTACAAATAAAATCCAACATTTACAAAGTATCACAAAGATAAGGGAAAGGCCTCCAAGCAAGGGTCCTAAAATGAAATTCTCTAGGTCCAAGTTGATTAAGAGTGGAACGAATATTTTTGTCTTATCATTTTCTCATGTTTTTGTTGTTTTTAATATTTGATGATAATAAAATAAATAACAAGTAAATAAACATGCATGATGAATTTGTACAATGATGATGATGATGAGTACTTTAATGTGAATTACAAGGTAATGACATAAAAGTAAATTACAAGAAAAAGAAACAATATCACAATAATAATGGTTAGTGAATATAAATGATATAAAAACAAATATAAGTCAATAATACCAAAATCACAATAACAAAGGTTAATGGCAAACAAAATTAATGAAGTAAAATTAGTGGTTAGTAATATGTACAAAAATGAATATTTTTTAAGACTATTTTCTTACGCCAAAAAGACTTAAAATATGACACATTAAGGGATAGCTTATCATTGATGCAAAGTATTGAAGATGATTAAAAAATCAACTAACAATAGATTTGTAACAAAGAAAGTTATGCAACCTTAAGTTCATCTATTAGTATTAAAAAAAAAAAAGTGATTTGTTCTCTTTCTTTTATTTTTATTCCTCTTTTATTTAACAAGATAATAAGGTAGTAAATAAATTAGCATAATGTAAATGATATAGTTAGATAACAATACATAAAATACTAAAAGTAAAGTGATCAAAAGAAAAAAATAAATAAAAAAATAAAGTGCAATAATATAAATGTTAGGAGTTAGTAATTAGTAGTTAGTAACAATAAGCAAACGGATTAACAAGTTAATGTAAAGACATGGTTTCATCTATGCATCAAATGACCCAAATATGGTTAAAATAGAGGCAATCTATCAATGCCTCAAAGTATCATGAATGATCTATTGATCAACCATAGATAGGTTTGAAACATTGAAGATTTAATCAACTTTAAACAACCATGGTCAAGATCTAATAGACCTCATCAACCAAACAAACACAACAACAAGTCCATAATAAAAGAAAATGATAACATACACAAAGCAACCACAAAAAGGTGAAAAAGGATAGTAAGAGTAAAAAATCTTTAAAAAAGGGTGAGTAAACCAAAGTCAATCTTTTTTTGCAAGCTTGAATCTAAACCATCTCAAAAGACCAACCAAGAACAAGCAATCATTTTTAATCAAAAAAAGGAACAAAAAGTTAAAAAGTTTAAGTTAAAATCATTACCCACAAAATATGAAAAAAGCTAGGTAGAAATGGTGTTGAACTGGAATGTGAAGTAAGGGGTTTGGGGTGTGGTGAAAGCTTAGTAAAAGGGTTGGGTTATGAGTGTTAGAGAGTGAGAAACTTTGAGGAAAAAAATGTGAAATGGAAAAAAGTTGGTAGTGGTGACTTTGGGGAGGGAAAAGTTTTTTGGGTTTTTATTTAGGTTTGGAGAAGAGAGGTTGAATGATATTTTTTCATCAATTTTGGGGGCTAGAAAGCATGAAAAATGAAGGGGAATAGTGCATCTATTTATAGGGAAAGTTGGTGGGAAAATGTGGGGAACCAAATACCCTTTGTGCAAACAAGGCTCTCTTTTTTTGAAGTGTGGGAGGCAAAATCCGGTTTCCCCCCTTTTCCTCTTTTCTTTTTTTTTTTAATTTTTTTTTTTTAATTTTTTTTTTTAATTTTTTTTTTAAAATCATGCCTTGGTCCCATGCAATATGTATTTGGTTATGAAAGTAATATAATTATGATGAGGAGATAATAAAAGCTTGCATGTGCAGTAGGGTCATGGATCAAATGAAAGTTGTATCAGAGTAGGGTGAATTTTGGGGTATGACACCCGACGGAGTTCATCTTTAGATGTCGATGATATTATTTTCATTATGCATTTTATTGCATTTGATTCCTTATTTCTGATCCCCTGCTACGGTGATCTTATTCCCCCATACAGGATTGGTGTGTTTGTCCTCCTTTAATTGTAGAGTGTCAGCCCCTTAAGCAGAAAGAGTTTAACCTTTCTTATTTCCCCACTGAGTTATTTCCTCGAGGATGATTACTAATTCAGTTTCCTCCCTAGTTAACTATCTAGATGGAACCACTCCCCTTGAGTTATATCCTCATTGGGTTGAGTCATTGTTTAACCATTTCTTTCTAGTTACTATCTAGATGGATATTTTGGTCCCTTGAGAATATGTTACCCAGTAACTGGTAATATTCTTCTCGATTTTTTAGTACATTACTTTTGCCCAATACCCGGGAAAATTTAATCTAATTCCTTTGTTTTCCCCAGTGGATTCGTTTTCATGTTTCCCCAGGCAGTCTTTCCTTGATATGTTCATCCTAACCGATGACGGATATTCTCCCTTTGTGGTTTTCTACTCAGTAAAAAGGTAGTTGTAATCCTTATTTCATTCCCCAGAAAGTTAATCCTTGATATGTTCATCTTAACCGATGACAGATTTTCTCCTCGTTGCAGTCTTCTGCCTAGTAATAGGTAGTTGTAAATCTTGTGTTCCCCTACTGAGTTTATCCTTGATATGTTTATCCTAACCGGTGACGAATATTCTCTCTTTGGTATTATATCCAGTAACTGATAGATACAATTCCTATTTTCCTCGGTAGTCTATCATTGATATGTTCATCCTAACCGATGGTGGATATTCTTCCTTTGAGTTTATCCTTGATATGTTCACTTTAACCAGTGACAAATATTCTCTCTTTGGTGTTCTGCCAAGTAACAGGTAGTTGTAAATCCTATTTTTCCCAGCAGACTATTCTTACCCAATAACCGGTAACGAATGCACCGCCTTTTTCTCAGTGAGCCATCCTTGATATGTTTACCCTAATTGGTAACGGATGATCCTCTGTCAGAATATATTATACTCCTGCGTTGAAGTTTATCCTTCCCCAGTTGAGTTTGAGTGTGTATTTCCTCAGTGAAGTCGCCAATCCCCTGTTTGCTTTAGGTGTTTCATATTTTTTCTGATTTACCCATTTCCCCTGCAGATTTCCCTTATCCCCAACCGAGTCCTTCCATTGATTTATTTTCATGGAAGTCTCCCTCGTGTCCCTAGTAGTTTTTAAGTCGTAGCCTGGCTTACACACAACTGTTTATCCCCAGAGTCTCTGTCTCCCCAGTGAGTGTTCCTTATCGAATGCATTATGCTCTTATGGATTTCCATTCTCTCTGGATTCTTTTCCTATGTGGCAATATTTTCCCCACATAGATTATTTTTAACATTTCATATCATATGCATCATGAGGTCTCTTAGGGACCAAAATTTGTTTCTACTGTTGTTATTTAAGTCCATTCTACTGAGTTGATACGAAGATTTTAACCTTCACATCCTCAGTTAGAATGTCCTTAAATAGGGGCAGTTGTAAGACCCCAATTTTGATCCTAAAATCCCTCATGTTATTTCATCATATGCATTGGCTTTGGGATAACACCTTGGCATCCTCATTACCCCTCATTCATTGGGTTTTCATTGGGAGATATCACCAAGCATATTTGATTGTATCATACTTTTTTTTTCGTTATTTACTAACCAAAATGACAAAAACACGTCAATATATAGTTTGTTGCTTTTGTAGGTAGTGTGTGTGTTCACCCATGCTCCATCAAGCTCATATCTAGGGTTTAAGACCCTCAATGCAAGGAGAGTAATCAAGAGATGGTTTAAATTGGTTCTATACATCATATATGGATCCCCATGATCTTCAAATATCATTTTGATCAAGAACTCATCAAGAGTTTGAAGCTTGTTTACCTTGGAAGCCCTAATTCATCTAGGTATCTTGTGTGACTTCCTCAGCAAGTTTCTTCATCAGTTGATCAAATATTTCAAGGGATACTTCATATTACATCATCTTACACATATATGATCCTCCATGAGTCCCAAATATCAATAGAATGTGAAGTTTGCAAGTTGGTTCATGGTGGTTGACTAGAGAAAGTCAACTAGTCAAAACTGGGGTTCCCTAGACCCTACCTCCTACAATTTTTATCATATGAAAATGATTCCAAGAGAAACGTTACGCCTTATGACATTCCAAACAACTTTTATGTTGAAGTCAAGAGTTAGTTTTGCTTGTAAAGTCATTTTTTATGATAAAAGATTATAGGTCATTTTGTCTGAACCCTAGTTAGGAGATGAAAGCCATTCAAGTTCCATGATTAAATTAAAGATGTCCTCTTTAACTTTTATGTTTGGAAGAAGTTCAAATTCAACTTGCAAATGCATTTTCTAAGAGGAAACATTATAGGTCATTTTGGCCCATTACCATTCAACAAGTGATTTTACTCAACTTCTAAAATGCATAACTCCTTCATGACAAATCCAAATGCGGTCTAATTGGTGACCAAATTGAAGAAGTTTGAAAGCTCTACAACTTTGGTGAAGGAACGTTTTCAATTTGAATTCCATAGCAACAGTTATTCAAGGTGGAAAAAGTGAATATTTGACTTGGTACTTAGAAATTTTTTCAAATATGTTTGATTTTCCAAGCTTCCACCTCAAAATTCATCATGATCCAAGCTTAAAATGGAAAGGTGTTCAACATGAAAGTTGTTCCCCTTGATCTCACATTTCCAGACAGTCCAAGATTATCTCATTTGGCCAAGAAATGAAGGACTTGCGCATGGGTTCTTTTCAAATGCATGAATTTCACCTTCACTTTCCAATTTCACCTTCACTTTTGCATGGGCCAAGAAATGAAGGACTTGCGCATGAATTTCACCTTCACTTTCCAATTTCAAATGCATGGCCACATGACATGATTTCAGCATTGAACTCAAGTAACTTTGGACCTGAATACATCACTTGATAGGCCTATCACATGCCCATGCAAGCATGCAAGGCAAATTGCTAAATTTAGCAAATTTTGGTAGTATGTGGAAATGAATTATATTGGCTATAAATATAACCCTCATGGTTCAGAATTGAGGACCTCATGAGCAAGATTTGAACCTGCAATCCAAGCCCTCACTGTAGCGGGGTATTCATTACCTTTAGATTTATTGACTAAATCAAAAGTAAATCATACAATTCGATTCGCCACCACACTTCTATTTATCCAAAGGAAAGGTTAGAAAGGGAACAAAAACCAAGTAGTTTTATCAAATCAAAAACTAATAAAAATGTCAGAGATCTGGGTAAGGGGGTTGGTTATGCAATGGGAAGGTTTTAAGCACCCAAAACATCCTTAGTACTCTAAGGGAGCCCTTTTTGCAAAGTTGTATGGTAGGTTGGTATTTGTGAAAATATTTGTGCAAACATGATTGGGGAGATGAGAAGAGAATATACAAATTATTTACAATTTTGTTGTTTGAATGGATAAACCCATTACATACCATAAAAAAGATTAGGATCAAAGCCTCGTAGTTCGGGGTAAAAATCTCAAAATATGGGTGAATTAATTTGATCAAAAGCCTTAAGGTCTTTTGTTATCAAAGGGAGAAAACTCAACCTAAACCAACAATCCCCCATGTGAGGAGAGCTTCAACATACTAGTGAGGGATCCACCCTATAATAAGTATGGAAAACTTATAGTCCAATTACTAAGGACAAGGTGAGGTTTACATCAACCACTATGATAACTCAAACATATGGCTAATGTTTATGAAAAGTTTTTAACAAAGGTGGCCATTGGAATCACAAAAATCACTTGGAATGAGTTGTATTTACAAATTAGAAGTATTCACAAAATGAGGTCAAAGTATGAATTAAGGTTCATACAAAATAAGTATTAGTGAAAAGAGTTGGAAAAATCAAAGGCATATGGCCTAGGTTTCTAATTTTAAAACAAAATCAATGTTTGCACAAAATGAGTTTGGCTTGGGTTAGAGTGGAGAGAAGAAGAGAAGGGCTAGTCCTAAACATGCAAAGATGAGAGAAGAGATAAAACCCTTGGAGTTCCTTTCTTGAGATAATAAAGATGATTCAAGATGCTCCTTTCCTTTGGACTTAGCAAGCAACAAGCAATCAAAACAATTAAACATTCAAGCTCCTAGGATCTCCATTTGGCTTGTCTTTCTTAACTTGGCTATCCATGACAATGGTCCTTCTTACTATCTCAAGTTTGGATTCCCTATCACACAAGAACAAACAATCAAAAAGTTCACAATGCAATAAGAGGAATAGACAAAGAAAGAGTTTTGGATTAGGGGTACTTTCAAGTCAACTTTAAGATTAAGCATTCTAAAGACATGAGGCCTAGTTGCTCTTCAACAAGTTTAGCATTCTAAAGGCATGAGGCCTAGTTGCTCTTGAACTCCATTAAGCATATGTAAGGTCCTAATTCTAAGTCCTTTCTCCTTTTTGCATTGGGTTCACACAAACAATCACAAAACAAACACAAAGCAACAATATATTTATATACAATAATAAGCTCAAATGAGCAAAGGGAAAAGGGCATAAACATAAACATGAGCTCAAATGAGCAAAGGGAAAAAAGAATATGAATAAATGAGCAAGAAATTAATTTGCATTAAAGTAAATTGCAAGAATTAAATGCTTGAATTAAAAGTTAGTAATTAGTAGTTAGTGTTAGTGTGCCATAAGGCAATTTAGCGCTATGTTAAGCAATCGTAAGTGGACTAATGTAGTAGTCACACCTATCTGAGGCCGGTCAATAAAACTATAGGCAAACAAACACAAGTTAGAGATCATGACTAGTAAGCCAAACTCCTACAACTTGCCATGCCAAAAGAAAAGAAGGAAAAGCCTTGTATGGATTTTAGGTTCTTTGCTTGACCAAGAAGCAACCTATCTTGGACACAAAGCAATTCACTTGATCTTTGATCAAGTTGAATTTGATTTGGATCAAAGAAGGTTAAGCCTCTCATATGTCAAGACTAACCACAAATCATTAACTCATTGGCCAAAATAAAAAAAAGAAGATGAAGATAAAATGAAATGAATAGAAAATGAGAATTCAAATTACATAATCAAAATACAATGGTCAAATGTGAATGGAATCAACATCAACCAATGGAAAACAGAAGTGAAATGAAGATTAGAAGTCAAGAAAGGTCAAACATATTTTTGGCATTTTTGGAATTAGAATAATATATAAAATAAAATGACAAAGTATGGTCAAACTTCATATTCAATTCAAATCAACTTGAATAAGTCCAATTGAATCATCATAAGTCTAACATGGTCAAACAAGGTTTGACAAATTTTCTCAACATTTTTTGAAAACAGAAACTATTTTAAAATCAATTAAAAGCATTAAAATATAACACAAATGAATTAAAATCTCAAATAAATCTCAAATCAATTAAGAAATTGATGAGAATATTTTCATAGACTTATCATGATCCAAACGTGTCAAGAAAATATTTTTTGGAATTTTTGAATATCAAAAAGTATTTAAAATGAATTAAAAACTATCAAAAATAAAATAATTCACAAAAAAATATTAAATGGAACTGCATTTTAACAGAAAAATTTTGCAATTGGTCCCATATTTTTGTGATTCCAAACAAAAGAATTACGAATTTTTGAAAATAAATGGAATAAAAGAAAAATAAAACAGAAATTAGAAAATATGAAAAATCCACAGCACTTGGATACACCTTCATTAATTGACGTGGACAATCCAATGGATCAGAGGCGCGCGCTCATGGTGATCCTCAGTCAAACGCATCACACGCTGGATTAAAAATAGTAAACACAATGCATGGCCATGATTAGAACGGAGAAGTGAGATCCAAAGGCCAGAACTCATCCACGTGGGGACGGTGGTGGAAACCACCGTCTTCTCCGGTGAGCCAACAGAAACCGGCCACCAGTTGCAGGTTTTGCAACCTCAACCAAATTGCATGATCCTTATACCAAATTCAAGCTGGGGTGATGTACATCACCCCTGTAACCTTGGATTTCTCTCAAGATCTCTATGGAAGGAGAAATTTGAGATGGAAAATCCAGGTGTTCAATCTGAAATGCATCAATTCACAAAATCAAAGCCACCATTGGCTTTCCTCTCACACGAGGACTTCAGAGAACCAAACAAACACAAGCAAATCACAATATATGGTGAGATATGGATCAAAACAATTGAGATGTAAACCTTTGAAATGCAGCTTTGATGAGCATGATCCACTCCAATTCTTGCTTGCAGCTTGATCTTGAGATGATGAGGATGATAGGCTTAGGAATTATAAACTGAAGATCAACCAGGGAAGTTGAAATTCAAGTTTGAATTTGAGAAAGTAAAAATCAAAATTCCTCTAGTGTGGTTGGGTTTCAATTTCTGCAGAGCTTCAGGTTGATCCAAGGACGAGAAATGAATGAAGCAAGCATGGTATTTATAGATACAGCTGCAAGCAAAGTGTGCCAAACTCGTGTGCATGAAGCTTTGGGACCTCCATGCATGGGCCTGTACAGGCGCATTTGAGGCCCAAAAGCTGATGGAAATGAATGTTGAGCACATACCAAATGGAAATGGACGTGTAATTTGAATGGCATTTGCTTATGTATGAAGATTTCAAGTGAAATGCACAAATGGTCAAAAATATTCCCCTCTTTGAAAGTCCCATATGGAAAATCCAAACATAGGCATGTGAGTAATGGTTGGAAAGGTCTTGACATAAGGAACAAAATCTATGTTGGACAAAAATCCATTTGGAGTTTGGAAAATTATGAAAACTGATCATGAAGTTTGAGGTACAAAACATGCCTTTGAAAAATTTGCCACAAATGACCAACTTCAAGCCCTTATGTTTCAATGATTCAAGCCTCAAATGGAAAAACCTCTAACATAAAAGTTGTAGATATTTTCAACATGATCAATTTTGACTTAAAGTTTGAATCATTTGGATTTTTAATGAGAAAGTTATGGGCACATAAAGTTGGACTTTTTCAAGATTCAATGGCTTTGGTCCAAAATGACCTATAACGTTTTGAAATGGATCATGACCTTCCGAGTTTCAAATAAATTTTTTATGAACATTAAAGTTGTTCATATGGTCCTTAAGAACATTTTTTATCTTGGGGTCATCTTCATTTGACAAACACATCAAAAGTTAGGTCTCAGTGGATCTCAAAATAGTCAGATGACTTGACTGGTCAACTTCTCAAGTCCAAACTTCAAATCTTGATGAATGAATGATTGAGGATACTCACATAGGCTAATATATGCATAAAATGATGAATGAAAGAACTTCCCTTGTTTCAATTTGATCATAGGTTGAGGTTGCTTCAAGAGCAAGGTACAGTCAATGCATAGTTGAATTAGGGTTTCCTTGGGAAATAATCCTCAAGCCCCTTTGGTTTATCTTGATCAAATTGGCAAATTGAGATACTTGGGAGACATATATTATGATTGATAGCTTTTTGAACCATTGTCATGCTTGCTTTCATCTTCATCTAACTACTTCATTGAGCATAGGAGCCTCCTAGGAGCAAGGGATCACATGATTGCTTGAGCTTCAAAACAAAACAAGTTAGTGACATATTTTTGTGCTTTTGGTTAGTAAACAAAACAAGAAAAACAATAATATACAATTCAAGCATGCTTGGTGGTCTCAAACCAACTCACACAAGTCCCAAACCAAGGGTAAGGAGCCACACATGCTATGATCCTTGAGGAAATGCAATGAGCAATGATATGATGCCATGAGGGATCTTAGGGTCAAAATTAGGGTCTTACACTCATCATTAAAGGATAATCCTGAAGGTTTTCATTTGAAAATCGAGCTTCAAATCTCATTCTGTTTTGAGATTGAAACTCCAAGAGTCCAAGCTTTTCTTTGGTCCAATTCATCTCCTATAAGCTTGTAAAGCCAAGCCAAGGACAATTGGAAGCAAGATAAAGCAAGGTTGAAGCTCCTTCGAAGGTGATTTTTCAGAATTTTCATCTCTTTGATTCTCATTCAATTCTTCACTATTCTTTGTGATTTTTGGTTGGATGATGTCTTGCCAATATAGGCAACAAGATTGAGTTGCTTTGAGGTCAAATCGAAGCAACTCAGTTCATGATCCTCAAAATTCAAATCCTTGTATCTCTTGATATACTTGAAATTGAAGAAAATTGAGGCCAGATTCGAGCTCTTGAGCATTTTTTCTTTAAAATCCATGTCCTTGTTTTTCATTTCCATGGTGGTTGGCGGTGGACTACTCCGGTGAGGTCCACGGGAGAAGACAACTGGAGCTAGGGCTCCGGTGATGTGGTGTCATGTCTCCTGGCCGTTTGATCTATTTGAAATGTTTTAATCTTAGCCATCTGTTTTGATTACCAACCATGTGACACATTGGCTAAAGACTATGGTGGATAGCGCGCGTGTGGCCATCAGATATGCCATCTAATGGGCCTTGTTTTTTCTATTTTTATTTTAATTTCTGATTTTATGTTTAATCCTTTTATTTTGTTTAATTCATATTAATTTCATTTTTAATCAAAAAAATATGGGACTTTCACCAAAAATCTTTAAATATTTTTCTATTCCATATTCTGAATTAAAATTATTTTTTGGATTAATTTTTATATTTTTCATGAATTTAATGTTTTTTTGCATATTTTTAATTATTTAAAAATACTTCTGACTTTTCAAAAATCATGAATTTTTTGTCTAAGGGCCTTTGACCTTGTTTGACCTAGGATAAATCTCTTGGCCATTTATTTGGTGTTTTGAAGAGGTTTTAGGTTTTTACCAAATTAAATTATATTTTAATGCATTTTTAATTTGATTAAATATGTAAAAAATTATGTTGAGCTATTTTTATGGTCTTGTCATGTTTGACTATTTGTTTGGGCCTTAGTCAAGGTTGATTTGACTTTTGTTGGATTAAAATCATTGGATTTAGGGGATTGAAGAAATATACATTTTCATCTCCCAAAATGAATGAATGATCTTAATTTGATAAAATTCCTCCCATGACCAATTTGTGTTTCTCTCACTCCCCTCCCTCTTCATCTTCATCCATATTCTTTCCCATTACTTTCATTGACCAATGAAATCTCTAATGTGTTAAGGCTAATTGGTTCATCAATGACCTTGTGTCAGATTAACCAATACAAGTATAAATGAGATAGGTACATCCCTCTTGATCTTTTATTTTAGTGTGTGGTATGTTTTAGGAGTTTGGTTCATCATACCAACTCTCTGACATGCATTAACACCTAAATTTTTATTGCCCGGCCTCAGATAGTTGTGACTTCTACATAAGTCCAATTACGATTGCTTAACATGGAGCTAAACTTGACCCTAAAGGCATAGCATTCTAGTAAGTGAGATTGTAAGTCTCCCACCCTTCATGGTATTGTATGGAAACTTGACCTTGTTTCCTTCCTATGGAAGATGTCTTGGTTTAAGGATCCATGCTTGTGAATGGTTGTTGAGTGTTCTCCAAAGAATGACTTAATCCATTAAAAAACAAAAATACCACTAACACTTACCTAACATTTGACTACTTCTTATTAATATTGCTTTACTTTCAAGTCATTTACTTTATGCAATTTAATTTTCAGTCATTTATCATTCATTTCCATTTACATTTCATTTAACTTGTTTATGTTTATGTCATTTTCACTTTGCTCATTTGAGCCATATCTTGTGATTGTATATATTTGTTTGTGCATTTTGATTTTGTTTGTGGTCTTAGCACCTTAAAATAATTAATAAACAACAAAAATCCCTAAAAAATGTTTGGTGGACTGTTGATCTTGATCTGAACTTTTGGATTTAGGATTAGGCAACATTCCCTATGCAAAAAGGACTTGGCCAATGCCAACATTTTGAAACCAAGTTATTGTGAACTGAGCCTTCATCTGATGCAAGCCTTGGGACTCTATTTGAATTCATATGTTGCTTTGTCTTGGTGCTAATTGTTATTTTGATCTTGTGTTTGATGCTCTCTTCTGAGTTGATCAAGGAATATTTCATCTGATACATGAGAAGATAAATAAGACTGCTAGCGATGGAGCTGCTTGCTTGGATATGGCTATCTTTATGTGATGCCTTGATATTCATGATGTCTGATATTGCTAATTGCTTGTTGATTATTGCTTGATTCAAAGTCCAAGGGAAATGGGTTTCTATATGACATTCTTGTCTGTTGGATTGCATCCCATTGGTCAGATCTTTTCAACTCTTAAGTTTTAATTTTATGCTTAGGATAGCTCTTCATCTCCTCCCACTTCTTTAATTTCAAAATCTCTCCCCTTTTTCAAAAAAATTCTTTGCTTGTGATTTCAAACTTAGACTTTGTTTAAATGATTAGAAACTTTGGCCTTATGCCATTGAATTTTCAAACTCTTTCTTAAATCAAATTTGTAAATAAACTTAATCATATTTACTTAAAATTTCAAAAAAAGACAAAAAGAACTAATAAACCCATTCCATTTTTATGGCCCCTTGGTGCCTTTTCATTTAAACTTTTGTTAAAAGCAATTCACCAACTTTGAAATTGTTACCACGAAGTACGAGGTTTTGATCACTCATTTTTATGTTAGTACGTAGACACAAGTCTGAAGTGTCATACCCCAATTTTGTCCGGGCATTTTCAAATTTTTTTAAATTTGATTTCATTTTCAAGTTGCATCATATGCACAGCATGACATGCATTTCATCATAAATAATACCTAAAATATCAGTCATAACAAATTATTGAAAATACAGACAAATTGGTTAATTCTTTTCTCAAGAACGTGTAAAATCAGCAGGTAAAAAGTTTCAAAATTAAAATCACGGACACCAGTTTTATTAATCTACGGTTCGTGTAGTTCGGCCTGGTGTGCTTGTTATATTTTTCAACGACTTTTTCAGTCGCATTTTGGTCCGTTTGAGCCTTTTAACCAGTGAAAATTTATTTCAAAATTAAAAGAAACACTGTATTTTTTCAATAAGTATATTTTGTACTGATCATTTTAGTGCATCCGATTTATTTTTTCGAGCAAATTTTCGCCCGACTTTCATTCATTTTTATTCGTTTTAATTTAGTTCTTTCGCCAAAGTACTCAGATTAAATAAATAGAATTTTCCATGTCCTTATTTTATGTTTATCATATCCATCTTAGAAACTGTGAATTTTATTTGATTTAAGTAATTTAACTTGTTTAAATCAATTAAGTCATCTAGAACGGGCATTTTAGGCGTTTCAAATTATTTAGCGAGATGTATTTCTTTGTGTTTCTCTCTGATTATATCTGAATCGTTGATTCAAATTAATCAACGACCTATTTTTAAAATCCATGCCATTTTCCATTCTTTAATCAAAATAATAATAGTAGTAATAAATAAAATCAGGCAAATATTATTTAGATGAGCAATTTAATAATAAAAATTATCAAAATATCTCTCTTCCCCTATTAAGAAGCAACACACGTCTCTCTCTAGGAAAAAATAGGAAACAACGATTTTGGACACCTCCTCTCATAAGGAGACATGTGTCCCACTGAAGAGAGGATCTTGTAACGTCTCTCTACTTCGTCACGTGAATGGATACTTTGTTTTAATTTTTTTTGGATATACATGAGGAATAAGACAAAAAAAAGGTGGGACTCTTTTCACAAAAAATAACAAGTGGGGGAAGGACTTTTAAAAAGAGAAGGCTACAAAACCAGGGGGAACCTGGATTCTATCACGAAAAAAGGAGATTTCTCTCCACTCTCGAGAAAAAAAAAAGGAAAATAAGGGGGGGAGTACTATTCATTTTCCTTCTTCCCGGACCTACACAGAGATGCCATACTCCTTCAACTTCCAACTCCAGTAAACCGTCACCGGCGATTCACACCACCACACCACACAAACCATTCGACCCCCCATCCAACCTTCTGCCACTGACTTCCTCTACGCCAACCAACCACCATCAACGTCCGGCGAACCACCATACAACATCCATTTCACCTCCTCTTTTCTTCTTCAAAATTTCAACGGCCACCCTACCTTTCCCCATTTTAGATTTCACGAATCCGACGAACCTTCCACCTCCTTCATAAAACACCACCGAATCTCTATGGGATTCCGACATCCTAACCAACACCACCATCTTGTCCAACAAATCCCAGATCTTCTCTCCTTCTTCAACCTTTCCGACGTCCGCCTAATATAACCTTCAGCTTCCACCGTGAACCGCTGTTTTACAACACCGCAATTGTTCATGTCGTGGCCACCCCTTACACTCTGATTTGAACCAACTTCATCACTACAAACCCTCTTCCGGTGACCTCTTCAACACCCACCTCCAACTTCTATCGTTACCGGCGAGCACTTCCATTTCCGTCGGCAACCATATCCAACGAAGTTCAGTTTCCGCCACGACAACAACGTGAGCATCGCTTCAAATATTTCCGACACAACCTAGATCACCTCATATAAGCTCACTATATTTCCGACGACGGTTCGCTGAGGGTAACGATTCACTATAAGATTTTCATTGCAAATTTAGTTCTATTAATGTTTCACCGTTTCGATTCGATTTAATTTATGCATATTGCTCTTTTGTGCGTGCATTGTTTATTTGGTTTCATGTTCGGCTCGATTATGTTGCATTCGCTGGTTATTTTTCGGGGTATGATGTTTCGACATGTTCAATGATAAGCGGGTTTGCGACATCATCGATTTTCTGGCCAGTATGCGATTATCACGTTTAGTTTGAGTGAACTTTGTTTTGCTGAAAGTTTATTATTGATAGTATTAATGATAGTAGCAATCTTTCTTGCCATGGTTTTGTTGAGAATCCCAGTATGGTTATTTAAGTTTAAAAAAAAAAGCTTTGAATTTTAATAAATGTTGGATACAGTATAGAAAACTAGTAGAGCATGAATTTATCTTTCTTTTTTTTTAATGTTTTGATGCATTTAAATCACATTGAAATTGGCTAAATTTTTGTGAGGACATTGTGACTAAAAATTATAATAAATTCATTTTGACAATGTTTCCATTACTTCATTGTATTTAAGTCCGATTAAATTCGTGGAATCGGCAATTTCATGTCGATATGCCGCCAAAATTTCGATACATCAATGAGACATATTCGTCGCGTTATAATCTTGCGTATGACATCTATCATATTGTCATTTCACGCCGATCATTTTTTGAGTATTGTGATTTGTTTATTTCAATAATTTCCAATTAAATTAGTTAATTAATAAAGCTTTGTTTAAATCAATTACTTTTAAATATTTAATCTTAATTATCTTGAATATTAGATTTCGATCAAGCAATTTGGATAATTATTTGTGATTATATTAAATGAGTGATTTAATCAAATGTTAATCAATTAATTAAAAATTGATCAATTTCTTCCACTACCATAATTTCACAAACCAAATTATTCCATTTCATCGTCAATTCATAATCACTTTCGATTCTAATCCAAATTGTTCCATCATCAAGCCCAAACCATTTCATCATTGATTCAAAACCACTTTAAACCATCAAAATCACATAATTCTCAATTCAAAGTCGAGCCCATTTTCATACCCTTGTAAGTCGATAGCTTTTAGCATCGCCATCAACCTCACATAGTTTGCTCTTGGGCTTTCTTACAATGAGACCTATTTGGTTATTAATTAATCGATTAGATAATTGATTCACTAAAATATAATTTATCCACAAAATTAAAACTTCAATCCAATATCGAGTATTTTATTCAAAATTAATTAAAAATACCTAAGTACGATTAAATACCATTTCATAATAACGAGGTGAAAAGGGGGATGGTTTTGAGTTTTCAACTCCTCTCCTCGATTATTTGAATACGAGTTCTCTTACTCGATTAGTCAAATAATCGTCACTTCTATCCATCTAAGCACAATCAAATCAAATCATTTTTGTAATAAGGAATGAAAAGGGAGATGACTTTGAGTTTTCAACTTCTCTCCTCAACTGTTTGAATATGAGTTCTCTTACTCGGTTAGTCAAATAATTGTTATTTCTCTTACAAACTTCTAAACTCGTTTAAATAAAAACACTCTTATCATAAGCTAAATTAAAATGGATATGACTTTGAGCCTTCAACTTCTCTCCTCAGTTGTTTGAGTACGAGTTATCTTACTTGGTTAGTCGAACAACTGTCATTTTATCACAAACTTACAACTTAATCATTTTCATAATAAACTATACGAAAAGGGAGATGATCTTGAGCCTTCGATTCCTCTCCTCAAATGCTTAGGTATGAGTTGTCTTACTCAGCCATTCGAGTGCTTGTCGATTATTCTAAAATACATCAACCTTACATAAACTTATTTTCATAATCACTAAGATGAAAAAGAAAGTGGTCTAGTGTCTTTTATTCCCTTTCCCGATTATTAGGATACGAGTTGTCTTACTCGGAAATCTGAGTATCCGTCATCCATTCAAAACACCTTAATCATCATTAAATCCTTTTTTATAATTAAGGATGAAAAGGAAGTGGTCTAGAGTCTTCTATTCCTTTTCCCGAATATTAGGATACGAGTTGCCTTACTTGATTATCCGAATAGTCGTCATCCAACCAAAATATCTTAATACATCAAATTCTCACCCCCATGTGACCAAAACCTTTTTCAAAAGAACACTGTCAATCCTTTCTAATGCACATAACAAACTAGTGCTTAAGCCTCCGCCGAGAGTAGAGAAGCCAACGTTTAGCCTTTAGAACGCCGACCTACACAGTCGTTCATAAAAACACACACCAACTAATCGTAGTTCCCTGTACTACGAATGCTCTGATTTCCTTATTGCACCATAAGGATACGTAGGCATGAGATTGCGAGATCTTGGCGAGCACACTAATAAAAAACCTCCATTTTCCCCATTCTGAGGTTTCCATCCATCTTTATTTCCAGTCTTTATTCACTCGAAGAAAACAAAGAACATTTAATTAACATTCAAATCACAAATTAAACTAAAAGGTTCCTGTTGAGTACAACGGACGTGAGGGGTGCTAATACCTTCCCCTTGCGTAACCGACTCCCGAATCCAAATGTGGTTGCGACGACCATTATTCTATATTTTCAAAGGTTTTATCGATATTTTCCAATTCGTTCATTGGAATAAATAAAGTTCGGTGGCGACTCTATTCGATCATAATTTTTCGCGACCATCGCGAGGAGTCATATTTTTCGAGGTGCGACAGATGGCGACTCTGCTGGGGACCCAAGCTCCAAGCGAGAGAGAGTGAAGCCTAACTTAGTTTAGTTTATGTATTGAGTGTTAATCTTCTTTTTTTGTTTGTTATCTTTATTATGTTATTATTATTCTGTTATAATTATTGTTTTGTGATTTATTGGCTATGTATTATTGGGGTTCTCTGATTGTTGGTACTTTGTGAGATAGGCTCTCTACCCGAGTCTGAGAAAAACTATAAGATTAAGTTGGTGGTTGCGTGGTGGATTCCCACAAGGCGTCTTCCTTGTTGGGAAGATACGAAGACCCCGCCTAGAGGACATTCTCATGAGATATTGTTTCCCGACTGTAAGACCCTAATTTTGACCCTAAGATCCCTCATGGCATCATTACATTGCATTTGCATAGCCTCAAGGATCATAAGCATATTGGTTCCCTTTGCCTTTGGGTTGGGGTCTCTTACGAGTGGTTTGAGATCACCAAGCATGCTTGAATTGTATATCATTGCTTTTCTCATTTTTTGTAGACTCAAAAGCAGAAAAATTCGTCACTAACATCTCTTGTTTATAGCTTGAGCATTCACAAGGTCTAAAGGCTTCTACGAGACCCTTTGTGCATTGATATGGCCAAGAGGAGATGAAAGCAAGCATGGTAATGGTTCCCAAATCTCTCATCCATCAAATATGCATCCCAAGTATCTCAATTCATCATTTTGATCAAAGCAAGTCAAGGGGTTTGAGGCTTGTTTCCCAAGGAAACCCTAATTCATTTGTTCATCAACTGTGCCTTGCTCATGAAGCAACCTCAGCCCATGGTCAAATACAATCAAGGGAAGTTCTTTAATTCATCATTTCATGCATATTTGAACTTATTTGAGTGTTCTCAATCATCAATTCATCAAGATATGAGGCGAGGACTTGAGAAGTTGATCAGTCCATTCATCTGACTATTTTAAAATGCACTGAGACCTAACTTTTTATGTGTTGGTCAAATGGAAATGACCCCAAGAGAAAACATGTTCTTAAGGACAATATGAACAACTTTCATGCTCATCAAAAATTGATTTGAATCTTGGAAGGGCATTATCCATTCTAAGACATTATTGGTCATTTTGACTGAAACCCTAATTTTGGGACAATTTCCCAAGAACATAACTCATTCATTTTTCATGATCTTGAGGTGATACATAATGCATTGGAAAGCTTATTGTGTCTAATTCAAATGTTTTGTTAAGAAAAGTTGCAAAATCTCAAAAGCAATACATGTGATAATGCAAAACATTATAGGTCATTTTGGACCAAATGCATTGAAATGTGAAAAAGTACAACTTCAAGTACCCATAACTTCTTCATCAAAAGTCCAAATGATGCAAAATGTAAGTCCAAATTGATTGCCTTGAAACGATATACAACTTTCATGTTGAAGCTTTTGTCATTTGGAGCTTGCATGATTGAAACATAAGGGCTTGAACATTGGCCAATTTTGGAAATTTCACATATGCATGTTTTGCACCTTACACTTCAATCTCAATTTTCATTAATTTCCAAGGCCCAATTGGAGTTTTGATCAACATGAAATTTGTTCCTTATGCAACAAGCTTTCTAACCATTACTCATAAGGTTGCATTTGGATTTTGGAAGCATCATTTTTGAAGAAGGGAAAGATTAGGTGCATTTTTGGAAACCAATTGAAAACACACTGCATGAGCTGATTACATCTATTTTGCACGTCCATTTCATTCAATTATGATCTAAGCTTTCCAAATCAAGTGTAATTGGGCCCTCCATGCGCCTGTATAGGCCCATGCATAGAGGCCCTTTCCATTCATGCAAATTTGAAATCACACATTCAGCATTGCCTTGCCTATAAATACATTGCATTGGAGCTTCATTTCTTCAACCTTAAGGCGCCCTACATGATGTGCAACTGAAATCCCACACCCACACCAAAGGAACAATCTCAATTTTCTCTCAAATTTCAGATCTGAATTTTGATTTCCTCGATTGAAATTTCAGATCTAAAGTTCCTAGACCTCTTCACCTTGATCCATAGAGCTTTCTGTTTGCAAAAGGACTCAAAGATCGTGACTCAATTCTTCACAATTCAAAGGTTTTACTCAATTGCATTTTTCTTCGAACAGTTCATATATTGTTCCATTTTCCTTGATTTTGTGTGGTACAGGAGTGATGTACATCGCTCCACCTTTCGAATGGTACCTGGATCGTGCATTTTGGTTAGCTTTTTATCCCCTACAAATTTGAACCCTCGCCGGAGCTAGCCGGAGAAGACGGTGGCGCTGGCCACTGTCCATTTGCCAGTTTTAATGTAGGCCGTTGGATCATGCTTCTAGATCTGATCAGATCCATTGGATGTTATGACTTTTTTATTATTATTTGTGTTATTCATTTGACTGAGGTTCATGGTACGCGCGCAGCTCATTGCCATTAGATCCTCCACGTCAATTAATGAGATCTCATCCAACGCACGTGCCAGTAAAGGTGGAGATCCCATTAATGAGAGTCTTGATGGAAGCCAAGTTGACTGATGCTGAATGGGTTCAGAATCGTTATGACCAATTGAATTTGATAGAAGAGAAGAGATTAACTCCCATGTGCCATGGTCAGTTATATCAGCAAAGGATGAAGAAAGCCTTTGATAAGAAGGTCAAGCCTCGTGTGTTCCGAGAAGGTGACCTTGTGCTCAAGAAAGTTTTGTCTTTCGCGCCCGATTCCAGGGGCAAGTGGACTCCAAACTATGAAGGTCCATATGTTGTTAAGAGAGCCTTTTATGGCGGTGCTTTGATACTTACAACTATGGATGGGGAGGATTTCACTCGTCCAGTGAATTCAGATGCAGTCAAGAAATACTTCGCCTAAAAATAAAAATAGAATAGCTCGCTAAGTTGAAAACCCGAAAGGGCGGCTTAGGCAAAAATGAGCGTCTCGGTGGGTTAAAAACCCGAAAGGGCGATCCAGGCAAAAGTTAGAGACATAAAAATGAATATGTATCCCGCTAGATTGAGTACCTCACCCTGGGGCAATCTAGAAAAAAATTAGGGATTTGGCAAGTAACTGCATCCTGACAAGACTTTGTTCTACGACTGTTAGTTGTCAGATAATTCTCGCTCAGTCATCATCAACTGAAGCTTCAAATACATCAGATTCAGAGTTGGTGGAGAAATGGTCATTATGTTCAATGTAGCCCTTTTCCAATATATATCACCAATTTCAAATTTGTAAAGATCTATGGAGTCTTGCCATTTGCAGACTACCATTCCATCAAATAAATTTGAGCCTTTATCCCATTATTTGCACTCTTATTTGTTTTTTATTCAACAAATGTTTTGCATGTTTTAATTGAGAAATATCATTGTTTTAAATAAACAAAATTTTCATAACTTGTTTTTAAACAAAATGAACATTCACAGTGACAAAAGGATACTTGGGATGTCTTCAGTGCTCTCCCAAGTATTGTATGATTCCTAACAGGGTAAGACATTTATTCATACTCATGGCATGCTTGTATCCTCTTCCTCCGGAGCCTTTTGTGGTTTTTTCTCCCGAGCAGAGTGTTTGGTAAAGATATTCATCCCTCTTTCCTTCGGCAGAATAGTGATCCTTCCTCCTCGGCAGATGTGATCTATTTGGTAGTGCAGTATTTGGTGGTGACCTTGGAAGCTTCTGATTGGTGGTTGCTCCCCACCGAGATCCATCCTCTCCTCTGATAATTTCCTTAGTAGAGTTACTTCTACAGCGGATTTCATCTGTGCGATGATCCTGTCCCCAGCCGGAATGACTGATGTTCATTCCTCTGCAGAGGTTTTTGTTTCCTAGTATCTCTTGCCCCCATCAGATCGGATGTTCTCCATTGAGCCTGGCTTTCTCTCTTGGGATGTATTATCGGATATTTGTTCATTGATTCTTGGACCTGTTTGTGTTAAATATGTCTGTTTTGTTAGCATTCATCATACATAAACCACACATATATGCATAATTTTAACATTTAGATATTCAAGTTGCATTCTTTGCCATACATCTTTGTTTGTTATCTCCTGCTAGTTGGTAATATATTTCCCCAAGCAGATGTTTGTGTCTGATCTCCCCATGTAGAGTCATCCCCATAAGCAGAAAGTGTTTATCCTGACTTCCATATTCCCCACTGAGTTATGCCCTCGTGGATGATGGTTGTTTCTGTTTCCTCCCAACACATATATTGGGATGGAACTCTCCCCTGAGTTATATTCCTCATAGGGATGAGTCTTGTTTCGTCATGCCTATCTAGTTTGTTCCTAGATTGGTTTCTGGTGTTTTTCCTTGCACTTCCCCGTAGTTTAGATGAATGATTGCTCAGTAACTAGTAATTGCCCATCTTTTCCCCAGTGGAGTCTATGGCCTTCTACCCTCATACCGGTAGTTATAAGTCCTACTTCTGTGGTTTTCTACCCTCATACCGATAGTTGTAAACCCTATTTTATCCCCTTGTAGAGTTAACCTTTTTGTTCATCCTAACCTATGACGGTTACTCTTCCGTGGTTTTCTACCCAGTATCCGGTAGATGTAATCCCCTCTTTGACGGTTATCTTTATCCAATATTCGGTATTGATATTCCTTCACCCTTTTTGAGTATATCTCCCAGTAACCGGTGATATATCTCCCGGATCATTGCCTTTGTCAATGTATCCCCAGCAGGTCATCTTTCATTTACCTTTAGTGGGTAATGATTGTTTCTCCACTTTGTTTGGTCATCATTTTATACCTAGTATCCCGATGTCCTTTCTTTTTGGTCGATTTATCCTTTATTAACCCAGTAACCGGTTGTGGATAATCTTCCATGCGAGAATGTTATCTATGTTATGACGGTAATAGATAATATATCTCATGCACTTTTTGGTCGAAGTCTTTTGTTCTTCCCCAGTCGAGTAAGATTCGTATCCCCTTTGTGGAATCGAATGTCCATCCTTTAATCGAGTCTGCTTTTTAGCCCTCTTTCGGATGATGACTGTCTTAGAAATATTCCCTAATTCACGCTTGGTTGGTCACCTATTATATGCCCAGTAACCGGAATCCCTGGTGTTCCTTCCTCTCCGCTCCCTATTATGACTTTTGTCCCCTGTGGAGTCAGATTTTCCTGAGTTGAAATATACCTTTTAGGTTTTCCTCAGATGATTTCGGATGTTTGATATCTCTCACCCTTATACCGGTTATAGATATTCATTCCCCTCGAGCATGTTGTTCTTTCACCCTCATAACGGTGTTTGGATCACATGCCTCCCTGAGCTTATTACCCAGTAACCGGTAATACCTCATCCGGGTGTTTCCCCAGAGGAGTTCTATTTGGACATTCCTCAATGGAGTCCCTTAGTGGATTTTCCCCATCTGAGTCCGGATTTTCATCCGAAGTATCCTGTGTGGATAGTTCCGCTGTACTGGCATATTCCCTAATACATGCATTTTTGAGTCAGCTCGAGTCCTTCAATTGATTTATTTTCATGGAATTCCTCTCGTGTCTCTCAGTGAGTTCTAAGTTGTGACCTGCTCACGCAATTCATCTCCTTTCTTATCCCCTTAAGGGTCCCAGAGTCTCAGTCCCATGGAGTGAATTACTCATATTGATTGTCAATTCCTCCGGATTTCTTTTCTTCTTTGTGGACACATATCCCACAGAGTATTACCTTTTTGCATACATACATTTGCATCATGAGGTATCTTAGGGACCAAAGTTCGTCTCTTTGTTGTTATTTAAGCCTATTCTACCTCGTCGAGACGAAGATTTTAACCTTCACTTCTCCGACTAGAATGACCTTAAATAGGGGCATCTGTAAGACCCTAATTTTGACCCTAAGATCCCTCATGGAATCATTACATTGCATTTGCATAGCCTCAAGGATCATAAGCATCTTGGTTCCCTTTGCCTTTGGGTTAGGGTCTCTTGTGAGTGGTTTGAGATCACCAAGCATGCTAGAATTGTATATAATTGCTTTTGTCATTTTTTATTAACTCAAAATCACAAAAATATGTCACTAACATCTCTTGTTTATAGCTTGAGCAGTCACAAGGTCTAAAGGCTTCTATGAGACCCTATGTGCAATGATATGGCCAAGAGGAGATGAAAGCAAGCATGGTAATGGTTCCCAAATCTCTCATCCATCAAATATGCATCCCAAGTATCTCAATTCATCATTTTGATCAAAGCAAGTCAAGGGGTTTGAGGCTTGTTTCCCAAGGAAACCCTAATTCATTTGTTCATCAACTATGCCTTGCTCATGAAGCAACCTCAGCCCATGGTCAAATACAATCAAGGGAAGTTCTTTAATACATAATTTCATGCATATTTGAACTTATTTGAGTGTCCTCAATCATCAATTCATCAAGATATGAGGTGTGGACTTGAGAAGTTGATAAGTCAATTCATTTGACTATTTTAAAATGCACTGAGACCTAACTTTTTATGTGTTGGTCAAATGGAGATGACCCCAAGAGAAAACATGTTCTTAAGGACAATATGAACAACTTTCATGTTCATCAAAAATTGATTTGAATCTTGGAAGGTCATTATCCATTCCAAGACATTATAGGTCATTTTGACTAAAACCCTAATTTTGGGACAATTTCCCAAGAACATAACTCATTAATTTTTCATGATCTTGAGGTGAGACTTAATGCATTGGAAAGCTTATTGTGTCTACTTCAAATGTTATGTTGAGAAAAGTTGCAAAATCTCAAAATAAATACATGTGATAATGAAAAACATTATAGCTCATTTTGGACCAAATGCATTGAAATGTGAAAAAGTCCAACTTCAAGTGCCCATAACGTCTTCATAAGAAATCCAAATGATGCAAAATTTAAAACAGAATTGATTGGCTTGAAACGATCTACAACTTTCATGTTGAAGATTTTGTCATTTGGAGCTTACATCATTGAAACATAAGGGCTTGAACATTGGCCAATTTTGGAAATTTCACATATGCATGTTTTGCACCTTACACTTCAAGCTCAATTTTCATTAATTTCCAAGGCCCAATTGGAGTTTTGATCAACATGACATATGTTCCTTATGCAACAAGCTTTCCAACCATTACTCATAAGGTTGCATTTGGATTTTGGAAGCATCATTTTCGAAGAAGGGAAAGATTAGGTGCATTTTTGGAAACCAATTGAAAACACATTGCATGAGCTTATTACATCTATTTTGCACATCCATTTCATTCAATTAGGATCTCAGCTTATCAAATCAAGTGGAATTGGACCCTCCATGCGCCTGTACAGGCCCATGCATGGAGGCCCTTTCCATTCATGCAAATTTGAAATCACACATTCAGCATTGCCTTGCCTATAAATACATTGCATTGGAGCTTCATTTCTTCAACCTTAAGGCGCCCTACATGATGTGCAACTGAAATCCCACACCCACACCAAAGGAACAATCTCAATTTTCTCTCAAATTTCAGATCTGAATTTTGATTTCCTTGATTGAAATTTCAGATCTAAAGTTCCTAGACCTCTTCACCTTGATCCATAGTGCTTTCTGTTTGCAAAAGGACTCAAAGACCGTGACTAAATTCTTCACAATTCAAAGGTTTTTCTCAACTGCATTTTGCTTCGAAACAGCTCATATATTGCTCCATTTGCCTTGATTTTATGTGATCTGAAGTCCTCTGCATAGAGGCATCATTATTGAGCTTTGAATTTTTGAAATCAAGCAAGTTTAGTTGAACACCATTAAAATTCAACCTCTGATTTCTCTCTCAATAGGAATCTAGAGTGAGTTTGGTTGGTACAGGAGTGCTGTACATCACTCCACCTTTCGAATGGTACCTGGATCGTGCATTTTGGTTAGCTTTTTATCCCCTGCAAATTTGAACCCTCGTCGGAGCTAGCCGGAGAAGACAGTGGCGCTGACCACCGTCCATTTTCCAGTTTTAATGTAGGTCGTTGGATCATGCTTCCAGATCTGATCAGATCCATTGGATGTTATGACTTTTTTTTTATTACTTGTGTTATTCATTTGACTGAGGCTCATGGTACCCGCGCAGCTCATTGCCATTAGATCATCCACGTCAATTAATGAGATCTCATCCAACGCACGTGGTTTTTTCTAATTTCTGATTTAATCCATTTTATTTCTTTTATTTCATTTTATTTCAAAAAATCATAACTCTTTCATTATTGGTCCAAAAATTATGGGACCAATTGCATTATTTCTCTTTTAATTTCTAGTTTCTAAAAATGATTTTTAATATTTTTTATTTTAGCATTTGCTATTTTTTAGTAATTTTCTCTTTTCTGGTCATTTTTAATTCATTTTAAATAGTTTTTGAGATCCAAAAAATACAAAAATATTTTTCTAACCTCTTTGAATGATGATAGATCTATGAAAAGTATTCTCATCAATTTATTAATTGATTTGAGATTGATTTGAGATTTTAATTCAATTAGGTTATTTTTATGCATTGTTAATTGATTAAAAATAGTTTCTGACTTCTAAAAATGCTAAAAAAAATTGTCAAACTTTGTTTGACCTTGTTGAACTTGGGATAATTCACTTGGACTTTTCAAAGTTGATTTGAAGTGAATTTGAAGTTTGACCTTTCTTTATTATTTTAATTCAGGTTTTATTTTAATATTAAAAATGCCAAAAATATTTTATTTGTTTCTTGACTTCTAATCTTCATATTGCTTCTTTTTCTATTGTTTGACCTTGATCTTCTCTATCTTTGGTCAACACTTGTTGATTGATACATACCATTTCATTTAATGCACTTTAATTCTTTATCTTCTTCTTCTCCTTCTTCTTTTTCTTTTTTGATCAATGAGTTAAAGATTGGTGGTTAGCATTGATTAGGGAGGTTTAATCTTCCTTGATTCAAATCTAATTCATCTTGATCATGGATCAAGTGAATGGCTTTGCATTAAGGATGGATTGCTTTCTAAATCAAGCAAAGGACCTAAATCAATACAAGATCATTTCTCACCTTCTTTTTGGCATGGCAAGTTGTTGGAGTTTGATTCACTAATCAAGACCTCTAACTTGTGTTGTTGCCTACATTATTATTGACCGGCCTCAGATAGTTGTGACTTCTACATAAGTCCAATTACGATTGCTTAACATAGCGCTAAATTTGTCTTATGGCACACTAACTACTAACACTAACCATTAACCATTAATATTTAATTCTTGCTCTTTACAATTATGCAATTTACTATTCTTGTCCCTATTATTCATTTGCTTTTCCCCTTTTGCTCACTTGAGTACATGTTTATGTTAATGCAATTTTCCTTTTGCTCACTTGAGCATATAATTGTGTATATATTATTGTGCTTGTGTTTTGTTTTTATTGTTGTGGACCAAATGCAAAGAAATGGACAAATGGACTTAGTTTCTAGGACATTCCCTATGCAAAAATTGGAGTAAAAGGACTTTAATGTTGAAGATGGAGTAGAAGGACCAAACCTCTAAACTCACTCTTGTCCATTCTTGATTTACTTCATAAGACTCTTTGATGTGTGTGCGCTTTTGTGCTAGGGGATCCTATGAGAACTCAACTTGAAGAATCATTGCTATGTTCATCCAAAGTGAAAGATACAAGATACATTGGGGATCTCCTAAGGAGCTTGTTTGATTATGTTGATTGCTTGAGCCTACTATTATTTTGCTTGCATATTCCAAAGGATGGGAGCTACTTGGATCATCAATATGATCTCAAGAGAGGAACTCCATTTGTGGTCTTTTTTCTTATCCCTCATCTCTTGTATGATTAGGACTTTAGCCATTATTCTTCTTCCCTCCACTCTAACCCAAGCCAAAACTTTTGTGCAAACATTTAACACTTGTTTTCAAACATTAGAAACGTAAGCCTTATGCTTTTGATTTTTAAACTTTCTTTTCATAACACTTATTTTGAATTGAACTTCTAAGTCAACTTTGACCATATTTTGTACATACTTTTCATTAGTAAATATAACCCATTCAAATGCTTTTTGTGGTTTCAATGGCCACTCTCTTAATCAAAACTTTTCATAATTTTTAGCTATTAGGTTTGAGTTATCCTTGAGGTAGATATAATACTCACCTATATCCTTAGTGATGGACAATGAGTCTTCCATGCTTATTATAGGGTTAACCTCTCACTAGCATGTTGAAGCTATCCTCACATGGTGGATTTGGGGTTTTAGGTTGAGTTTTCTCCCTTGGATAACAAAAGACCTTAAGGCTTTTGGACCAATCAATTCACCAACTTGTTTTGAGATTTTTACCCCGAACTACAAGGTTTTGATCCTAATCTTTTTTTTAGATGGTACGTAGGCAATGGGTTTATCCATCCAAACACAAAATGTAAATAACTTGTATATTCTCTTCTCATCTCTTCAATCATGTTTACACAGATAAATTTTCACAAAATACCAACCTTACAACAAGTGTGAAAAGGGCTCCCTAGGAGTACCTAGGATGTTTTGGGTGCTTAAAACCTTCCCATTGCATAACCAACCCCCTTACCCAAATCTCTGACATTTTTACTAGTTTTTGATTCGATAAAACTTTTAGGTTTTTTTTCGCTTTCTAACCATTCCTTTGGATAAATAGAAGTGCGGTGGCGACTCGACTTGTATGGTTTACCTTGGATTTAGTCAATATCTCTAATGGTAACGAATACCCCGCTACAGAAAAGTGGCGACTCTGTTGGGGAAATTTTCCTAGTGGGTTTTGCCTACTTTTCATATTTGTTGTATTGTTGTGTATATTGTTTTGTGACATACTTTTTGTGCAATTTGGGATTACTGTATTGTATGTAATGATTGAATTGCTTGAATATTAATTCCTTGTATGCTTGGTGATCTTTGTGAGATGAGTTCTATACCCGAACTCGAGTGCACTTAGGATAGGAGAATGGCATAGTCTTGTTGACTTGTGTGGAGTTATTCCTTAGCAAGTTTACTTGCAAACCCATTCACTTGGTGGAGGTCATGTTGGGATCAATAATGTTACACAAGTAGTTGTGGTTAGACATTACTCTTTCCAATATAGACCTTAGAAGCCAAGGACCTTAGTTTACCAAGTCCATCTTGGCCTATTCTTAGGATGTAGTGCAAAAGTCGATCAAGTGTAAGATTTGATACGATTGTTACGCGATACTATACTCATAAGAGTCTCTCTTGAGAATATTTTTGGAATACGAGTAGTCGTTTATCCGATAATATCCGAAAGATGGGATTATGACTATGGGAACCTCTTGTAGAACATGTTTGGCAGGTTTAAACCCTAGTACACTCCCTTTGGGTGGTTCTTAACCGAGACTCCATGCTCGTGACTTGCAACAAACCCTTGATTCATGGTTGATCTGTTCTTGTATCCTTAATATCAATGGAACTTGGGTGTTGATAAGGTGTAAACCATAATCCACAAAAATGGATGATTGATATTAAGGATAACATGATCCATCCCATGACCTTTGTTTGGTGTGCTTTGCTTGATCCTTGAGTGTGATTGTTGCATCCATGCATTCATGCACCCATTTGCATCCATAACATCAAATAATGAGAAAATTTTCAAGGAACTTAAGAGGTCTATTTGCAAATTTTCAGAAATGGAAAGACAAAGAAGGAATACCAAGAAGTACAGTTTCAGACAACCAGACTTAAAAGAGCTAAGGAATTTGACATCCTATGTATTAGATCCCTTGGGTTCCAAGGCTCGTTTAGGGAAGCTTCTATCTATTCTGACTACTCAAGTGGATGAAGGATTGATGAGTGTATTGGTGCAGTTTTATGATCCCTTGTACCGTTGCTTCACATTTCCGGATTTTCAACTTTTGCCCACGCTTGAGGAGTATGCCTACCTTGTGGGTATACCTATTCTAGACCAGATGTCGTTCAGTGGCTTAGAGACTGTTCCTACTTCTCAAGAGATAGCTGACATGTTGCATATAGATGAATCTCTGGTTGGCCCTTCCGAGTTCCTCATTGCTCAAGCTACTATGTATGGGAAGGCCATGAGTGAGGACGCCTTTGAGGACATATTTGTACTTCTCATTTATGGGCTAGTGTTATTCCCCAACATCGACAAGTTTGTGGATGTGAACGCTATTAGGATTTTCTCTACTCTTAATCTCGTTCCGACTCTGTTGGGTGACGCTTACTTTTCTTTGCATATGAGGAATGCAAAAAGTGGTGGTACCATTATGTGTTGTTTGCCTCTGCTGTACAAGTGGTTTATTTCACACTTGCCGCAGACGGTCGCCTTCAAGGAGAACAAAGGATGTCTACGGTGGTCCACGAGACTTATGTCTCTCACTAATGATGATATCTTTTGGTACAACCGTGTATATGATGGTGTGCAAATCATTGACTCTTGTGGTGAATTCTCCAATGTGCCTCTTCTTGGTACATGTGGTGGGATAAACTACAACCCTATTTTGGCACGTCGTCAGCTTGGGTTCCCCCTAAAGGATAAACCCAATAACATTCTGTTAGAGGGTGTGTTCTTTCAGGAGGGTAAAGATCCCCAAGGCTTGAAGTGCAGGATGGTCCGCGCTTGGCGCAAGATCCATAGGAAAGGAAGGAAGGAGCTAGGTCCGAAGAATTGTATCGCTTTGGAGCCTTATACTTCTTGGGTGAGGAGGAGAGCTTATGAGTACCTCATGCCTTACGAGTATCCAAGATCTACACCTCTGGTTGTGGCTGGGCCTTTAACCCTCCCTGACCAAGGAGTAGAGGAGTTGAGAGACGAAGACCGTTCACGTGCCTGGCTCCGTGAACGAGAGGAGTTGCTTCAGCAAATCAAGGAGAAGGATGCTTTGATAGAGTTCCTCGAGCACCAGGTTATAGATGATCCTGATGATGCATGGACTTCTCTACTTCCTCAGTCTTCTAAGTTTTGGAAGAGGAAGTACGATCGACTTGCCAAAGAGAAGGCAGACATGGAGGCAGCCTATGAGAGGGAAGTGAAGAGGCTTCGTGCATCTTATCTTCCAGTCTCCCGAGCTTTAGATGATTGCTTCTAGGGGTCCATAGGATGATCATTTTCCTTCTCTCCTCTTGTATTTGGTTACCAAGACTGTACTTCTTTGGTGTAAAAATATTTTCCAAATATTGTTGATATGATATTTCCATATGTGATAAATGCTTAATATTTCCAATATTTGCAAATAGGACTCTAAAGTTCCTCTGATATAAAAATTAAATCATATGCATTACATGCATCATGTGCATAAGCAGGTTTTGCTCCAGGCTTCTTGTTTTATGATCTAACGCTGTATTCTTCATTTATTTTGAAGACAAGCTGACTCACCGGTACTACACCCGAGCCAACATTTCAAGACTGATTGATCATTTGGAACAAGAGAACCGTGGGCTTAAGGAGGAAGTAGCCAAATTGACTGCCCTGATGGAGTCATTCATGGCTGCCCAGAGCCAATCGTCTCCAACACCTTCAACTCGTTTTGTTTCGTTTCAATAAACATGAACCAAGCCACGTTACAACCTTCAAAAGACCTAATTGAAGTAGGGTTTATTCTGGAAGCATACTACAGCAAGGTCGCGTAAGCTGACCCCTAGAGATTTGCTAATATTCTATTCTCACTATATCACTCACACGCTAGCTAAAATCAGCATCGCGTTTGGACTCACGGTCCACTCGTCACACACTACCACAACACTTCCAAATGAATGGTTGTTTTTTCAAAACTTGCATAACTATTGCATAACAATCACCATTTCTTGAATGAACAATTTTTAAACCGCAAGTCAATGCTTGACATCAAGGAAATTCCAACAAGGGGCAATTCAAGAGGCACTTGATCTTCGGTGATGACACGAATCAAGACCATCTCATAACCCTATGGATCAGGGGCATGGCATCTTTTGATTATATTGACTTGAGGAGTAGTAAGTGTAAGACAAATCTCCAAGCATCGGTTGATCAGGGAGGAAAAACACTTCAATACTCAGCTCGCCCGGGGCAAGTCCCTCAAAGACTAATTAGAGGAAAGACAAGTGGCAAGGGGCTAATTCCCTTCATATCTTCAAGTCGGTCAAGCAGACTGTGTCAAACGATAGAAATTGTCTGAGATCACAACCAAAATGTCAAAAGTTCACGCCAGTACAACATCATACGTTGACAAGAATCCTCAGGGCACGTCAAAAGCATAACTATCATGCGTTGATCACGTCGCTATATTCAGTTACAGGCCGGCAAGATATCTCAGAAGAAGAGGTCGAGATCGCCTCAGGGGAAAAGACACAACGTGTCAGCAAGAAATCAAACTTGGGGAACCAAGAGTATCCACACCCGTCGTTTGATCATCACACCATAAACTACCGAGTATCGGGAAGTCAGATCCTTTCACCAATCAATAGTCCAATCCACACTGATAGTTACTAGAGAAACCAAAGTTCACCTTGCTGGCACCCATACAAAAAACAAATACAACCAGCATTAGTTTCCAGAAAATACACCGCCTTTGAAAGAGGGAGACCAGTCCCAAATAAACCAATCATTATTTTCATTCAAACCGGCATCACATGCACCACATGCATCACCTCATACATAACGCATACATAACATTTATGCATATAGCACGAATAAAAATACAAGGTTTAGTCATCGGTATTCAGGCCAACCCTCAGTTGAGTCATTGTTTTTCTCTGAGTGAGGTTGTACCCTACTATCGGGCGTTCCCCATTGAGTTACATCCTTCGGCCTGTTATTGATAAGAGGTTAACCTCAGCTAAGTCAAACAAGGTTTCTTTAAATTCCTACCTTGTTTCTCATCAAGCGTACCTCAAGGAGTTGTTTCCTCTAAACCTTTGGTAAAGTGAAAATTACATATTTCCAGAGAATATTTTTCTGCAACCTTTTGTTGTCGATACCCTAAGCAAGTCTTACCTAGTAATGTTCCAATACTACCTAACAAGTCGGGTTCATTGAATTTTGTCAGTAGCCTTATTTTTCCAACACTTTTCTCACTATCATCCTTTCGGTGGAAGTCCATTTACGAACAATATTAATCATCGCCCTGTTTACGATAACTGTTATCCTTTTGGTAATGGTAAATCCTTGACATTTGTGATCTTGCCGTCATCCTTTTGGTGTCGAAGATCCCTGAAGTTTTGGTCCAACCTTCATCCTTTTGGTGAATGCCGACCTTTCATTATTAAAGCTTATTATCATCCTTTTGATGGTAACAAGTTTTGTTGTTTGACTTTACCTTCATCCTTTTGGGGATAGTGAACTTGGAGTTAATTATGACTTATTATCATCCTTTTGGTGGTAACAAGTTTTGTTTTGATAATACCTTCATCATTTTGGTGATGGTGATTGTATTAACTTATTATCATCCTTTTGGTGGTAATAAGTTTGGTTGTTTAATTTTACCTTCATCCTTTTGGTGCCGGTGATCGGTGCTTATTATCATCCTTTTGATGATGACAAGCTTTGTTGTTTGATAATACCTTCATCCTTTTGGTGGTGGTGATTGTATTGACTTATTATCATCCTTTTAGTGGTAACGAGTTTTGTTATGATCTTACCTTCATCCTTTTGGTGATGGTGATCATTGAGTCAGTTATGACTTATTTATCATCCTTTTGGTGGTAACAAGTTATGTTGTTGGATAGTACCTTTATCCTTTTGGTGATGGTGATTGTCAACTTTTCATCATCCTTTTGATGGTAGCAAGCTTTTGTTTTGATCTTACCTTTATCCTTTTGGTGATGGTGATAATTTAAGTTGTTGTGACTTATTATCATCCTTTGGGTGATAACGAGTTTTCTTGTTTAATCTTACCTTCATCCTTTTGGTGATGGTGATCATTTAAGTTGTTGTGACTTGTTATCATCCTTTTGGTGATAACGAGTTTTATTGTTTAATCTTACCTTCATCCTTTTGGTGATGGTGATCATTTGAGTTGTTGTGACTTATTATCATCCTTGTTTGATAGTACCTTCATCCTTTTGGTGGTGGTGATTGTCGACTTATTATCATCCTTTTGGTGGTAATAGGTTTTGTTATTAGGTTTTACCTTCACCTTTTTGGTGACGGTGATCATTGAAGTTATTGACTTTTTATCATCCTTTTGGTGATAACAAGCTTCGATGTTGGATCTTACTTTAATCCTTTTGGTGACGGCGATCTTTGAAATTGATGAGTTAACTATCATCGTTTCGGTGGTAGTCTTGCTTTTATCCTTTCGATAATGGAAAGCTTTATCAGGATAACCATCATCCTTTTGGTGATGAACATCATCCTTTTGGTGATGGAAATCTTTGAATTGTGTCTAACTTTCATCCTTTTGGTGATAGCAAGTTTTGTTGTTGATCTTACTATCATCCTTTTGGTAATGGCGATCTTTGTTGTCGCTACTGTAACCATCATCCTTTTGGTGATAACTACCGTTAAAACATGGTTTATCCATCATCCTTTTAGTGATGACAATCCTGGAAATCATGGTGAATTACTATCGTCCTTTTGGTGGTGGCAATGTTTTTACTGTCATCCTTGTGGTGCCAGAAAATCGTTACAGCTTTAGTCCCACCGTCATCCTGACATCAGAGATTTAAATGTTGACTTGAGGTTTGGCATTGACTTAACATTCTACCCCTAATACCTGGGTGTTGTTAGAATTCATTGCATTTCCTTTGTGCATTTCTCCATTGCATTTCAAAGGATAAAATTTGGGTCTTTTCGTATTTAATTACCTTCCAACACGAATGTATGAAGACTGTTGTCGTTCTTACCTTCTAGTTCAAGATAATTAAATAAGAGCAGCTGTCATCCCAATTTTGTCGGGCATTTTCAATTTTTTGTAAATTTGATTTCATTTTCAAGTTGCATCATATGCACATCATGACATGCATTTCATCATAAATAATACCTAAAATATCAGTCAGAACAAATTATTGAAAATACAGACAAATTGGTTAAATCATTTCTCAAGAACGTGCAAAATCAGCAGGTAAAAAGTTTCAAAATTAAAATCGTGGACACGAGTTTGATTAATCTACGGTTCGCGTAGTTTGGTCCGGTGTTCTTGTTATATTTTTCAATGACTTTTTCAGTCGCATTTTGGTCCGTTTGAGCCTTTTAACCAATGAAAATTTATTTCAAAATTAAAAGAAACGCTGTATTTTTTCAATAAGTATATTTTGTGTTGATATTTTAGTGCATCCGATTTATTTTTTTGAGCAAATTTTTCCCTGACTTTAATTCATTTTTAGTCGTTTTAATTTTATTCTTTCGCCAAAATACTCAGATTAAATAAATAGAATTTTCCATATCCTTATTTTATGTTTATCATATCCATTTTAGAAACTGTGAATTTTATTTGATTTAAGTAATTTAATTTGTTTAAATCAATTTAGTCATTTAGAAAGGGCATTTTAGGTGTTTCAAATTATTTAGCGAGATGTATTTCTTTGATTAAATCTGAATCGTTGATTCAAATTAATCAACGGCCTATTTTTGCAATCCATGCCATTTTCCATTCTTTAATCAAAATAAAAAAAAATAGTAATAAATAAAATCAGGAAAATATTATTTAGATGAGCAATTTAATAATAAAAATTAAGAAAATATCTCTCTCCTCCTATTAAGAAGCAACACACGTCTCTCTCCAGGAAAAAAAATAGGAAACAACGGTTTTGGACACCTCCTCTCATAAGGAGACGCGTGTCCCACTGAAGAGAGGATCTTGTAACGTCTCTCTACTTTGTCACGTGAATGGCTAATTTGTTTTGATTTTTTTAAGATATACATGAGGAATAAGACAAAAAAAATGTGGGACTCTTTTCACAAAAAATAACAAGTGGGGGACGGACTTTCAAAAAGAGACGGCTACAGTCACAACCAAGGGGAACACCTGGATTCTATCACGAAAAAAGGAGATTTCTCTCCACTCTTGATAAAAAAAATGGAAAATAAGGGGGAGGGGGAGTACTATTCATTTTCCTTCTTCCCGGACCTACACAGATATGCCATACTCCTTCAACTTCCAACTCCATTAAACCGTCGTCGGTGATTCACACCACCACACCGCGCAAACCATTCGACCCCCCATCCAACCTTCCGCCACTAACTTCCTCCGTGCCAACCAACCACCATCAACATCCGGCGAACCACCATACAACAACCATTTCACCTCCGCTTTTCTTCTTCAAAATTTCAACGGCCACCCGACCTTCCCCCATTTTCGATTTCACAAATCCGACGAACCTTCCGCCTCCTTCATAAAACATCGCCGAATCTCTAAGTGATTCCGACATCCAAACCACCACCACCATCTTGTCCAACAAATCCCAGATCTTCTATCCTTCTTTAACCTTTCCACCGTCCACCGAAAATAACCTTCAGCTTCCGCCGCGAACCGCTGTTTTACAACACCACAACTGTTCATGTCGTGGCCACCCCTTACACCCTGATCTGAACCGACTTCGTCACCACAAACCCTCTTCCGGCGACCTCTTCAACACCCGCCTCCAACTTTCGTCCTTACCGGCGAGCGCTTCCATTTCCGTCGGCAACCATCTCCGACGAAGTCCAGTTTCGGCCACGACAACAACGTGAGCATCGCTTCAAATATCTCCGACACAACCTAGCTCAGCTCATATAATCTCACTATATTTCCGACGACGGTTCGCTGAGGGTAACGATTCACAATAAGCTTTTCATTGCAATTTTAGTTCTATTACTGTTTCACCATTTCGATTCGATTTAATTTATGCATATTGCTAGTTTGTGTGTGCATTGTTTATTTGGTTTCAAGTTCGATTCGATTGTTGCATTCGTTGGTTATTTTTCGAGGCGTGATGTTTCGACATGTTCAATGGTAAGCGTGTTTGCGACATCATCGATTTTTTGACCAGTATGTTTCGACATGTTCAAAGATTGCATATTTAATTTGAGTAAACTTTGTTTTGCTGAAAATTTATTATTCACATTATTAATGATAGTAGCAATCTTTCTTGTCATGGTTTTGTTGAGAATCCCAGTATGGTTATTTAAGTTTACAAAAAAGCTTTGAATTTTAATAAATGTTGGAGACAGTATAGAAAACTAGTAGAGCATGAATTTAGCTTTTCTTTTTTTTAAGTTTTGATGCATTTAAATCACATTGAAATTGGCTAAATTTTGTGAGGACATTGTGACTAAAAATTATAATAAATTCATTTTGACAATGTTTCCATTACTTCATTGTATTTAAGTCCGATTAAATTCGTGGAATCGGAAATTTCATGTCGATATGCCGCCAAAATTTCAATACATCGACGGGACATATTCGTCGCGTTATAATCTTGCGTATGACATCTATCATATTATCATTTCGCGCCGACCATTTTTTGAGTATTGTGATTTGTTTATTTCAATAATTTCCAATTAAATTAGTTAATTAATAAAGCTTTGTTTAAATCAATTACTTTTAAATATTTAATCTTATTATCTTTAATATTTGATTTGGATCAAGCAATTTGGATAATTATTTGTGATTATATTAAATGAGTGATTTAATCAAATTTTAATCAATTAATTAAAAATTGATCAATTTCTTCCACTACCATAATTTCACAAACCAAATTATTCCATTTCATCGTCAATTCATAATCACTTTCGATTCTAATCCAAACTGTTCCATCATCAATCCCAAACCATTTCATCATTGATTCAAAACCACTTTAAACCATCAAAATTACATAATTCTCGATTCAAAGTCGAGCCCATTTTCATACCCTTGTAAGTCAATAGCTTTTAAGATCGCCATCAACCTCACATAGCTTGCTCTTGGGCTTTCTTACAATGAGACCTATTTGGTTATTAATTAATCGTTTAGATGATTGATTCACTAAAATACAATTTATCCACAAAATTAAAACTTCGATCCAATATTGAGTATTTTATTCAAAAGTAATTAAAAATACCTAAGTACGATTAAATACCATTTCATAATAACGAAGTGAAAAGGGGGATGGTTTTGAGTTTTCAACTCCTCTCCTCGATTATTTGAATATTAGTTCTCTTACTCGGTTAGTCGAATAATCGTCACTTCTATCCACCTAAGCACAATCAAATCGAATCATTTTTGTAATCAGGAATGAAAAGGGAGATGACTTTGAGTTTTCAACTTCTCTCCTCAACTGTTTGAATACGAGTTCTCTTACTCGGTTAGTCAAATAATTGTTATTTCTCTTACAAACTTCAAAACACTCTTATCATAAGCTAAATGAAAATGGAGATGACTTTGAGCCTTCACCTTCTCTCCTCATTTGTTTGAGTACGAGTTATCTTACTCGGTTAGTCGAACAACTGTCATTTTTCCACAAACTTATAACTTAATCATTTTCATAATAAACTATACGAAAAGGGAGATGGTCTTGAGACTTCGATTCCTCTCCTCAAATGCTTGGATATGAGTTCTCTTACTCAGCCTTTCGAGTGCTTGTCGATTATTCTAAAATACATCAACCTTACATAAAATTATTTTCATAATCACTAAGATGAAAAATAAAGTGGTCTAGAGTCTTCTATTCCCTTTCCCGATTATTAGGATACGAGTTGTCTTACTCGACAATCTGAGTATCTGTCATCCATTCAAAACACCTTAATCATCATTAAATCCTTTTTTATAATTAAGGATGAAAAGGAAGTGGTCTAGAGTCTTCTATTCCTTTTCCCGACTATTAGGATACGAGTTGTCTTACTTGACTATCCGAATAGTCGTCATCCAACCAAAATATCGTAATACATCAAATTCTCACCCCCATGTGACCAAAACCTTTTTCAAAAGAACACTGGCAATCCTTTCTAATGCACACAACAAATTAGTGCTTAAGCCTCTGCCGAGAGTAGACGAGCCAACGTTTAGCCTTTAGAACGCCGACCTACACAGTCTTTCATAAAAACACACACCAACTAATCGTAGTTCCCCGAACTACGAATGCTCTGATTTCCTTATTGCACCATAAGGATACGTAGGCACGAGTTTGCGAGATCTTGGCGAGCACACTAATAAAAAACCTCCATTTTCCCCATTCTGAGGTTTCCATCCATCTCTATTTTCAGTCTTTATTCACTCGAAGAAAATAAGCAACATTTAATGAACATTCAAATCGCAAATTAAACTAAAAGGTTCCCGTTGAGTACAATGGACGTGAGGGGTGCTAATACCTTCCCCTTGCGTAATAGACTCCCGAACCTAATTGTGGTTGCGAAGATCATTATTCTATATTTTCAAAGGTTTTATCGATATTTTCCAATTCCTTCATTGGAATAAATAAAGTTCGGTGGCAACTCTGTTCGAATTTAATTTTTCCGCGACCATCTCGAGGAATCGTATTTTTCGAGGTGCGACATGAAGGTCTTGTCAAACAAAAAAATATAATCAATGAATTCTTTTCTCATCCCCAAACTCTATTTTTCTCAAACATCTTTTATACCAAAAACACATACACACATAAAAAAGGGCTCCCTAGGAGTACCTATGACAATTTGGGTGCTAACACCTTCCCTCTGTGTAACCAACTCCCTTACCTGTAATCTATGGCATTTTATTAGTTTTGATTTGGAAACTTCTTATCTTTGGGTTTTGTTCGTACTTTTCCCTTTTTCCTTTGGAAATAATAAAAGCGCGGTGGCGACTCTGGTTTTATTGATGTTAAGCTTATCCATAGCTTAATGGTCATGAATTTACCGCTACAGTTTGACTTCTAAGAGATAGTTTGCATTGGTTGAGTTGGTCTTTGGGCTTGGAAACTTGCTAGTCTTTGAGGTGTAGAGTTTTGGAGAAAATCAGAGTTATAGTTCTTGTAAGAGTAGTTTGGGTGATTCCTCCATCCAGGGTTATAAGTGTTCGAATAGGGGTTTCCTTGGGCATAGTTGACCTGGTTTAGGTTTGTTTCAGCTAGTAGACTGCATTCGGCAGTCATATATCATGGTGTTCCACAGATTTTGCATCTGGGTTGTACTGCAGCTACGACAGCTATAGGGTTTATTGTAAGAACAAAAATAGTTCTACAACAGATTCCAAGATTTTGGTGATAACAAAGGATGAAACCAAAAGTGGCACTCTAACGAAAAGTTCTAAGTGTGCAGGACTCTAAACAAGAAGAAAGGAATCTGATCACGTCATCAGATATAGAATCAAATCAGATACAAATTACCAGAAGATCAGAAGCATCTGAAGTAGAAACGCACTCTAGAAGTTCTGACTCTGAGCAAAACAGCAGATCAGAATATCAGAAGCATCTGAAGAAGAAGCGCACTCTAGAAGTTCTGACTCTGAGAAACGGTATATCAGAATTCCAGAAGCTCTCAACATCATCTGAAGACAACATCAGAATACTAAAAGATCAGAACTATCAGAAGCTCTGAAGCCACATCTCAGATTAACGGAGTAATGCAGACTCTGATAATGGATTTCCTTATCCAGAAAGAGTAACGGCAATTTTAACTTCAAATGGAAAGAACTATATTTGGAAAGAAGTTATTCAGGGAGACAAACTTGTTTTGGCAAGAAACAACGAAGTAATGGCATTAAACTCTCATCAAGACCAAATATCTGCCATCACTACAAAAGGTCGTTTTTCACCTCTATATAAAGAACGGCGAACCTCTTTGAGAGACACACCTGAACGCACAGAATTACTCTACTCTCTCTCTAATCTTTCACGAGCTTTTGCTCATAACGTGAAACTTCTTATCTGCTCTAATTGTTGTAATACTTGCTTTATCCTAGAAGCACTCTAGATTACAAAACTCTGTTTTTACCTAAACTGTTTTAATTCCTCAAGTGACTCTGCGCAGTCTGGATACTTGAGAGGACTAGGAGATCTTTCTCTTAGACGTTGGTTGTAACAATCTTTCAAGATTAGTGGATTAAGTCCTTGTTGAAGGCGAAATCACCTTAGCCGGGTGGACTGGAGTAACTTTGTGTTATAAGCGAACCAGTATAAAATCCTGTGTGATTTTATTTTGCAAAAACGCTTATTTTCCAAAACAATTCAAACCCCCTTTCTTGTTTTTCTCACCTTCAATTGGTATCAGAGCTTCGGCTCTGTTATTGATTTTCCAATCAAACACTTAACCGTGTAGAGAGATCCAGAACGAGAAAAACTATGGCCCAGACAAACGAAAGAGACAGTTACAATGCTAAGCCTCCTGTTTTTGATGGAGAGAAATTCGATTACTGGAAAGATAGAATTGAAAGTTTCTTTCTAGGCTATGACGCTGATCTCTGGGACATTGTCACAGATGGATACACACCTCCTGTAACAAATGCTGGAGTTGAAGTTCCCAGAAGTAAGATGTCAGATGATCAGAAGCGCGTATTCAAGAATCATCATAAAGCCAGAACGATACTTCTCAACGCCATATCCTATAATGAGTACGAAAAAATCACCAACAGGGAAACAGCTAAAGATATACTTGATTCTCTGAAGATGACTCATGAAGGAAACTCTCAGGTCAAAGAAACAAAAGCTCTGGCTCTAATCCAGAAGTATGAAGCCTTCAAAATGGAGGATGACGAAGCCATACAGGTAATGTTCTCTAGATTCCAAACTCTTATTGCAGGTCTCAAAGTTCTAGACAAAGGATACACAACTGCAGACCACGTCAAAAAGATAGTCAGAAGCTTGCCAAAGAAGTGGAGACCCATGGTCACTGCTCTGAAGCTGTCAAAGGATCTGAACAACATCAGTCTTGAAGAGCTTGTCAGTTCCCTCAGAAGCCATGAGATAGAACTAGAGGAAGATGAGCCTCAGAAGAAGAACAAGTCTGTAGCATTAAAGTCCAGATCTGAAAGACGCAAATCTGACAGAAACAAAGCATTCCAGGCCGAAACAGAAGATGCGGATGACTCTGAACAGGAAGATTCTGATGATGAAGAAGAATTGTCCCTTCTGACCAGAAGAGTTAAACAACTCTGGAAAAAGAGGAACAACAACTTCAGAAGACCAAGACCCAGAGGGGATCGATCAGAATCAACCTCAAAAGGTAAAACTAACAAAGATGTTACTTATTATGAATGTAAAGAAACAGGTCACTACAGGAATGAATGCCCCAAGCTAAAGAAAGACAGCTAAAGAAAGACAGCTCAAGAAAAGAAAGCTTCAAGAAAAATCCCCTCAGAACCAAGAAGGGATTAATGGCTACCTGGGAAGAAAGTGAATCTGACTCATCAGAATCCGACGCTGATGAACAGGCCAATGTGGCGTTCATGGCTACCACATCCAGGAACAGTTCAGATGAAGAATCTGAATCAGAAGAGGTATTCACTGAACTCTCTCGATCTGATTTAGAATCATGTTTGTCTGAAACTCTCAGCTCATATCAGAAACTAAAACAAAAATTTAAAGCAATAAAAGGCTGTCTTGAAGAAAAATTTGAAGAATGTGGCAAACTTGAGATGACAATTCTAGAACTCAAAGATGAAAACAAAGTTTTAACATCACTAAAAGATGCAACAAAGAAAAATTGTTTAAAACTAGAAGAAGCGTTATCTCAAGCTCCACAAACTTCAAATACGATAATTTATAAATACGAAAAAGCCTTTCAAAAGTTTCTGAAAAATAGGATAGGAAGGAGTGTAATGGCATCCATGATTTATGGAGTCAGTCAGAACAATAGAAAAGGAATTGGGTATGATCCTAAGGAAGATAAAACTTCTACTAGTGACCAACTTAAATCTCCATTTTCATATCACTATACACACACACAAGAGCAAAAATTTGAAAATGCTAGAGAAACCCAAAGTGGTAAGAAACTCTGGGAAAACTAATCAGAAAGGACCCAAGAGACTCTGGGTACCAAAAGATAAGATTGTTTATGTTGCAGATATCCTATGCAGCAAAGTTCAAACACCAGTCATGGTACCTGGACTCTGGATGCTCGCGACACATGACGGGAAAAAAGTCTGTTCCAAAGCCTGGAACTTAAAGACGCTGGATTCGTAGGCTTCGGAGGAGATCAGAAAGGAAGGATCAGAGGCTCCGGAACTATTGGTAATGGTACTCTTCCCTCTATATCTGATGTCCTTTACGTAGAAGGATTAATGCATAATTTGTTATCCATAAGTCAATTAAGTGATAACGGTTATGATGTGATCTTTAATCAAAAAACATGTAAAGCCATAAATCAAAACAATGGTTCTGTCCTATTCACAGGTAAGAGGAAAAACAATATTTATAAAATCAATCTTTCTGATTTAAAAGAACAAAATGTGAAATGTCTGATGTTTGTTCACGAAGAGCAATGGGTATGGCATAGACGCTTGGGCCACATTAGCAGGAGGAAACTATCTCAGCTAAATAAACTTGAGTTAGTCAGAGGCCTACCTAAACTGAAGTTCTCTTCAGATGCTCTATGTGAAGCATGTCAGAAAGGAAAATTTTCAAAAACATCTTTCAAAAAGAAAACTATTGTTACTACCTCTAAGCCTCTGGAACTTCTTCACATTGATCTATTTGGTCCTGTGAAAACAGCATCAGTCAATGGAAAGAAATACGGACTAATCATTGTTGATGATTTCAGTCGCTGGACATGGGTGAAATTCCTAAAACACAAGAGTGAGTCTCACTCTGTAATCACTAGTTTCTACTCCAAAGTGCAAAAAGAATTTGACTCTAAAATTGTCAGAGTCAGAAGTGATCATGGTGGGGAATTCGAAAATAAATCCTTTGAGGAATTATTTGACTCTAATGGAATATCCCATGATTTCTCCTGCCCTAGAACTCCACAACAAAATGGAGTTGTAGAGAGGAAGAATAGGACACTCCAAGAGATGGCCAGAACTATGATCAACGAAACTAATATGGCTAAGCACTTTTGGGCCGAAGCTGTAAATACGGCGTGTTACATTCAGAATAGAATCTCCATAAGACCTATTCTGGAAAAGACTCCCTGTGAACTGTGTAAAGGAAGGAAACCAAACATTTCATATTTTCATCCATTTGGATGTTCTTGCTTTATTTTAAACACTAAAGAACATCTGAACAAGTTTGATTCCAAAGCACAGAAAGGTATTATGTTAGGATACTCAGAACGCTCTAAAGGCTACAGAGTATTCAATACAGAAACCAAAATTGTGGAAGAATCAATTCATGTCAGATTTGACGATAAGCTTGACCCTGAAAAGTCAAAGCTAGTTGAAAATTTTGCAGATTTAGAAATCACTCTTGTAGGATCTGACAAAGCTCCAGAAGCAACTGCCATTCAGAATTCTGAGGAAATTAATCTTCCATTAATCCCCAAGAAAGCTAAAAGTCGCCTCAACGTATCTGAAGAATTGATTCTGGGCAACAAGGACGAACCTGTCAGAACCAGATCTACCTTCAGGACTTCTGAAGAGACTCCTCTGGGACTAGTGTCTCTGATCGAGCCTACGTCCTGTGATGAAGCACTTCAAGATAACGACTGGGTTCTAGCCATGCAAGAAGAATTAGATCAATTCACAAAGAATGATGTCTAGGATCTTGTTCCCAAGCCCAGAGGCACTCACGTTATTGGAACCAGATGGGTATTCAGAAACAAGCTGAACGAGAAAGGAGAAGTCGTCAGAAACAAAGCTCCACTGGTAGCTCAAGGTTACAGCCAACAAGAAGGTATTGACTACAATGAAACCTTTGCTCCAGTCGCAAGGTTAGAATCTATTCTTCTTCTTGTATCTTTCGCTATAAACAATTCTATTAAATTATATCAAATGGATGTCAAGAGCGCATTCCTTAATGGTTATATATCAGAAGAAGTGTATGTCAACCAACCTCCAGGTTTTGAAAATCCAAACTTTCCAGAACATGTTTTTAAACTTAAAAAATCTTTATATGGACTTAAACAAGCTCTCAGAGCTTGGTATGAACGTTTAAGTAACTTTCTTTTGGAACACAATTTTATCAGAGGGAAAGTTGACTCCACACTCTTCTATAAGAACCTTGACAATGATCTCATGATATGCCAGATATACGTTGATGATATTATTTTTGGTTCAGCTAACGCCTCTGTTTGTCAAGAACTCTCTGAGTTAATGCAGGCAGAATTTGAAATGAGCTTAATGCAAGAACTAAAGTTCTTTCTGGGAATTCAAATTAACCAAACTTCAGAAGTCACGTACGTTCATCAAAGCAAATACATAAAAGATGTTCTGAAGAAATTTGACATGGCTGAATGCAACTCTGCAAAGACTCCCATGCATCCAACATGCATTCTTGAAGCTCTATCGTGGTATGATAGGCTCCCTTCTTTATCTGACTGCTACTCGACCTGATATTCTATTTAGTGTCTGTCTATGTGCCAGATTCCAATCAGATCCTAGAGAAACTCACTTAACAGCAGTTAAGAGAATTCTCAAATATCTGAAAGGAACTCCTAACCTGGGCCTGATGTATGAGAAAACATCAGAGTATAGACTTTCTGGTTACTGTGATGCAGATTACGCAGGAGATAGATTGGAACGAAAAAGCACATCTGGAAATTGTCAGCTCTTAGGAAACAATCTGATTTCCTGGGCCAGCAAAAGGCAATCAACTATCGCCCTATCCACGGCAGAAGCAGAATACATCTCAGCATCACTGTGCACCACTCAGATGCTCTGGATGAAGAATCAGTTAGAAGATCTGCAAATCTTCGAGAGTAACATTCCTATCTTTTGTGATAATACTGCTGCCATTTGTTTAAGTAAGAATCACATTCTACACTCCAGAGCTAAGCACATTGAAATAAAACATCATTTTATCAGAGACTATGTTCAGAAAGGGATAGTAACATTGAAGTTCATTGATACAGATCATCAATGGGCAGATATCTTTACTAAGCCTTTAGCTGAAGATAGATTTCTCTTTATCTTAGAAAATCTGAACATCCAAAACTGCCCTGAATAAAATGTGCCTCTGAAGCTGTAAAATGAGACTCTGACATAAACAAATAGATTCTGCCTCTGACTCTGATACTCCTACCTAGTTAGAAGCTATCTGAGTTAGAAATCTCCAGGAACCAATCCTTTGGTATTCCAGAAGATTAGATAAATCAAACCACGTGGAGTGATGTGCGTCTAACCTTGGAACTTCTAGACAGCTGTCCAGAAGTAAATCAAGGGACAGACTCTTGAGATCTCCTCGAGCAGTGTGCGAACTGTTGGGATTAGACATCATTAATGAGCCATAATCATTTCTCCCTCTATACGTGCTAACTTGGTTTTTGTGCTAAACTCTGATTTGCGTGTCGTTTTGCATGCGTTTCTTTTGGGTATTTAAACACTCCTCTCACACTTTGCACACACTTCACTCTCACTCACTTTTCAAACCCAGTTCTCTCAGGCATTTCTGCAAACAGTTCATCTTCATCTCAGTTCTTCATCAACAATGGATTCTCAACAACAATCTGTGTTCAACTACTCTCAGCAAATGAACTCCAGCAACGCAGCTCAAAGCACAAGCAATCCTACTCCAACTGTTACAGGCGTAACTACAACACTAGTATACAAGGAGCCTCACATTCTTGACCGTGAGCCTCACATTAATCTTGCAACTCCTTTCGAGAAACTGGACGTGCTGTGTGAATCCCTGGTGGATTTTAACAACATGAAGAGAAATGGTGTAGACCTCACTGAAGAACTTCATCAACAAGGTTGGGGAAACTACTTTCAACGCCTCTACGGTCCAGTTTACCTAAATCTCATTAAGGAATTCTGGAGGTTTGCTGATGCTGACGATCATTTCATCGTCTCCTACGTTTTGGGTGTAAAAATTGTGATAACTGAAAAGTCAATCGCTGCTTTGCTGAACATGGAAAAAGCTGGAGGAAGAAGAATTTACAACATCAACCCCAGGGCGAAATACATAGCTCAAGAAATCAGCCCAACAATCTTCAAACTAAACACAGAAGGCAACCCCTCAAAGAACAAGGAACTACATCAGAACCTCCGGGTGTGGCTCAAAATCATTCTGGGAACTATTCATCATCGCCCAACATCCAACTCATCAGATTACATCAATACAGATCAGAAATGTATTTTGTATTGTATTCATAAAGGTCTGAAGCTTTGCCTCCCAGCACTCCTCTTCAAATACCTCAGAGATTCTGTACGGGAAACCAGGAATAACATGAAACCCAGAACTTACATTCCTCTGGGAAGACTTCTCTCAGACGTGCTGATAGAAAATGGTCTCGTGGACCATCTGATAAAACATAAACTCATGGAAGACTTGGCAATAGAAACCGGAAGGCCTCTGAACTCCAGGAATCTAAAGAGCATGGGGATTCTGGGGAAGATCAATGTTAAACCCACTCTGGACACCTCATGGGAAGCTTTAAAAGATCATAGGAAAATGCCCAATGGTCTCTGTATGTTCTACAAGGAAGAACCCAAAGAAGCAATTATCCACTATCTTCAACATCTAAAGGATGAAGGAGTGGACATATCAGATTTCAGACTGAGCGAACTGCCAGATTCAGCTCCAGACTTCGTGAGGTTTAAAAGAGGTCCATCTGAGAAGGCATCGAAGGCGAAGAAAGCAAAGCTAGGGGAACCCTCTGAATCAAGAACTCCAGCACCTCTGCAAGAGTCTTCTGGTAAGTCTGCCTCTCCTGCTCCCTTTGTACAACAACTTGCTTCGTCTATTCCTCTACCAACACCCCTCTACACCTCATCTAAAACCCCTCCTTCAACAACCAGAACATCTCAACCACTACCAAAATTCAATCTTACCAATACCTCCCTACCCATATCTGAAGCTGAAGAAATGAATCAAACCACTTCCTCATCCTCAGCCCCAGAATCCCCTCCCTACTTTGTCATTTCTTCTGACACAGAACCCTCTGACCCCGCTTCTCCCACTCTAGCCCAACTTCAGACTCTAACCCGTGATTCACAACAACCACAACAACCTCCACCTGAACCTGAAGTAACATCACCACCCACTGAACAACCAACCGTCACTCCATCTGAAGTTCAACCCTCTGACCTCAACACCTCTGACATTACCCCTCCAAACACTTCCGCTGAACCTCCAACTCAAAACCTAAGCCCTCCCAACTCTCCACCTCAACCATCTGAACCAGAACATTCTCTGCCAACCCTAGAGGAAGCAATTATGCTGTTTGCAGGAGCATCAGTTGAAAAGGTCAAGTCTTTGACCATCAACTCTGGCATCAGAGATGATCCTGACTCTGTTAGGACACACTGGAACAGAATCATTGGCTGGATGACATCTGAGGCCTTTAAACTGAAGCACATCTCTGAGCAAGTCAGAAACGACTTCATCAGAGACGCTGAGGCAAGACTACAGGAGCACTTAGCCAGAGAAGCTGAAGAAGAAGCCAGAAGGAAAGAAGAAGAAAGAGCAAGACAAGAAGAACTTCAAAGGGTACGGGAAGCTGAAGCCAAAGCTCTAGCTGATGTTGCTGCTGCTGCTGAAGCTGAAGCAAAGGCTGCTGCTGAAGCTGAAGCTAAAGCCATTGAAGAACAGAATGCTCTGACTCAGGGGGAGTCCTCTACTTTTGCCCCTCTGGTTCTCAAGACCCTTGAGGAGCTTCAGAAAGAGCAGAAGGAAGTCCGAGCCAGATTGGATCAACAGGACACAGTCAATGCCAACATCCAGAATCTGCTGACTCAACTGCTTCAGAGAATGCCTCCACCTCCCAACCCTTAGGCCCTTAGGATTTTTTGCTTGTTGCTTTGCTTGTTTTTTTTCTCTGATGCTTTTGCTCTTATCTGAATATATTTATATATTTTTCTTCCTGCTTATTATTTTGTTTAAGTCTTTTTGATTCTGACAAAAAGGGGGAGAAACCAAATAGCTCTGATGAAAAATTGCCTAATGCCTTAAGCACTCTACAAACATACTATTCTATAAAATAAATCTATCTAACACTTGAATTAAGAAATTACAGAAAGGTATCGAGAAACTTCATTGCTTGGAAGCTCAGGTAAGAACTTCTGAACTCCCTAGCCTATCTCAAGGGGAGCTCACTTCTATCTGTTCTGATAAACTCTTAATTTTTGAATGTTTCATCTATCATTTGATTTTGTTTTGTCATCATCAAAAAGTGGGAGATTGTAAGAACAAAAATAGTTCTACAACAGATTCCAAGATTTTGATGATAACAAAGGATGAAACCAAAAGTGGCACTCTAACGAAAAGTTCTAAGTGTGCAGGACTCTAAACAAGAAGAAAGGAATCTGATCACGTCATCAGATATAGAATCAAATCAGATACAAATTACCTGAAGATCAGAAGCATCTGAAGTAGAAACGCACTCTAGAAGTTCTGACTCTGAGAAAAATAGCAGATCAGAATATCAGAAGCATCTGAAGAAGAAGCGCACTCTAGAAGTTCTGACTCTAAGAAACGGTATATCAGAATTCTAGAAGCTCTCAACATCATCTGAAGACAACATCAGAATACTAAAAGATCAGAACTATCAGAAGCTTTGAAGCCACATCTCAGATTAATGGAGTAATGCAGACTCTGATAATGGATTTCCTTATCCAGAAAGAGTAACGGCAATTTCAACTTCAAATGGAAAGAACTATATTTGGAAAGAAGTTATTCAGGGAGACAAACTTGTTTTGGCAAGAAACAACGAAGTAATGGCATTAAACTCTCATCAAGACTAAATATCTGCCATCACTACAAACGGTCATTTTTCACCTCTATATAAAGAACGGCGAACCTCTTTGAGAGACACACCTGAACGCACATAATTACTCTACTCTCTCTCTCTAATCTTTCACGAGCTTTTGCTCATAACGTGAAACTTCTTATCTGCTCTAATTATTGTAATACTTGCTTTATCCTAGAAGCACTCTAGATTACAAAACTCTGTTTTTACCTAAACTGTTTTAATTCCTCAAGTGACTCTACGCAGTCTGTATACTTGAGAGGACTAAGAGATCTTTCTCTTAGACGTTGGTTGTAACAATCTTTCAAGATTAGTGGATTAAGTCCTTGTTGAAGGCGAAATCACCTTGGTCGGGTGGACTGGAGTAGCTTTGTGTTATAAGCGAACCAGTATAAAATCCTGTGTGATTTTATTTTGCAAAAACGCTTATTTTCCAAAACAATTCAAACCCCCCTTTCTTGTTTTTCTCACCTTCATTTATGACTAAGCTTTCAACCTTTTGGGATAGGGCGTCCATTTTGGAATTCATATGGTCTAGGCTGCTAACATTGTATATACCTCATTTATTCTCTTTCTTCTCTACTTGTATGCGCTATGTACCCCACTGGTAATGGTTTTGAGCCATGTCCTCAATGAGTACGCATGCCTCGGGGTATGGTTTGTTCGTTAGTGCATCATCATCGGTAATGTTGATAGTCATCTTAGTGTTGTAGAGAAGTCCATTGTAGAAGGTGTGAATGATTAGCCATTATTCTAATCCATGATATGGAAAAGCTCTTAATAACTCCTTGTACCTTTCTCAGACGTCGAAGAGGGACTCACCATCTTGTTGAGTGAATCTAGTAATTTGGTTACGTAGGACGGCGATCTTACTGGGTGGAGAATATATAACAAGGAATGCTTTCTTCAAGTCATTCCAAGTATTGATGGAATTTGCTGGAAGGGATTATAGCCATGATCACGCTCTATCTCTGAGGGAGAAAGGGAATAAACGTAAATGTATCGCCTCAAGAGCAGCGCTTTTTTATTTTAGTGTGTCAGCCAGTTGAATGAAGACTTTTAGATGTTGGGTTGGGTTCTGTTGGGAGACCAGCGAACTGATTTTGTTGCACGATTTGCAATAAAGTAGGCTTCAATTCAAAGTTATTAGTTATAATATATGGGTTAACAATACTTGAGTGAGGCTCTATGTTATAGGGCAGGGCAAACTCTTTGAGTGGCCTACGGTTTTGGTCTCCTACCATTGCTTTTTTATTCGTTGGAGAAAAAGTCGAGATCTAACGTATTTTTCTAGTTCATCTATTAGATCTTCTAAAGTTCCAGTACTGTGAGTTCTTCACATTGACCGGTGAGGGTTTCCTTAATCAAGACGGTGTAACAATAAGTTATAAAATTTTACGGTATTGGTCCCCGACAACGGTGCCAAAAACTTATTCGTGAGATTATGAGTCTATCGGGTTACCTAACTACAAGTATACAGTCTATCGTGTAACTTTAAAAGATATCGATTCCACAAAGACCTAACTGTCAATCTATCGTTTCTAGTTGCTACTGTGTATATCTAAGGCAAATGAGTTAAGCAAAGGAGAGATGAAATAAATAACTTTTTAATAAATTCAGACAAATAATACTGGAATGTGGCTCTCATCAAACGACAATAGTCTTGATTGTTTCTAAATAGGATCGTTGTACGGGGCAATATTTTCTACTTTGAAAAGAATGTGATTGAACTGGAACTGTCGCTTTCGGGTATTCAGAACTGGATTTGACTCTCCAATTTATATCGTCCATTGTCACGTGTGACCGACGCTTATTGCGTTAAAGTAGTAAGTCCTATTTTAAGAAATATGACTTTTACTCAGTTGAAAAGTAATTTGATTGGAAAATTTAACTTAAAAGGGTTATAGGTTTTCGCTCTGGTAACCGGATCCTAAGCCTCTAAACGCGTCCGCAAATAGTTTTAAAACCTCCTTCTAGAAATATTATACTTTCCTAGTCAATTAACAAAGTGCTTTCACGGTATTTGTTAATAAAAAAACAAACCAATCTTATTCTTTAATGTCTGACAGCTTCCGATCTTACCCGATGTCTTCACGGCTCTACTTTCATAGTAACCGATTAAATTGAGTTCAGAAAAATTGTATTAAAACCAAACATCCCATAATCGAAATCCTAAAGAAATAACAATTAGAGTACCACCAAATGACGGTCCTCACATCCTAGCATCAATAAATTAGCTGGATATGTTTATGACAAACATGAAAGCGTAGATTTGAAACTTAGAGGTAAACATTTCGGAAAGGTAATTGAATTTAAAAGAGCGGTTTAGAATTTGGTTTTGAAAACGAAATAACGGCTAGAAAATGCGATTAACAAAAGTAAAGTAATACAGTGCAAGAAATAATCCTTGAAAATAACCGAAGTAGTGCGAGACGGGGAAAGTAAAGTGGGAGTAAATAAACAAAGCGATATAATAAAATGTGTAATGTATTAAAAACCTGCTCCAAACGGAGGCTTGAATCTGGTACAGAATAAATTGCTGAAGACTTGAAAAGAAAAATAAATGGCGGCAAGATTAAACTACGGGAAAATAAAGTGCTCCAAACTTCATACAGACTCAATGCTCTTTAGTGCTATAATCCCTCGATGTGATGAGTTATAACTTTAATCAGTAATTCTAGTGCTTAAGACTGTGCTAAGCTTGGATGCCTCGTAAAATGAAGCTTATGGCCTATTTATAGTGTTCCAACATCCAAAATGTCAATTGGGGAGTTTCTTCATTCGTGGGAGAGGGTGTAGGAGTTCATGGGGAGAGTGGGAGACCAAGCAAGTCCATTTTCTAACCGCCTGACCTTCACAAAGGATGGCTCCTATATGGTTGAATTGCTTCGTTTCTTTCCACATGGCTCTTATATGGTCAAATACCTAAAATGAAGACAAAATACCCATATAACACTGGAAATGGAAGTAAAACAATAATAAAACGAGTCAAAATAACGATGTAATTTGATATTACCAAACTGCAATCAGACAATAAAAAATGGTTAAAAACCTTAATGGTAAGTGATAACACTAAAATTTACCGTATTTTCGACTCCGATTTCACATGCATTCCAATTGTTTTATTGTTATTTTGTTGTGTTATTACTATGTTTTTCTTTGTTTTCAGGTTTTTACTTTAATCGGAGCCCTGATCGAGAAAAGGAGCGAAAAAGAGCTAAAAACCCTAAAATTAAGCATTTTGTACTTGTGGCTTCCACCATGGCTGGCGCCATAGACCCTGCCATGACGTGTCCAAGCTCAACCTCCCTCAACTGCCACGTTCCCCACTACTTCCACTAAGGTGCCTCAGATTGGCCTTGTGGCGGGCGCCATGGCCTTGTGACGGGCGCCACAAGAGGAAAAGTTTTCCCTCCCATTTTCAAGATAAAGGGCATCCTTGTCATTTCCATCTTTTTACTTGCTTATAAATAGAAACTCGAAATCACTTTTTCAATCATCCAAACTTAGAGCAGAGGAAGATCCAAACTTAGAGCAGAGGCAAACTCAGAGAAACTTTGTTTCACTTAGGAATATATTCAGTATTTTAAAGTGGTAATCGCTTCGCATTGGAGTGTTACCACAATTGTGTAATCAAGTCTGTGATCGAGTCTGTAATCGAGTTTGGAGCACTTTGGAAGGAAATTAATCCTGCCGCCATTTTCATTTCCGCTTTGCAATTTATTCAACCCTCCGATTGGAGCAGGTTTTTATTACTTGTCTTTACTTTATTTATTTTCCCGGACTCGCTTTACTTTATTTATTTTCCCGCACTCGCTTTACTTTATTTATTTTCCCGCACTCGCTTTACTTTATTTATTTCCTCACACTCGCTTTACTTTTATTTATTTCCTCGCACTCGCTTTAAATTATTTACTTTTTCGTACTCGCTTTACTTTATTTATTTCCCGCACTCGCACTACTTTTATTTACTTTCCGCACTCGCACTACTTTTATTTAAATTAATGCACTTTTACTTTACCATGTCTAACTAAATTTATAAGGTTAGAATGTAAGGATCGTAATTGAACCGATAATCCATACAATTGTTCGTAAAAGCACTTAAGGGCTATTTTAACTTTCAACTTAAGTTTTCCCGCACTTCAATTCCGTTGGGTAAGATCGAAAGCCGTCCAACGTCTATCTAAACTTAATTGTTTTTAACTATTTCAAAAACAGCGAAAGCGCTTTGTTTAGTTCATTAGGAGATTTTAACTTAAGAAGAAAAGAGATTTTAAAACTATTTTCGGACGCGTTTATAAGTTTAGAGTCTGGTTCGTAAGAACCTCTTTTGGTTAAGAAATCCAGGTTATAATACTTTTCAACTTAGTCAAGATACTATATTTCTTAAAAATAGGTTTACTACTCTAACGCAATGCGCACCTTTTTATAAGTGACAATAAGAGGGTTTGATTAGGGAGTACAACTTGGTTCTGAATATGCGAAAGCGACAGTTCCTGTTAAATTAGTTCTTTTCAAAGTAGGAAACATTGCCCATAAGTAGTTCTATCAGCAAGTACTTGGATTATTAATTGATTATGTGAATTACATTCGACCCTGTCTTTATTAATTAAACTTTATTCAATACTTTACTTTTCATTGCACACTCTAAAAACACCTATTTTGATTGCCTTTGATAAACACCATAACAATAGATAACGATAGATTGACACTTGGTCTCTGTGGATTCGACAATCTTTTATATTACTCTGACGCGTTTGTATACTTGCGAAAAGCACGCATCAAGTTTTTGGCGCCATTGTCGGGGACCAATTTCGTCAAATTTCATTTTCCTATTGTTATATCGTTTAGACTTAGGCTATTTCCCGCCGGTCAATGCGAAGAACTCGCAGCACCTAAAGTTTAAGCTTAGTATATCCTCTGGCGGAACCTAAACGTTACGCTCGCGCACGTTTATTCTTTCATAGGATTAAGAGAGTTATGGCCGAAGATCAAAACCAAAGACCTCTTAAAGATTTCTCTCAACCATCAAATGGAGAACCTAGTTCTAGTATAGTAAACTCAACCATCCCAGCTAATAATTTTGAACTTAAACCATCCCTGTTGCAACTAGTGCAACAGAGACAATTCGCAGGTCTCGCTACTGAGAACCCAAACCAACATTTAAAAATATTTCTTCAATTAGCAGACACTTTTAAAACCAATGGAGCTTCTCCTGAGGCAATACGTTTAAGATTATTCCCTTTTTCCCTCAGAGATAAAGCCCTATCATGGTTAGATTCTCTTCCACCCAATTCCATTACGACTTGGGATAACCTTAGAAGAGTTTTTCTTGCTAGATATTTTCCCCCGAGTAAGACCGTCGTTCTTCGAAACCATATAACTAGATTTTCCCAAAACCAAGGAGAATCGTTGTTCGAAGCTTGGGAGAGATATAAAGAGTTGTTATGAGCATGCCCACATCATGGTTTAAAAAATTGGTTAATCATTCAAACCTTCTATAATGGACTTCACTATAACACGAAGATGACCATCGACGCTGGCGCAGGAGGTGCTCTGATGAACAAACCTTATCCTGAAGCTAGTGCTCTCATCGAAGATATGGCTCAAAACCATCAATCATGGGGAGTCGAACGAGTGACAGTTGAGAAGAAGGAAGCCCAAGGAGGAGTGCATGAACTAAGCTCTATAGACATGATGCAAGCGAAAATGGACGCATTAGCCCTTAAGGTCGAGCATATGTGCATAAACCCGAATACTGTAGCCGCAGTTTCGTCGGATTGTGAGATATGTGGAACCAAAGGACACCAATCTGCAGAATGCAGTCTATTAAACAAAACCCACTCTGAGCAAGTGAACTACACCCAAGGGAACCCATACTCGAATACCTATAACCCTGGATGGAGGAATCACCCGAACTTCTCCTATAAAAACAATAACCCTATCCAAAATAATGCACCTCCGAGACCTAGTTATCAAGCCCCAAGATCAAATCAACCTATGCAACCTGTACCACCAAAGTCGAGCCTTGAGAAAATTATGGAAAATTTTATCACCGCTCAAACCCAACAAAACAAGGAGTTCATGAACCAGAACATTCATGTTAACGAATTGATTACTCAGTTAGGAACCAAGGTTGACCAAATAGTTACTCATACTAAGATGCTTGAAACCCAGATCTCTCAGGTAGCTTTAAACCAAGCCCCTCAGACTACACCTGGAGGACAATTCCCTGGACAACCTCAACAAAATCCGAGAGGACAAGCCAATGCCATTACCCTACAAAGTAGGAACGCTTATGATGAGCCACCAAACCCTAGATTGAGTGAACCCGAAACTTCTAAGGAATATACCAAACCCACGGACGAAGTAAAGGAACCAGAGGAATCTGAAAACCAGGAAGGTCAAGAAAAAGGAGAAAAACCTAAAGATAAAGCGTATGTACCACCCCCGCCATATAAACCACCTATACCATATCCGCAAAGACTCAAATAAACCCAGATCAATAAACAGTATCAAAAATTTATTAAAGTTATAGAAAAACTTCATGTAGAAATCCCTTTCACAGAAGCCATCACCCAAATACCTTCTTATGCAAAGTTTCTCAAAGACATCCTTACCAACAAACGTAGAATTGACGATCTGAAGCCTTTGGAATGTAATGCTATTTCCGAGGACAAATTAGCAAAGAAAGATAAAGATCCTGGAAATTTCTCCATTCCTTGCCTTTTGGGTAATCATGTCATCGAAAAAGCATTTCTATACCTAGGAGCTAGTGTGAGCTTAATGCCTTTAGCGGTTTGTGAGAGGTTAAACTTAGGAGAATTACAGCCCACTAAGATGTCACTTCAGTTAGCCGATAGATTTGTTAAGTATCCGATAGGCATTTTAGAAGATGTCCCTGTTAGGATAAGTCAGTTATTTATCCCTACTGATTTTGTTGTCATGGACATCAAAGAGGACAATGATATACCAATCCTTCTAGGTAGACCATTCTTATCGACTGCAGGAGCCATAATAGATGTCAAGAAAGGAAAGTTGACATTTGAGGTAGGTGACGAGAAAATAGAATTTATACTTTCGAAATTTCTTATGGCACCTGTGATGGGAGACGCGTGTTATGCCTTAGATATCATTCATGAATGTGTTAGAGAACTAGAACAAGAAGAAATTGTAAAAACAATTAAGTTACCATCAACTCTCATAAGGGAAGATGATGACTCTAAAAAACCCTACATCGATGATAACCTTTACGAATGTTTATCCCTTACCCCAGATCATATGCCATGCCCTAAGAAACCAACCTTAGAACTTAAGGAACTGCCTAAGAACCTGAGATATGAGTTCCTCGATGAAAAGATGAACCGTCCAGTTATAGTCAGTGCTACCTTGAGCCAAGAGGAAACGAACCAACTTTTAGACGTTTTACGAAGATATCCCTCAGCCTTAGGATATAATATCTCTAACCTGAAAGGTATAAGCCCATCCGTATGCATGCATCAGATTTCGCTCGAAGAAGATTCAAAACCCTTCAGGGAACATCAGAGAAGAATAAACCCTATAATGAGTGATGTTGTTAAAAAGGAAGTTCTTAAGTTACTTAAGGCAGGTATAATCTATCAGATCTCGGATAGTAAGTGGGTAAGCCCTGTGCATGTAGTACCTAAAAAGGGAGGCATCACAGTCGTGCAAAACGATAAAGGCGAACATGTAGCAAAACATTTAGAAGGAGGATGGCGGATGTGTATAGATTATAGAAAATTAAATAAAGCAACCAGGAAGGATCATTTCCCTTTACCATTTATAGACCAAATGTTGGAGCGTCTAGCCAGACACTCTTACTTCTGCTATGTAGATGGATACTCTGGATTCTTCCAAATACCTATTCACCCCGAAGATCAAGAAAAAACTACCTTTACATGCCCTTATGGAACTTTTGCCTACAGACGAATGCCATTCGGCCTCTGTAATGCCCCAGCTACTTTCCAACGCTGCATGATGTCAATCTTTGCAGATTACCTAGATGGTATCATGGAAGTGTTTATGGATGATTTCTCGATTTGCGGATTTGATTTCCACAATTGTCTTGCTAACCTTGAGAAAATCCTGGAGAGATGCGTGGAGGTGAACCTCGTGCTAAACTGGGAAAAGTGTCATTTCATGGTGACCGAAGGAATAGTTTTAGGACATATAGTTTCTAAAAAAGGTATAGAGGTAGATAGAGCTAAAATAGAAGTTATAGAAAACCTAAAACCACCAAAAACCATCAGAGAAGTTCGAAGCTTTCTTGGACACGCTTGATTCTACCGGCGTTTTATTAAGGACTTCTCCAAAATAACCAAACCTTTAACTGGACTTTTAATGAAAGATGTTGAATTCATTTTTGATGAAAAATGTAATGACGCATTTAATCTTTTAAAGCAGGCGTTAATCTCAGCACCCATTATGAAACCACCTGATTGGTCGGAACCTTTTGAGATAATGTGCGATGCTAGTGATTATGCAATTGGAGCCATTCTAGGACAAAGGAAAGATAAAAAATTACATGCCATTTATTATGCCAGTAGAACCCTAGATACTGCCCAACTTAACTATGCAACAACTGAAAAAGAATTACTCGCTGTAGTTTTCGCTATAGACAAATTTAGATCTTATCTAGTAGGAGCAAAAATTATAGTTTACACCGATCATGCTGCCATTCGTTACCTATTAAGTAAAAAAGATGCCAAGCCCAGGTTACCCTGATGGATTCTATTACTACAAGAGTTTTATTTAGACATAAGAGATAAAAAAGGCACTGAAAATGTAGTAGCCGATCACCTTTATAGGCTAGAACATCTAAAACCTGAACTAGTACCCATAAATGATGATTTCGCCTATGATAGACTGATAGCTAGAGTAGAAACCATTGAAGATCATAACCTAAGCCCTCATGAGCATCCCCAAAATTCCTTAGCAATAAGTAACATACCCTGGTATGCAGACTTCGTTAATTACCTAGCTGCTGATATAGTACCCCCTGTCTTGACTACCACCACAAGAAGAAATTCTTCCACGATGTGAGAAACTTCTATTGGAACGAACTGCTCCTTTTCAAAAAGGGTAAAGATGGCATTTTTCGCCGTTGCGTTCCGGAAGAAGAGGTAAATAATATTATCAAGCATTGTCATTCTGCACCTTATGATGGACATGCGAGTACCTCTAAGACATACGCTAAGATTCTTCAAGTTGGCCTATTCTGGCCTACCATGTGGCATCATGTCTATGCTTGCATTGTCAAATGTGATAGATGCCAACGCACTGGAAACATTTCAAGGCGTGATGAAATGCCTCTAAGAAACATTCAGGAAGTATAACTCTTTGACGTATGGGGTATAGATTTCATGGGACCTTTCCCACCATCCTTAGGAAATAGGTACATCTTAGTAGCTGTAGACTATGTGTCTAAGTGGATTGAAGCTATAGCTGCACCCACAAACGACACTAGGGTAGTAATCAAACTATTTAAAAACTATATATTCCCTAGATTTGGAACACCACGTTTAGTCATAAGCAATGGAGGATCACACTTTATATCGAGAATATTTGACAAACTTTTAAGAAAATATGGAGTTAGGCATAGAGTAGCAACACCATACCATCCACAGACTAGTGGCCAAGTAGAAGTGTCCAATAGGGAGATAAAACAAATCCTAGAGAAAACTGTTTCTATTTCTAGGAGAGACTGGTCTCTGAAGCTTCAAGAAGCATTATGGGCCTATAGAACCGCTTTCAAAACCCCTATAGGAACTACTCCTTGCCAACTAGTCTATGGAAAATCCTGTCACTTACCGTTCAAATTAGAGCATAAGGCCTATTGGGCCATTAAAACATTGAATTTAGACTACCTAGCCGCTGGAGAGAAGCGTACCCTAGACATTCATAAACTATAAGAACTTAGGCAATCGGCCTACGAGAATGCAAAAATATATAAAGAGAGGACAAAAGCCTATCACGACAAAAGAATAGTAAAGAAAAACTTCAAAGTAGGCGATCCTGTTCTCCTTTTTTCAACTCTAGGTTACGACTCTTCCCGGGAAAGCTACGTTCAAGCTGGACTGGTCCTTTCGAAGTATCCAAGATTCTGACATCCGGAGCCGTAGAAATCAAGAACGAAACCTGTAGTCCATTCATTGTAAATGGACAAAGACTGAAGCTCTACGAAGAAGGAGACATTCTAGCATACTACTCAAGCCACACCCTGATTGATCCACCAATCCCTACTACTACAGGTGTATAAATTCTAATCGTCAAGCTAATGACGTTAAACAAGCGTTGCGTGGGAGGCAACCCGTGGTTTTTCTTTCATTTTACTTTTTCGCATTTATTTAATTAATTTATTTTATTTTATCATATTTTGCATCGAGACTAAAAATTTGAATGGTTTGCAATTTCAGGATCACTTTCTTAACTTTTACATGATGCAGGATTCGATGATATGCACGTGGCCTATAGAGATAATGCTCAGAGAGAGCGCTACATCGCTCTATATCAGCGCCCTATGGCACCCACACGTTATCCTGATCAACACTGTATGGAGGCACTGGGTATCGAGCCGAGTATCTGATTCCTTAGCCACCAGCTTCACTGGGACGAGTTTGCCGACGACTTGAGTAACACCTACAGGAACCTGACATTGGAGTTCCTGAGTTCATTTGACTATGACCCATACTCTGGACCAGATGGGTATGCTGCTTTCAGGCTCTTTGGAGTTGAGTACTCTTTCAGCCAGAAAGAGTTCGACGACCTATTGGGCTTCCAGACCACTCCTGATGCTATCCCGGAGACACCTATGGAGAAGTTTTGGAGTGATATATCAGGTGGCGGAAGCCAAGATCCGTCTACGCAGCTGTCTCATGTTATACATAACCCCGCCTTTAGATGCTTTCAGATGATATTGGCACATTCCTTCATAGGAAGACCGGATGCAGAGACATTACTGAGTGAAGAGGAGATCTTCCTACTATTTTGTGCATCCCAGTCTCACCCAGTAGCATGTGGGAACTTTTTGTTATATGGTCTCAGCGGTGTCTCCAGATCTACCGAAGGAGTCATCCATGTGGGCGGGATCATCACGCAGATTGCTGTCGCTTTAGGTCTGTCTCGCAAGCTGTCACATCTCCGGATCTACTGTGGGTACACTACCATTGACATCGACTTCTGTTTGACCAGAGGGTTGATGAGGAGAGCCTCTTTCCACCCATGTCAGTTCCGATTGCTGGTCGACAGCGAGGCTATCCATTATTTCACACTTCCAGATCCTATGATGACCAGTGTGCATGATCCAGTGAATTGGAGTTATGCTCTAGAGGGCCAGGGAGAGACCGTCGAGGAGCCGAGATCACCACCCATTACTGAGTACACGCCTACACCACCTTCTCCCAGGATCACTGTTTTCTCTAATAATCTTTCATTGCAGACCCCCGACATCCGACCCAGATTGATGAGTGTCGTAGAGAGATCGCAAAGCTTAGACAGGAGGTGGCTGACCTCACTTTACATATGGGAGTGTCTGATCTCACCCATGCTACCGAAGCCGACTGTTTATATCAGGAGATCGCAGAGCTCAGGAAGGAGGTAGCCATGCTCCGTGGATCCACTCAGGAAGACGATATCCCTACTATATGATCTCACCATTTCATCTTATTTTATCTTTTTTTTTTATATTTCTCGTATTTACATAACTCATTTTATATCATCGCATTTGGAATATTATATAAACTATGTCTAAACATTGATATTTCTACTTTTATATATATATATATATATATATATATATATATATATATATATATATATATGTCTTATGTTTGTTTTAATTGCATTTTTTTATTTTAGTTGTTTATTTATTTATTAATCTAATGTTTAAATTTTATTTTTATTTTTACTTTTACTTTTATTAAAAATTATGCAAGCCAATGATACTAGGAAATCACAAGACAAATGCTATCCGGACCCCTCAAAGCCAAAAGACAAAGAGAAGCCCAAGCCAAAGGACCAAAATCCGGCCCAGCCAGATTTTGCCTTGTGGCGCCCGCCATAGACCCTGTGGCGCCCGCCACAGCGTCTGTAAAAGGTCGGGGCAGAACCCCTTTCTTCACCATTTCCACACCTTACAACCTTCCAAACCCATTTTTCCACCTTGCAAAAACGTCCTTGAACCCACAAAAAGCTCATACCTTTCTAATCACCACATCATACAAATCATTTTTTTGATTTCCATTTTCATTTTCATCCGTCGGATGAAAAAAAATCAAACCTTTTCACATTCCACTTCATCTTCTTCGTCGCATTTCAAGATCTACACAATGGAGTTTAATGGATTCATTCTTCGAGGAGGGAAACCGGGGGATAGACAAAGAAAAATCATCGAACGGTTGCAAAATCGGGAGATCCTCCCGACAAGGTATGTTGACGAAAACTGTCTCTACACTTTAGGTATCTATCATAGCATATTTCGTATATTAGATAACTTAGGTTTGCATAATTTCTTATCCAACAAAGAACCTACCTATGAGCGATTGACAATCGAATTCTTGAGTTCTTTAATCTATATTGTCAATCCTAACACTGCTAGCACAGTTGGTACTGTCAGATTTAGAATGTTTGCTGTTGAATATGAATTCAGTACCGACGAACTAGCAGGCTTGTTAGGAATCCCTCATGGGGACAGTGCTATTTGTGAGGCCCCTTTGGATTCGGATTGGTCAGTTGAGGTATTTTCCTTCTTGGAGCGATTATCAAACACTTCTATAAACTCTTTTGAAGGAGTTCTTGCCTCGACTATCCAAAACCCGGCCATCAGAGTTTTTAGATATCTGTTGGCATGTACTATTTTTGGCCGGGAGAATCCAAATAAGGTTAATGCTAAAGAGCTTCTATTTTTGCAAGGAAGCCTCACAAATAGATGAATTAATTCGGTCCCATTCATGCTTGCTCATATGAATTTAACTTTAAATAAAGCGGGACCGATTTCTTTTGGTGGATTGATTACGTCTATTGCTCGGGCGCTTAACCTGGACAATGAGTTGGCTACCCTAGACCCCTTACCTCCTCGCACAATTAACCTAAAATTTCTGAGAGACATGAAATTGTGCCGTTTAAGGAGAGAAGGAGGCTATATTCTTATGGTTCATGGTGTAGCCATCCCATCTGTTGTTTTACCATGCACTAGACGTACAGACGTACAAGATGAAAGGAATTGGACCTACGCTTTAGATGCTCCACCTGTTTTGGGTCCTCTTCCTCCTAACGTTCCTGATGAGGCGGGACATGACACTGATGATGAATATGATCAGAGAGAGAGATCTCCCGTACCCCATGTGTCCCCCCATCATCCTTCACCACCACACACCGCACCATCTTCTTCTTCTGCAGGTACCACTCCTGGCTCTCATATTACGGAGGAGATGTGGCGTGACCACATGGCTAGAGACCAAAGGCGTGACGACCTACTCTCTACCATCCAACAACAACTGGCGAATAACATGAGCTTCATGCAAGAATCGCAGCGGACGACAGACGGGTCCTATGACACTGTTCTACAGTCCCTGCAAACGATCACAGATACACAAGCCCGTTAGCAACACCACCACCATCAGCATATTGCACTCATAGAAAACACTCAGGGTTCCATTTTGGATAACCTTCGAGAGGTGAAAACCGCTCAGGATGCCCTGCAGGCGAGGATGGATTAGAGAGATCGTCGTCGTACCCTCACAAAGTCATTTAAACCAAAGAATTGTAAAAATTTGCTGCAAAAAGAAAAAGAAAAAGAAAAAGAAAAAGAGAAAAAGAAAAACTTACCCGCTGTTAGTTGGCTCAGAGGTATCTGGCGCTGAACTCGGTGGGGCGGATTACGATCCGATCCCGCACAACTACAGTTGGGTCCAATAAAAGGGTTTACACATATTTATGTGCCAGAAACCCCATGCTCAGATCATAATCACTAACAGGCCACTCTACTATGAAGCATGTACGGATAACGGGCTTAATGTGATTGCGTCTGAATGAAAAGGACACAAAAAGAGAGGAAGAGGCAGGCCTAGGTATTATGGGATAATATGGGTTGGTTAATATAGGAATGAAGTTTATGTCCGTATTTGCGGATTAGTGTCATCATGATACCCTTAGTTCACTCAGTTGATACCTATCACTGCATCCCAACTTGAACTTAGAATTTTTACCTGAAGCACTCGTTTACACCAGTTTTTCTTTTATGAGCTTTTTAGTGTTTTGCTTGAGGACAAGCAAAGGTTTAAGTGTGGGAGAGTTTGATAACACTGGAATTTACCGTATTTTCGACTCCGATTTCACATGCATTCCAGTTTTTTATTGTTATTTTGTTGTGTTATTACTATGTTTTTCTTTGTTTTCAGGTTTTTACTTTAATCGGAGCCCCGATCGAGAAAAGGAGAGAAAAAGAGCTAAAAACCCTAAAATTCAGTATTTTGTACTTGTGGCTTCCACCATGGCTAGCGCCATAGACCCTGCCATGACGTGTCCAAGCTCAACCTCCCTTAACTGCCACGTTCCCCACTACTTCCACTAAGGCGCCTCAGATTGGCCTTGTGGCGGGCGCCATGGCCTTGTGGCGGGCGCCACAAGAGGAAACATTTTCCCTCCCATTTTCAAGTTGAA